>NW_026606300.1:0-338448 GCF_029834395.1 Sorex fumeus | reverse complement strand
GCAATGGTTTCTGAGGTTTGTATTGTCTGAACTGGAAAAAGAAGAACTCACCAGTGTTGAGTCGCTAGACCGTGAACAGCACGGGTTCGAGTGTGAATAGACCGCTGAAAACCATCATTGCGTTACTTGAACATTCAGCAGTGGTGCAATGAAAACCTGCCGGGAGTGGAGATTCAGATGAATTCCAGATTCGCAGTGAATGAATGGAACATTCTCTAGTGGTGATTCCAATGATTTCTGAAGGCTGGGTTTTGTGGACACGAAAATGTAGAGCTGAACAGGGTGGAATGGATAGCCAAATGAACAGCACGTCTCGTAGTAAGAACAGGCCACTGAAAACCAGCTTTGGCTTAATTGGACATTCACAAGTGGTGTAACGAAAACCTGACGGGAGTTGAGAATTAGATGAATTTCAGATTTGCCGTCAATGAATGGAACATTCTGTGGAGGAGATACCAATTGTTTCTGAAGTTTGGGTTATGTGGACAGGAAAATGGAGCTGAAGAGGGTTGAGTGGATAGCAAATTGAACAGCACGGCTGAGAGTATGAGCAGGCCACTTAAAACCAGCATTGGCTTACTTGGATATTTACCAGTGGTGTCACGAAAACCTGCCGGGAGTGGAGATTCAGATGAATTCCAGATTCGCTGTGAATGAATGGAACATTCTGTAGTGGAGATAACAATGATTTCTCCAGTCTCTGTGGTGTGGACAGGAAAATGTAGAGCTGGCCAGGGTTGAGTGGATAGCCAATTGAACAGCACCACTGCGCTTGTGAAGAAAACACTTAAAACATTGGGTTACTTGGACATTCAACAGTGGTGTAACGAAAACCTGCCGGGAGTGGAGGTTCAGAGGAATTCCAGATTCGCAGTGAATGAATGGAACATTCTCTAGTGGAGATTCCAACGATTTCTGAAGGCTGGGTCGTGTGGAAGGAAAATCAAGAACTAATCAGGATTTAGTGGAAAGCCAATTGTATAGCATGGCTGCGAGTGTGAACATGCAGCTGAAAACCAGCATTGGGTTACTTGGACATTCATCAGTGGTGTAAGGAAAACCTGCATGGAGTGGAGAGTCAGTTGAATTCCACATTCGCAGTGAATGAATGGAACATTCTGTAGAGGAGATTCCAATGATTTCTGAAGCCTGTGTTGTGTGGACAGGGAAATGAAGAGCTGACCAGGCTTGAATCGATAGCCAAGTAAACAGCAGGGCTGCGAATATGAACAGGCCGCTGAAAACCAGCATTGGGTTACTTGGACATTCAACAGTGGTGTAATGAAAACCTGCGTGGAGTTGAGAGTCAGATGAATTCCAGATTCGCAGTGAATGAATGGAACATTCTGTAGTGGAGATAACAAAGATTTCTGAAGGCTGGTAGTGTGGTGGGACAATGAAGAGCTGAACAGGGTGGAGTGAATTGTCAATTAAACAGCACGGCTGCGAGTATGAACAGGCCTCTGAAAACCAGCATTGGCTTACTTGGACATTCACAAGTGGTGTAATGTTAACCAGGCGGGAGTGGAGAATCAGATAAACTCCAGACTCGCAGTGAATGAATGGAACATTCTGTAGTGGAGATTGCAATGATTTCTGAAATCTGGATTGTGGGGACACGAAAATGAAGAGCTGACCAGTGTTGAGTGGATAGCCTGTAAAAAGCCTCGGCTTCGAATGTGAACAGACCACTGAAAACCAGTATTGCATTACTTCGACTTTCAGCAGTGGTGTAACGAAAGCCTGCGTGGAGTGCAGATTCAGATGAATTCCAGATTCCCAGTGAATGAATGGAACATCCTGTAGTGGAGATTACAATGATTTCTGAAGGCTGGGTTGTGTGCACAGGAAAATGAGGAGCAAAACAGGTTGAGTGGATAGCCAATTGAACAGCACGACTGCGAACATGAACAGGCCTCTGAAAACCAGCATTGTTTTACTTGGACATTCACAAGTGGTGTAAGATAAATCTGCAGGTAGTGGAGATTCAGTTGAATTCCAGATTCGCAGTGAATGAATGGAACATTCTGTACTGGAGATTGCAATGATTTCTCAAGTCTGGATTGTTTGGACATGAAAATGAAGAGCTGACCACAGTTGTGTGGATACCCAGTAAAAAGCAGGGCTTTGAGTGTGAACAGACCGCTGAAAACCAGCATTGTGTTACTTGGACATTCATAAGTGGTGTAATGAAAGCCTACCTGGAGTGCAGATTCAGATGAATTCCAGATTGGCAGTGAATGAATGGAACATTCTGTACTGGCGATTCCAATGATTTCTGAAGTCTGATATTGTGGAAAAGAAAATGAAAGGCTGACCAGGTTTGAGTGGATAGACAATTGAACAGCACACTGCGAGTGTGAAAAGGCGGCTGAAAACCAGCATTGGATTACTTGGTCATTCACCAGTGCTGTAATGAAAACCTGCCTGGAGCGGAGAGTCAGATGAATTGCAGAATCGCAGTGAATGAATGGAACAGTCTGTAGTGGAGAGCCCAATGATTTCTGAAGGCTGGTTTGTGTGGAGAGGAAAATGAAGAGCTGACCAATATTGAGTGGATAGCCCATTGAACAGCACTTCTGCGAGTTGAACATGCCTCTGAAAACCAGTATTGAGTTACTTGGACATTCACCAGTGGCGTAACGAAAACCTGCCAGGAGTGGAGGTTCAGAGGAATTCCAGATTCGCAGTGAATGAATGGAACATTCTCTAGTGGTGATTCCAATGATTTCTGAAGGCTGGGTTTTGTGGACACGAAAATGTAGAGCTGAACAGGGTGGAGTGGATAGCCAAATGAACAGCACGTCTCTTAGTATGAACAGGCCACTGAAAACCAGCATTGGCTTACTTGGACATTCACAAGTGGTGTAACGATAACCCGCCGGGAGTTGAGAGTCAGATGAATTTAAGATTCGCAGTGAATGAACGGGACATTCTGTGGAGGAGATACCAATTATTTCTGAAGGTTGGGTTATGAGGACAGGAAAATGTAGAGCTGAATAGGGTTGGGTGGATAGCAAATTGAACAGCACGGCTGAGTGTGTTAGCAGGCGGCTTAAAACCAGCATTGTCTTCCTTGGACATTTACCAGTGGTGTCACGAAAACCTTCCAGGAGTGGAGACTCTGATGAATTCCAGATTCGCGTGATTGAATGGAACATTCTGTAGTGGTGATTGCCAACATTTAGGAATCTGGATAGTCTGGACAGGATATTGAAGAGCTGACCGATATTGAGTGGATAGCCAATGAACAGCACGGTTTCGAGTGTGAACAGACCACTAAGAAGCAGCATTGCATTACTTGGACATTCATCAGTGGTGTAACGAAAGCCTTCCTGGAATGCAGATTCAGAGTATTTCCAGATTCACAGTGAATGAATGGAAATTTCTGTAGTAGAGATTCCAATGATTTCTGAACGCTGGGTTGTGTGGACAGGAAAATGAAGAGCTGACTAGGTTTGACTGGATTGCCAATTGAACAGCAAGGCTGTGAGTGTGAACAGCCGCTGAAAACCAGCATTGGATTACCTGGTCATTCACCAGTGTTGTTAGGAAAATCTGCCTGGTGTGGAGAGTCAGAGGAATTCCAGATTCGCAGGGAACGAATGGAACATTCTGAAGTGGAGATAAGAATGATTTCTGAAGGCTCGGTGTGTGGAAGGAAAATCAAGAGCTAACCAGCGTTCACTGGATAGCCAATTGAACAGCACGGCTGCGAGTGTTAACACGCAGCTGAAACCAGCCTTGGGTTGCTTGGACATTCACCAGTGGTGAAACGAAAACCTGCTGGGAGTGGAGAACAAGATGAATTCAAGATTCGCCTGAATGAATGAAACATTCTGTAGTGTAGATTGCAATGGTTTCTGAGGTTTGTATTGTCTGAACTGGAAAAAGAAGAACTCACCAGTGTTGAGTCGCTAGACCGTGAACAGCACGGGTTCGAGTGTGAATAGACCGCTGAAAACCATCATTGCGTTACTTGAACATTCAGCAGTGGTGCAATGAAAACCTGCCGGGAGTGGAGATTCAGATGAATTCCAGATTCGCAGTGAATGAATGGAACATTCTCTAGTGGTGATTCCAATGATTTCTGAAGGCTGGGTTTTGTGGACACGAAAATGTAGAGCTGAACAGGGTGGAATGGATAGCCAAATGAACAGCACGTCTCGTAGTAAGAACAGGCCACTGAAAACCAGCTTTGGCTTAATTGGACATTCACAAGTGGTGTAACGAAAACCTGACGGGAGTTGAGAATTAGATGAATTTCAGATTTGCCGTCAATGAATGGAACATTCTGTGGAGGAGATACCAATTGTTTCTGAAGTTTGGGTTATGTGGACAGGAAAATGGAGCTGAAGAGGGTTGAGTGGATAGCAAATTGAACAGCACGGCTGAGAGTATGAGCAGGCCACTTAAAACCAGCATTGGCTTACTTGGATATTTACCAGTGGTGTCACGAAAACCTGCCGGGAGTGGAGATTCAGATGAATTCCAGATTCGCTGTGAATGAATGGAACATTCTGTAGTGGAGATAACAATGATTTCTCCAGTCTCTGTGGTGTGGACAGGAAAATGTAGAGCTGGCCAGGGTTGAGTGGATAGCCAATTGAACAGCACCACTGCGCTTGTGAAGAAAACACTTAAAACATTGGGTTACTTGGACATTCAACAGTGGTGTAACGAAAACCTGCCGGGAGTGGAGGTTCAGAGGAATTCCAGATTCGCAGTGAATGAATGGAACATTCTCTAGTGGAGATTCCAACGATTTCTGAAGGCTGGGTCGTGTGGAAGGAAAATCAAGAACTAATCAGGATTTCGTGGAAAGCCAATTGTATAGCATGGCTGCGAGTGTGAACATGCAGCTGAAAACCAGCATTGGGTTACTTGGACATTCATCAGTGGTGTAAGGAAAACCTGCATGGAGTGGAGAGTCAGTTGAATTCCACATTCGCAGTGAATGAATGGAACATTCTGTAGAGGAGATTCCAATGATTTCTGAAGCCTGTGTTGTGTGGACAGGAAAATGAAGAGCTGACCAGGCTTGAATCGATAGCCAAGTAAACAGCAGGGCTGCGAATATGAACAGGCCGCTGAAAACCAGCATTGGGTTACTTGGACATTCAACAGTGGTGTAATGAAAACCTGCGTGGAGTTGAGAGTCAGATGAATTCCAGATTCGCAGTGAATGAATGGAACATTCTGTAGTGGAGATAACAAAGATTTCTGAAGGCTGGTAGTGTGGTGGGACAATGAAGAGCTGAACAGGGTGGAGTGAATTGTCAATTAAACAGCACGGCTGCGAGTATGAACAGGCCTCTGAAAACCAGCATTGGCTTACTTGGACATTCACAAGTGGTGTAATGTTAACCAGGCGGGAGTGGAGAATCAGATAAACTCCAGACTCGCAGTGAATGAATGGAACATTCTGTAGTGGAGATTGCAATGATTTCTGAAATCTGGATTGTGGGGACACGAAAATGAAGAGCTGACCAGTGTTGAGTGGATAGCCTGTAAAAAGCCTCGGCTTCGAATGTGAACAGACCACTGAAAACCAGTATTGCATTACTTCGACTTTCAGCAGTGGTGTAACGAAAGCCTGCGTGGAGTGCAGATTCAGATGAATTCCAGATTCCCAGTGAATGAATGGAACATCCTGTAGTGGAGATTACAATGATTTCTGAAGGCTGGGTTGTGTGCACAGGAAAATGAGGAGCAAAACAGGTTGAGTGGATAGCCAATTGAACAGCACGACTGCGAACATGAACAGGCCTCTGAAAACCAGCATTGTTTTACTTGGACATTCACAAGTGGTGTAAGATAAATCTGCAGGTAGTGGAGATTCAGTTGAATTCCAGATTCGCAGTGAATGAATGGAACATTCTGTACTGGAGATTGCAATGATTTCTCAAGTCTGGATTGTTTGGACATGAAAATGAAGAGCTGACCACAGTTGTGTGGATACCCAGTAAAAAGCAGGGCTTAGAGTGTGAACAGACCGCTGAAAACCAGCATTGTGTTACTTGGACATTCATAAGTGGTGTAATGAAAGCCTACCTGGAGTGCAGATTCAGATGAATTCCAGATTGGCAGTGAATGAATGGAACATTCTGTACTGGCGATTCCAATGATTTCTGAAGTCTGATATTGTGGAAAAGAAAATGAAAGGCTGACCAGGTTTGAGTGGATAGACAATTGAACAGCACACTGCGAGTGTGAAAAGGCGGCTGAAAACCAGCATTGGATTACTTGGTCATTCACCAGTGCTGTAATGAAAACCTGCCTGGAGCGGAGAGTCAGATGAATTGCAGAATCGCAGTGAATGAATGGAACAGTCTGTAGTGGAGAGCCCAATGATTTCTGAAGGCTGGTTTGTGTGGAGAGGAAAATGAAGAGCTGACCAATATTGAGTGGATAGCCCATTGAACAGCACTTCTGCGAGTTGAACATGCCTCTGAAAACCAGTATTGAGTTACTTGGACATTCACCAGTGGCGTAACGAAAACCTGCCAGGAGTGGAGGTTCAGAGGAATTCCAGATTCGCAGTGAATGAATGGAACATTCTCTAGTGGTGATTCCAATGATTTCTGAAGGCTGGGTTTTGTGGACACGAAAATGTAGAGCTGAACAGGGTGGAGTGGATAGCCAAATGAACAGCACGTCTCTTAGTATGAACAGGCCACTGAAAACCAGCATTGGCTTACTTGGACATTCACAAGTGGTGTAACGATAACCCGCCGGGAGTTGAGAGTCAGATGAATTTAAGATTCGCAGTGAATGAACGGAACATTCTGTGGAGGAGATACCAATTATTTCTGAAGGTTGGGTTATGAGGACAGGAAAATGTAGAGCTGAATAGGGTTGGGTGGATAGCAAATTGAACAGCACGGCTGAGTGTGTTAGCAGGCGGCTTAAAACCAGCATTGTCTTCCTTGGACATTTACCAGTGGTGTCACGAAAACCTTCCAGGAGTGGAGACTCTGATGAATTCCAGATTCGCGTGATTGAATGGAACATTCTGTAGTGGTGATTGCCAACATTTAGGAATCTGGATAGTCTGGACAGGATATTGAAGAGCTGACCGATATTGAGTGGATAGCCAATGAACAGCGCGGTTTCGAGTGTGAACAGACCACTAAGAAGCAGCATTGCATTACTTGGACATTCATCAGTGGTGTAACGAAAGCCTTCCTGGAATGCAGATTCAGAGTATTTCCAGATTCACAGTGAATGAATGGAAATTTCTGTAGTAGAGATTCCAATGATTTCTGAACGCTGGGTTGTGTGGACAGGAAAATGAAGAGCTGACTAGGTTTGACTGGATTGCCAATTGAACAGCAAGGCTGTGAGTGTGAACAGCCGCTGAAAACCAGCATTGGATTACCTGGTCATTCACCAGTGTTGTTAGGAAAATCTGCCTGGTGTGGAGAGTCAGAGGAATTCCAGATTCGCAGGGAACGAATGGAACATTCTGAAGTGGAGATAAGAATGATTTCTGAAGGCTCGGTGTGTGGAAGGAAAATCAAGAGCTAACCAGCGTTCACTGGATAGCCAATTGAACAGCACGGCTGCGAGTGTTAACACGCAGCTGAAACCAGCCTTGGGTTGCTTGGACATTCACCAGTGGTGAAACGAAAACCTGCTGGGAGTGGAGAACAAGATGAATTCAAGATTCGCCTGAATGAATGAAACATTCTGTAGTGTAGATTGCAATGGTTTCTGAGGTTTGTATTGTCTGAACTGGAAAAAGAAGAACTCACCAGTGTTGAGTCGCTAGACCGTGAACAGCACGGGTTCGAGTGTGAATAGACCGCTGAAAACCATCATTGCGTTACTTGAACATTCAGCAGTGGTGCAATGAAAACCTGCCGGGAGTGGAGATTCAGATGAATTCCAGATTCGCAGTGAATGAATGGAACATTCTCTAGTGGTGATTCCAATGATTTCTGAAGGCTGGGTTTTGTGGACACGAAAATGTAGAGCTGAACAGGGTGGAATGGATAGCCAAATGAACAGCACGTCTCGTAGTAAGAACAGGCCACTGAAAACCAGCTTTGGCTTAATTGGACATTCACAAGTGGTGTAACGAAAACCTGACGGGAGTTGAGAATTAGATGAATTTCAGATTTGCCGTCAATGAATGGAACATTCTGTGGAGGAGATACCAATTGTTTCTGAAGTTTGGGTTATGTGGACAGGAAAATGGAGCTGAAGAGGGTTGAGTGGATAGCAAATTGAACAGCACGGCTGAGAGTATGAGCAGGCCACTTAAAACCAGCATTGGCTTACTTGGATATTTACCAGTGGTGTCACGAAAACCTGCCGGGAGTGGAGATTCAGATGAATTCCAGATTCGCTGTGAATGAATGGAACATTCTGTAGTGGAGATAACAATGATTTCTCCAGTCTCTGTGGTGTGGACAGGAAAATGTAGAGCTGGCCAGGGTTGAGTGGATAGCCAATTGAACAGCACCACTGCGCTTGTGAAGAAAACACTTAAAACATTGGGTTACTTGGACATTCAACAGTGGTGTAACGAAAACCTGCCGGGAGTGGAGGTTCAGAGGAATTCCAGATTCGCAGTGAATGAATGGAACATTCTCTAGTGGAGATTCCAACGATTTCTGAAGGCTGGGTCGTGTGGAAGGAAAATCAAGAACTAATCAGGATTTCGTGGAAAGCCAATTGTATAGCATGGCTGCGAGTGTGAACATGCAGCTGAAAACCAGCATTGGGTTACTTGGACATTCATCAGTGGTGTAAGGAAAACCTGCATGGAGTGGAGAGTCAGTTGAATTCCACATTCGCAGTGAATGAATGGAACATTCTGTAGAGGAGATTCCAATGATTTCTGAAGCCTGTGTTGTGTGGACAGGAAAATGAAGAGCTGACCAGGCTTGAATCGATAGCCAAGTAAACAGCAGGGCTGCGAATATGAACAGGCCGCTGAAAACCAGCATTGGGTTACTTGGACATTCAACAGTGGTGTAATGAAAACCTGCGTGGAGTTGAGAGTCAGATGAATTCCAGATTCGCAGTGAATGAATGGAACATTCTGTAGTGGAGATAACAAAGATTTCTGAAGGCTGGTAGTGTGGTGGGACAATGAAGAGCTGAACAGGGTGGAGTGAATTGTCAATTAAACAGCACGGCTGCGAGTATGAACAGGCCTCTGAAAACCAGCATTGGCTTACTTGGACATTCACAAGTGGTGTAATGTTAACCAGGCGGGAGTGGAGAATCAGATAAACTCCAGACTCGCAGTGAATGAATGGAACATTCTGTAGTGGAGATTGCAATGATTTCTGAAATCTGGATTGTGGGGACACGAAAATGAAGAGCTGACCAGTGTTGAGTGGATAGCCTGTAAAAAGCCTCGGCTTCGAATGTGAACAGACCACTGAAAACCAGTATTGCATTACTTCGACTTTCAGCAGTGGTGTAACGAAAGCCTGCGTGGAGTGCAGATTCAGATGAATTCCAGATTCCCAGTGAATGAATGGAACATCCTGTAGTGGAGATTACAATGATTTCTGAAGGCTGGGTTGTGTGCACAGGAAAATGAGGAGCAAAACAGGTTGAGTGGATAGCCAATTGAACAGCACGACTGCGAACATGAACAGGCCTCTGAAAACCAGCATTGTTTTACTTGGACATTCACAAGTGGTGTAAGATAAATCTGCAGGTAGTGGAGATTCAGTTGAATTCCAGATTCGCAGTGAATGAATGGAACATTCTGTACTGGAGATTGCAATGATTTCTCAAGTCTGGATTGTTTGGACATGAAAATGAAGAGCTGACCACAGTTGTGTGGATACCCAGTAAAAAGCAGGGCTTAGAGTGTGAACAGACCGCTGAAAACCAGCATTGTGTTACTTGGACATTCATAAGTGGTGTAATGAAAGCCTACCTGGAGTGCAGATTCAGATGAATTCCAGATTGGCAGTGAATGAATGGAACATTCTGTACTGGCGATTCCAATGATTTCTGAAGTCTGATATTGTGGAAAAGAAAATGAAAGGCTGACCAGGTTTGAGTGGATAGACAATTGAACAGCACACTGCGAGTGTGAAAAGGCGGCTGAAAACCAGCATTGGATTACTTGGTCATTCACCAGTGCTGTAATGAAAACCTGCCTGGAGCGGAGAGTCAGATGAATTGCAGAATCGCAGTGAATGAATGGAACAGTCTGTAGTGGAGAGCCCAATGATTTCTGAAGGCTGGTTTGTGTGGAGAGGAAAATGAAGAGCTGACCAATATTGAGTGGATAGCCCATTGAACAGCACTTCTGCGAGTTGAACATGCCTCTGAAAACCAGTATTGAGTTACTTGGACATTCACCAGTGGCGTAACGAAAACCTGCCAGGAGTGGAGGTTCAGAGGAATTCCAGATTCGCAGTGAATGAATGGAACATTCTCTAGTGGTGATTCCAATGATTTCTGAAGGCTGGGTTTTGTGGACACGAAAATGTAGAGCTGAACAGGGTGGAGTGGATAGCCAAATGAACAGCACGTCTCTTAGTATGAACAGGCCACTGAAAACCAGCATTGGCTTACTTGGACATTCACAAGTGGTGTAACGATAACCCGCCGGGAGTTGAGAGTCAGATGAATTTAAGATTCGCAGTGAATGAACGGAACATTCTGTGGAGGAGATACCAATTATTTCTGAAGGTTGGGTTATGAGGACAGGAAAATGTAGAGCTGAATAGGGTTGGGTGGATAGCAAATTGAACAGCACGGCTGAGTGTGTTAGCAGGCGGCTTAAAACCAGCATTGTCTTCCTTGGACATTTACCAGTGGTGTCACGAAAACCTTCCAGGAGTGGAGACTCTGATGAATTCCAGATTCGCGTGATTGAATGGAACATTCTGTAGTGGTGATTGCCAACATTTAGGAATCTGGATAGTCTGGACAGGATATTGAAGAGCTGACCGATATTGAGTGGATAGCCAATGAACAGCGCGGTTTCGAGTGTGAACAGACCACTAAGAAGCAGCATTGCATTACTTGGACATTCATCAGTGGTGTAACGAAAGCCTTCCTGGAATGCAGATTCAGAGTATTTCCAGATTCACAGTGAATGAATGGAAATTTCTGTAGTAGAGATTCCAATGATTTCTGAACGCTGGGTTGTGTGGACAGGAAAATGAAGAGCTGACTAGGTTTGACTGGATTGCCAATTGAACAGCAAGGCTGTGAGTGTGAACAGCCGCTGAAAACCAGCATTGGATTACCTGGTCATTCACCAGTGTTGTTAGGAAAATCTGCCTGGTGTGGAGAGTCAGAGGAATTCCAGATTCGCAGGGAACGAATGGAACATTCTGAAGTGGAGATAAGAATGATTTCTGAAGGCTCGGTGTGTGGAAGGAAAATCAAGAGCTAACCAGCGTTCACTGGATAGCCAATTGAACAGCACGGCTGCGAGTGTTAACACGCAGCTGAAACCAGCCTTGGGTTGCTTGGACATTCACCAGTGGTGAAACGAAAACCTGCTGGGAGTGGAGAACAAGATGAATTCAAGATTCGCCTGAATGAATGAAACATTCTGTAGTGTAGATTGCAATGGTTTCTGAGGTTTGTATTGTCTGAACTGGAAAAAGAAGAACTCACCAGTGTTGAGTCGCTAGACCGTGAACAGCACGGGTTCGAGTGTGAATAGACCGCTGAAAACCATCATTGCGTTACTTGAACATTCAGCAGTGGTGCAATGAAAACCTGCCGGGAGTGGAGATTCAGATGAATTCCAGATTCGCAGTGAATGAATGGAACATTCTCTAGTGGTGATTCCAATGATTTCTGAAGGCTGGGTTTTGTGGACACGAAAATGTAGAGCTGAACAGGGTGGAATGGATAGCCAAATGAACAGCACGTCTCGTAGTAAGAACAGGCCACTGAAAACCAGCTTTGGCTTAATTGGACATTCACAAGTGGTGTAACGAAAACCTGACGGGAGTTGAGAATTAGATGAATTTCAGATTTGCCGTCAATGAATGGAACATTCTGTGGAGGAGATACCAATTGTTTCTGAAGTTTGGGTTATGTGGACAGGAAAATGGAGCTGAAGAGGGTTGAGTGGATAGCAAATTGAACAGCACGGCTGAGAGTATGAGCAGGCCACTTAAAACCAGCATTGGCTTACTTGGATATTTACCAGTGGTGTCACGAAAACCTGCCGGGAGTGGAGATTCAGATGAATTCCAGATTCGCTGTGAATGAATGGAACATTCTGTAGTGGAGATAACAATGATTTCTCCAGTCTCTGTGGTGTGGACAGGAAAATGTAGAGCTGGCCAGGGTTGAGTGGATAGCCAATTGAACAGCACCACTGCGCTTGTGAAGAAAACACTTAAAACATTGGGTTACTTGGACATTCAACAGTGGTGTAACGAAAACCTGCCGGGAGTGGAGGTTCAGAGGAATTCCAGATTCGCAGTGAATGAATGGAACATTCTCTAGTGGAGATTCCAACGATTTCTGAAGGCTGGGTCGTGTGGAAGGAAAATCAAGAACTAATCAGGATTTAGTGGAAAGCCAATTGTATAGCATGGCTGCGAGTGTGAACATGCAGCTGAAAACCAGCATTGGGTTACTTGGACATTCATCAGTGGTGTAAGGAAAACCTGCATGGAGTGGAGAGTCAGTTGAATTCCACATTCGCAGTGAATGAATGGAACATTCTGTAGAGGAGATTCCAATGATTTCTGAAGCCTGTGTTGTGTGGACAGGGAAATGAAGAGCTGACCAGGCTTGAATCGATAGCCAAGTAAACAGCAGGGCTGCGAATATGAACAGGCCGCTGAAAACCAGCATTGGGTTACTTGGACATTCAACAGTGGTGTAATGAAAACCTGCGTGGAGTTGAGAGTCAGATGAATTCCAGATTCGCAGTGAATGAATGGAACATTCTGTAGTGGAGATAACAAAGATTTCTGAAGGCTGGTAGTGTGGTGGGACAATGAAGAGCTGAACAGGGTGGAGTGAATTGTCAATTAAACAGCACGGCTGCGAGTATGAACAGGCCTCTGAAAACCAGCATTGGCTTACTTGGACATTCACAAGTGGTGTAATGTTAACCAGGCGGGAGTGGAGAATCAGATAAACTCCAGACTCGCAGTGAATGAATGGAACATTCTGTAGTGGAGATTGCAATGATTTCTGAAATCTGGATTGTGGGGACACGAAAATGAAGAGCTGACCAGTGTTGAGTGGATAGCCTGTAAAAAGCCTCGGCTTCGAATGTGAACAGACCACTGAAAACCAGTATTGCATTACTTCGACTTTCAGCAGTGGTGTAACGAAAGCCTGCGTGGAGTGCAGATTCAGATGAATTCCAGATTCCCAGTGAATGAATGGAACATCCTGTAGTGGAGATTACAATGATTTCTGAAGGCTGGGTTGTGTGCACAGGAAAATGAGGAGCAAAACAGGTTGAGTGGATAGCCAATTGAACAGCACGACTGCGAACATGAACAGGCCTCTGAAAACCAGCATTGTTTTACTTGGACATTCACAAGTGGTGTAAGATAAATCTGCAGGTAGTGGAGATTCAGTTGAATTCCAGATTCGCAGTGAATGAATGGAACATTCTGTACTGGAGATTGCAATGATTTCTCAAGTCTGGATTGTTTGGACATGAAAATGAAGAGCTGACCACAGTTGTGTGGATACCCAGTAAAAAGCAGGGCTTAGAGTGTGAACAGACCGCTGAAAACCAGCATTGTGTTACTTGGACATTCATAAGTGGTGTAATGAAAGCCTACCTGGAGTGCAGATTCAGATGAATTCCAGATTGGCAGTGAATGAATGGAACATTCTGTACTGGCGATTCCAATGATTTCTGAAGTCTGATATTGTGGAAAAGAAAATGAAAGGCTGACCAGGTTTGAGTGGATAGACAATTGAACAGCACACTGCGAGTGTGAAAAGGCGGCTGAAAACCAGCATTGGATTACTTGGTCATTCACCAGTGCTGTAATGAAAACCTGCCTGGAGCGGAGAGTCAGATGAATTGCAGAATCGCAGTGAATGAATGGAACAGTCTGTAGTGGAGAGCCCAATGATTTCTGAAGGCTGGTTTGTGTGGAGAGGAAAATGAAGAGCTGACCAATATTGAGTGGATAGCCCATTGAACAGCACTTCTGCGAGTTGAACATGCCTCTGAAAACCAGTATTGAGTTACTTGGACATTCACCAGTGGCGTAACGAAAACCTGCCAGGAGTGGAGGTTCAGAGGAATTCCAGATTCGCAGTGAATGAATGGAACATTCTCTAGTGGTGATTCCAATGATTTCTGAAGGCTGGGTTTTGTGGACACGAAAATGTAGAGCTGAACAGGGTGGAGTGGATAGCCAAATGAACAGCACGTCTCTTAGTATGAACAGGCCACTGAAAACCAGCATTGGCTTACTTGGACATTCACAAGTGGTGTAACGATAACCCGCCGGGAGTTGAGAGTCAGATGAATTTAAGATTCGCAGTGAATGAACGGAACATTCTGTGGAGGAGATACCAATTATTTCTGAAGGTTGGGTTATGAGGACAGGAAAATGTAGAGCTGAATAGGGTTGGGTGGATAGCAAATTGAACAGCACGGCTGAGTGTGTTAGCAGGCGGCTTAAAACCAGCATTGTCTTCCTTGGACATTTACCAGTGGTGTCACGAAAACCTTCCAGGAGTGGAGACTCTGATGAATTCCAGATTCGCGTGATTGAATGGAACATTCTGTAGTGGTGATTGCCAACATTTAGGAATCTGGATAGTCTGGACAGGATATTGAAGAGCTGACCGATATTGAGTGGATAGCCAATGAACAGCACGGTTTCGAGTGTGAACAGACCACTAAGAAGCAGCATTGCATTACTTGGACATTCATCAGTGGTGTAACGAAAGCCTTCCTGGAATGCAGATTCAGATTATTTCCAGATTCACAGTGAATGAATGGAAATTTCTGTAGTAGAGATTCCAATGATTTCTGAACGCTGGGTTGTGTGGACAGGAAAATGAAGAGCTGACTAGGTTTGACTGGATTGCCAATTGAACAGCAAGGCTGTGAGTGTGAACAGCCGCTGAAAACCAGCATTGGATTACCTGGTCATTCACCAGTGTTGTTAGGAAAATCTGCCTGGTGTGGAGAGTCAGAGGAATTCCAGATTCGCAGGGAACGAATGGAACATTCTGAAGTGGAGATAAGAATGATTTCTGAAGGCTCGGTGTGTGGAAGGAAAATCAAGAGCTAACCAGCGTTCACTGGATAGCCAATTGAACAGCACGGCTGCGAGTGTTAACACGCAGCTGAAACCAGCCTTGGGTTGCTTGGACATTCACCAGTGGTGAAACGAAAACCTGCTGGGAGTGGAGAACAAGATGAATTCAAGATTCGCCTGAATGAATGAAACATTCTGTAGTGTAGATTGCAATGGTTTCTGAGGTTTGTATTGTCTGAACTGGAAAAAGAAGAACTCACCAGTGTTGAGTCGCTAGACCGTGAACAGCACGGGTTCGAGTGTGAATAGACCGCTGAAAACCATCATTGCGTTACTTGAACATTCAGCAGTGGTGCAATGAAAACCTGCCGGGAGTGGAGATTCAGATGAATTCCAGATTCGCAGTGAATGAATGGAACATTCTCTAGTGGTGATTCCAATGATTTCTGAAGGCTGGGTTTTGTGGACACAAAAATGTAGAGCTGAACAGGGTGGAATGGATAGCCAAATGAACAGCACGTCTCGTAGTAAGAACAGGCCACTGAAAACCAGCTTTGGCTTAATTGGACATTCACAAGTGGTGTAACGAAAACCTGACGGGAGTTGAGAATTAGATGAATTTCAGATTTGCCGTCAATGAATGGAACATTCTGTGGAGGAGATACCAATTGTTTCTGAAGTTTGGGTTATGTGGACAGGAAAATGGAGCTGAAGAGGGTTGAGTGGATAGCAAATTGAATTGGCTGAGAGTATGAGCAGGCCACTTAAAACCAGCATTGGCTTACTTGGATATTTACCAGTGGTGTCACGAAAACCTGCCGGGAGTGGAGATTCAGATGAATTCCAGATTCGCTGTGAATGAATGGAACATTCTGTAGTGGAGATAACAATGATTTCTCCAGTCTCTGTGGTGTGGACAGGAAAATGTAGAGCTGGCCAGGGTTGAGTGGATAGCCAATTGAACAGCACCACTGCGCTTGTGAAGAAAACACTTAAAACATTGGGTTACTTGGACATTCAACAGTGGTGTAACGAAAACCTGCCGGGAGTGGAGGTTCAGAGGAATTCCAGATTCGCAGTGAATGAATGGAACATTCTCTAGTGGAGATTCCAACGATTTCTGAAGGCTGGGTCGTGTGGAAGGAAAATCAAGAACTAATCAGGATTTCGTGGAAAGCCAATTGTATAGCATGGCTGCGAGTGTGAACATGCAGCTGAAAACCAGCATTGGGTTACTTGGACATTCATCAGTGGTGTAAGGAAAACCTGCATGGAGTGGAGAGTCAGTTGAATTCCACATTCGCAGTGAATGAATGGAACATTCTGTAGAGGAGATTCCAATGATTTCTGAAGCCTGTGTTGTGTGGACAGGGAAATGAAGAGCTGACCAGGCTTGAATCGATAGCCAAGTAAACAGCAGGGCTGCGAATATGAACAGGCCGCTGAAAACCAGCATTGGGTTACTTGGACATTCAACAGTGGTGTAATGAAAACCTGCGTGGAGTTGAGAGTCAGATGAATTCCAGATTCGCAGTGAATGAATGGAACATTCTGTAGTGGAGATAACAAAGATTTCTGAAGGCTGGTAGTGTGGTGGGACAATGAAGAGCTGAACAGGGTGGAGTGAATTGTCAATTAAACAGCACGGCTGCGAGTATGAACAGGCCTCTGAAAACCAGCATTGGCTTACTTGGACATTCACAAGTGGTGTAATGTTAACCAGGCGGGAGTGGAGAATCAGATAAACTCCAGACTCGCAGTGAATGAATGGAACATTCTGTAGTGGAGATTGCAATGATTTCTGAAATCTGGATTGTGGGGACACGAAAATGAAGAGCTGACCAGTGTTGAGTGGATAGCCTGTAAAAAGCCTCGGCTTCGAATGTGAACAGACCACTGAAAACCAGTATTGCATTACTTCGACTTTCAGCAGTGGTGTAACGAAAGCCTGCGTGGAGTGCAGATTCAGATGAATTCCAGATTCCCAGTGAATGAATGGAACATCCTGTAGTGGAGATTACAATGATTTCTGAAGGCTGGGTTGTGTGCACAGGAAAATGAGGAGCAAAACAGGTTGAGTGGATAGCCAATTGAACAGCACGACTGCGAACATGAACAGGCCTCTGAAAACCAGCATTGTTTTACTTGGACATTCACAAGTGGTGTAAGATAAATCTGCAGGTAGTGGAGATTCAGTTGAATTCCAGATTCGCAGTGAATGAATGGAACATTCTGTACTGGAGATTGCAATGATTTCTCAAGTCTGGATTGTTTGGACATGAAAATGAAGAGCTGACCACAGTTGTGTGGATACCCAGTAAAAAGCAGGGCTTAGAGTGTGAACAGACCGCTGAAAACCAGCATTGTGTTACTTGGACATTCATAAGTGGTGTAATGAAAGCCTACCTGGAGTGCAGATTCAGATGAATTCCAGATTGGCAGTGAATGAATGGAACATTCTGTACTGGCGATTCCAATGATTTCTGAAGTCTGATATTGTGGAAAAGAAAATGAAAGGCTGACCAGGTTTGAGTGGATAGACAATTGAACAGCACACTGCGAGTGTGAAAAGGCGGCTGAAAACCAGCATTGGATTACTTGGTCATTCACCAGTGCTGTAATGAAAACCTGCCTGGAGCGGAGAGTCAGATGAATTGCAGAATCGCAGTGAATGCATGGAACAGTCTGTAGTGGAGAGCCCAATGATTTCTGAAGGCTGGTTTGTGTGGAGAGGAAAATGAAGAGCTGACCAATATTGAGTGGATAGCCCATTGAACAGCACTTCTGCGAGTTGAACATGCCTCTGAAAACCAGTATTGAGTTACTTGGACATTCACCAGTGGCGTAACGAAAACCTGCCAGGAGTGGAGGTTCAGAGGAATTCCAGATTCGCAGTGAATGAATGGAACATTCTCTAGTGGTGATTCCAATGATTTCTGAAGGCTGGGTTTTGTGGACACGAAAATGTAGAGCTGAACAGGGTGGAGTGGATAGCCAAATGAACAGCACGTCTCTTAGTATGAACAGGCCACTGAAAACCAGCATTGGCTTACTTGGACATTCACAAGTGGTGTAACGATAACCCGCCGGGAGTTGAGAGTCAGATGAATTTAAGATTCGCAGTGAATGAACGGAACATTCTGTGGAGGAGATACCAATTATTTCTGAAGGTTGGGTTATGAGGACAGGAAAATGTAGAGCTGAATAGGGTTGGGTGGATAGCAAATTGAACAGCACGGCTGAGTGTGTTAGCAGGCGGCTTAAAACCAGCATTGTCTTCCTTGGACATTTACCAGTGGTGTCACGAAAACCTTCCAGGAGTGGAGACTCTGATGAATTCCAGATTCGCGTGATTGAATGGAACATTCTGTAGTGGTGATTGCCAACATTTAGGAATCTGGATAGTCTGGACAGGATATTGAAGAGCTGACCGATATTGAGTGGATAGCCAATGAACAGCACGGTTTCGAGTGTGAACAGACCACTAAGAAGCAGCATTGCATTACTTGGACATTCATCAGTGGTGTAACGAAAGCCTTCCTGGAATGCAGATTCAGATTATTTCCAGATTCACAGTGAATGAATGGAAATTTCTGTAGTAGAGATTCCAATGATTTCTGAACGCTGGGTTGTGTGGACAGGAAAATGAAGAGCTGACTAGGTTTGACTGGATTGCCAATTGAACAGCAAGGCTGTGAGTGTGAACAGCCGCTGAAAACCAGCATTGGATTACCTGGTCATTCACCAGTGTTGTTAGGAAAATCTGCCTGGTGTGGAGAGTCAGAGGAATTCCAGATTCGCAGGGAACGAATGGAACATTCTGAAGTGGAGATAAGAATGATTTCTGAAGGCTCGGTGTGTGGAAGGAAAATCAAGAGCTAACCAGCGTTCACTGGATAGCCAATTGAACAGCACGGCTGCGAGTGTTAACACGCAGCTGAAACCAGCCTTGGGTTGCTTGGACATTCACCAGTGGTGAAACGAAAACCTGCTGGGAGTGGAGAACAAGATGAATTCAAGATTCGCCTGAATGAATGAAACATTCTGTAGTGTAGATTGCAATGGTTTCTGAGGTTTGTATTGTCTGAACTGGAAAAAGAAGAACTCACCAGTGTTGAGTCGCTAGACCGTGAACAGCACGGGTTCGAGTGTGAATAGACCGCTGAAAACCATCATTGCGTTACTTGAACATTCAGCAGTGGTGCAATGAAAACCTGCCGGGAGTGGAGATTCAGATGAATTCCAGATTCGCAGTGAATGAATGGAACATTCTCTAGTGGTGATTCCAATGATTTCTGAAGGCTGGGTTTTGTGGACACAAAAATGTAGAGCTGAACAGGGTGGAATGGATAGCCAAATGAACAGCACGTCTCGTAGTAAGAACAGGCCACTGAAAACCAGCTTTGGCTTAATTGGACATTCACAAGTGGTGTAACGAAAACCTGACGGGAGTTGAGAATTAGATGAATTTCAGATTTGCCGTCAATGAATGGAACATTCTGTGGAGGAGATACCAATTGTTTCTGAAGTTTGGGTTATGTGGACAGGAAAATGGAGCTGAAGAGGGTTGAGTGGATAGCAAATTGAATTGGCTGAGAGTATGAGCAGGCCACTTAAAACCAGCATTGGCTTACTTGGATATTTACCAGTGGTGTCACGAAAACCTGCCGGGAGTGGAGATTCAGATGAATTCCAGATTCGCTGTGAATGAATGGAACATTCTGTAGTGGAGATAACAATGATTTCTCCAGTCTCTGTGGTGTGGACAGGAAAATGTAGAGCTGGCCAGGGTTGAGTGGATAGCCAATTGAACAGCACCACTGCGCTTGTGAAGAAAACACTTAAAACATTGGGTTACTTGGACATTCAACAGTGGTGTAACGAAAACCTGCCGGGAGTGGAGGTTCAGAGGAATTCCAGATTCGCAGTGAATGAATGGAACATTCTCTAGTGGAGATTCCAACGATTTCTGAAGGCTGGGTCGTGTGGAAGGAAAATCAAGAACTAATCAGGATTTCGTGGAAAGCCAATTGTATAGCATGGCTGCGAGTGTGAACATGCAGCTGAAAACCAGCATTGGGTTACTTGGACATTCATCAGTGGTGTAAGGAAAACCTGCATGGAGTGGAGAGTCAGTTGAATTCCACATTCGCAGTGAATGAATGGAACATTCTGTAGAGGAGATTCCAATGATTTCTGAAGCCTGTGTTGTGTGGACAGGAAAATGAAGAGCTGACCAGGCTTGAATCGATAGCCAAGTAAACAGCAGGGCTGCGAATATGAACAGGCCGCTGAAAACCAGCATTGGGTTACTTGGACATTCAACAGTGGTGTAATGAAAACCTGCGTGGAGTTGAGAGTCAGATGAATTCCAGATTCGCAGTGAATGAATGGAACATTCTGTAGTGGAGATAACAAAGATTTCTGAAGGCTGGTAGTGTGGTGGGACAATGAAGAGCTGAACAGGGTGGAGTGAATTGTCAATTAAACAGCACGGCTGCGAGTATGAACAGGCCTCTGAAAACCAGCATTGGCTTACTTGGACATTCACAAGTGGTGTAATGTTAACCAGGCGGGAGTGGAGAATCAGATAAACTCCAGACTCGCAGTGAATGAATGGAACATTCTGTAGTGGAGATTGCAATGATTTCTGAAATCTGGATTGTGGGGACACGAAAATGAAGAGCTGACCAGTGTTGAGTGGATAGCCTGTAAAAAGCCTCGGCTTCGAATGTGAACAGACCACTGAAAACCAGTATTGCATTACTTCGACTTTCAGCAGTGGTGTAACGAAAGCCTGCGTGGAGTGCAGATTCAGATGAATTCCAGATTCCCAGTGAATGAATGGAACATCCTGTAGTGGAGATTACAATGATTTCTGAAGGCTGGGTTGTGTGCACAGGAAAATGAGGAGCAAAACAGGTTGAGTGGATAGCCAATTGAACAGCACGACTGCGAACATGAACAGGCCTCTGAAAACCAGCATTGTTTTACTTGGACATTCACAAGTGGTGTAAGATAAATCTGCAGGTAGTGGAGATTCAGTTGAATTCCAGATTCGCAGTGAATGAATGGAACATTCTGTACTGGAGATTGCAATGATTTCTCAAGTCTGGATTGTTTGGACATGAAAATGAAGAGCTGACCACAGTTGTGTGGATACCCAGTAAAAAGCAGGGCTTAGAGTGTGAACAGACCGCTGAAAACCAGCATTGTGTTACTTGGACATTCATAAGTGGTGTAATGAAAGCCTACCTGGAGTGCAGATTCAGATGAATTCCAGATTGGCAGTGAATGAATGGAACATTCTGTACTGGCGATTCCAATGATTTCTGAAGTCTGATATTGTGGAAAAGAAAATGAAAGGCTGACCAGGTTTGAGTGGATAGACAATTGAACAGCACACTGCGAGTGTGAAAAGGCGGCTGAAAACCAGCATTGGATTACTTGGTCATTCACCAGTGCTGTAATGAAAACCTGCCTGGAGCGGAGAGTCAGATGAATTGCAGAATCGCAGTGAATGCATGGAACAGTCTGTAGTGGAGAGCCCAATGATTTCTGAAGGCTGGTTTGTGTGGAGAGGAAAATGAAGAGCTGACCAATATTGAGTGGATAGCCCATTGAACAGCACTTCTGCGAGTTGAACATGCCTCTGAAAACCAGTATTGAGTTACTTGGACATTCACCAGTGGCGTAACGAAAACCTGCCAGGAGTGGAGGTTCAGAGGAATTCCAGATTCGCAGTGAATGAATGGAACATTCTCTAGTGGTGATTCCAATGATTTCTGAAGGCTGGGTTTTGTGGACACGAAAATGTAGAGCTGAACAGGGTGGAGTGGATAGCCAAATGAACAGCACGTCTCTTAGTATGAACAGGCCACTGAAAACCAGCATTGGCTTACTTGGACATTCACAAGTGGTGTAACGATAACCCGCCGGGAGTTGAGAGTCAGATGAATTTAAGATTCGCAGTGAATGAACGGAACATTCTGTGGAGGAGATACCAATTATTTCTGAAGGTTGGGTTATGAGGACAGGAAAATGTAGAGCTGAATAGGGTTGGGTGGATAGCAAATTGAACAGCACGGCTGAGTGTGTTAGCAGGCGGCTTAAAACCAGCATTGTCTTCCTTGGACATTTACCAGTGGTGTCACGAAAACCTTCCAGGAGTGGAGACTCTGATGAATTCCAGATTCGCGTGATTGAATGGAACATTCTGTAGTGGTGATTGCCAACATTTAGGAATCTGGATAGTCTGGACAGGATATTGAAGAGCTGACCGATATTGAGTGGATAGCCAATGAACAGCGCGGTTTCGAGTGTGAACAGACCACTAAGAAGCAGCATTGCATTACTTGGACATTCATCAGTGGTGTAACGAAAGCCTTCCTGGAATGCAGATTCAGAGTATTTCCAGATTCACAGTGAATGAATGGAAATTTCTGTAGTAGAGATTCCAATGATTTCTGAACGCTGGGTTGTGTGGACAGGAAAATGAAGAGCTGACTAGGTTTGACTGGATTGCCAATTGAACAGCAAGGCTGTGAGTGTGAACAGCCGCTGAAAACCAGCATTGGATTACCTGGTCATTCACCAGTGTTGTTAGGAAAATCTGCCTGGTGTGGAGAGTCAGAGGAATTCCAGATTCGCAGGGAACGAATGGAACATTCTGAAGTGGAGATAAGAATGATTTCTGAAGGCTCGGTGTGTGGAAGGAAAATCAAGAGCTAACCAGCGTTCACTGGATAGCCAATTGAACAGCACGGCTGCGAGTGTTAACACGCAGCTGAAACCAGCCTTGGGTTGCTTGGACATTCACCAGTGGTGAAACGAAAACCTGCTGGGAGTGGAGAACAAGATGAATTCAAGATTCGCCTGAATGAATGAAACATTCTGTAGTGTAGATTGCAATGGTTTCTGAGGTTTGTATTGTCTGAACTGGAAAAAGAAGAACTCACCAGTGTTGAGTCGCTAGACCGTGAACAGCACGGGTTCGAGTGTGAATAGACCGCTGAAAACCATCATTGCGTTACTTGAACATTCAGCAGTGGTGCAATGAAAACCTGCCGGGAGTGGAGATTCAGATGAATTCCAGATTCGCAGTGAATGAATGGAACATTCTCTAGTGGTGATTCCAATGATTTCTGAAGGCTGGGTTTTGTGGACACGAAAATGTAGAGCTGAACAGGGTGGAATGGATAGCCAAATGAACAGCACGTCTCGTAGTAAGAACAGGCCACTGAAAACCAGCTTTGGCTTAATTGGACATTCACAAGTGGTGTAACGAAAACCTGACGGGAGTTGAGAATTAGATGAATTTCAGATTTGCCGTCAATGAATGGAACATTCTGTGGAGGAGATACCAATTGTTTCTGAAGTTTGGGTTATGTGGACAGGAAAATGGAGCTGAAGAGGGTTGAGTGGATAGCAAATTGAATTGGCTGAGAGTATGAGCAGGCCACTTAAAACCAGCATTGGCTTACTTGGATATTTACCAGTGGTGTCACGAAAACCTGCCGGGAGTGGAGATTCAGATGAATTCCAGATTCGCTGTGAATGAATGGAACATTCTGTAGTGGAGATAACAATGATTTCTCCAGTCTCTGTGGTGTGGACAGGAAAATGTAGAGCTGGCCAGGGTTGAGTGGATAGCCAATTGAACAGCACCACTGCGCTTGTGAAGAAAACACTTAAAACATTGGGTTACTTGGACATTCAACAGTGGTGTAACGAAAACCTGCCGGGAGTGGAGGTTCAGAGGAATTCCAGATTCGCAGTGAATGAATGGAACATTCTCTAGTGGAGATTCCAACGATTTCTGAAGGCTGGGTCGTGTGGAAGGAAAATCAAGAACTAATCAGGATTTCGTGGAAAGCCAATTGTATAGCATGGCTGCGAGTGTGAACATGCAGCTGAAAACCAGCATTGGGTTACTTGGACATTCATCAGTGGTGTAAGGAAAACCTGCATGGAGTGGAGAGTCAGTTGAATTCCACATTCGCAGTGAATGAATGGAACATTCTGTAGAGGAGATTCCAATGATTTCTGAAGCCTGTGTTGTGTGGACAGGAAAATGAAGAGCTGACCAGGCTTGAATCGATAGCCAAGTAAACAGCAGGGCTGCGAATATGAACAGGCCGCTGAAAACCAGCATTGGGTTACTTGGACATTCAACAGTGGTGTAATGAAAACCTGCGTGGAGTTGAGAGTCAGATGAATTCCAGATTCGCAGTGAATGAATGGAACATTCTGTAGTGGAGATAACAAAGATTTCTGAAGGCTGGTAGTGTGGTGGGACAATGAAGAGCTGAACAGGGTGGAGTGAATTGTCAATTAAACAGCACGGCTGCGAGTATGAACAGGCCTCTGAAAACCAGCATTGGCTTACTTGGACATTCACAAGTGGTGTAATGTTAACCAGGCGGGAGTGGAGAATCAGATAAACTCCAGACTCGCAGTGAATGAATGGAACATTCTGTAGTGGAGATTGCAATGATTTCTGAAATCTGGATTGTGGGGACACGAAAATGAAGAGCTGACCAGTGTTGAGTGGATAGCCTGTAAAAAGCCTCGGCTTCGAATGTGAACAGACCACTGAAAACCAGTATTGCATTACTTCGACTTTCAGCAGTGGTGTAACGAAAGCCTGCGTGGAGTGCAGATTCAGATGAATTCCAGATTCCCAGTGAATGAATGGAACATCCTGTAGTGGAGATTACAATGATTTCTGAAGGCTGGGTTGTGTGCACAGGAAAATGAGGAGCAAAACAGGTTGAGTGGATAGCCAATTGAACAGCACGACTGCGAACATGAACAGGCCTCTGAAAACCAGCATTGTTTTACTTGGACATTCACAAGTGGTGTAAGATAAATCTGCAGGTAGTGGAGATTCAGTTGAATTCCAGATTCGCAGTGAATGAATGGAACATTCTGTACTGGAGATTGCAATGATTTCTCAAGTCTGGATTGTTTGGACATGAAAATGAAGAGCTGACCACAGTTGTGTGGATACCCAGTAAAAAGCAGGGCTTAGAGTGTGAACAGACCGCTGAAAACCAGCATTGTGTTACTTGGACATTCATAAGTGGTGTAATGAAAGCCTACCTGGAGTGCAGATTCAGATGAATTCCAGATTGGCAGTGAATGAATGGAACATTCTGTACTGGCGATTCCAATGATTTCTGAAGTCTGATATTGTGGAAAAGAAAATGAAAGGCTGACCAGGTTTGAGTGGATAGACAATTGAACAGCACACTGCGAGTGTGAAAAGGCGGCTGAAAACCAGCATTGGATTACTTGGTCATTCACCAGTGCTGTAATGAAAACCTGCCTGGAGCGGAGAGTCAGATGAATTGCAGAATCGCAGTGAATGCATGGAACAGTCTGTAGTGGAGAGCCCAATGATTTCTGAAGGCTGGTTTGTGTGGAGAGGAAAATGAAGAGCTGACCAATATTGAGTGGATAGCCCATTGAACAGCACTTCTGCGAGTTGAACATGCCTCTGAAAACCAGTATTGAGTTACTTGGACATTCACCAGTGGCGTAACGAAAACCTGCCAGGAGTGGAGGTTCAGAGGAATTCCAGATTCGCAGTGAATGAATGGAACATTCTCTAGTGGTGATTCCAATGATTTCTGAAGGCTGGGTTTTGTGGACACGAGAATGTAGAGCTGAACAGGGTGGAGTGGATAGCCAAATGAACAGCACGTCTCTTAGTATGAACAGGCCACTGAAAACCAGCATTGGCTTACTTGGACATTCACAAGTGGTGTAACGATAACCCGCCGGGAGTTGAGAGTCAGATGAATTTAAGATTCGCAGTGAATGAACGGAACATTCTGTGGAGGAGATACCAATTATTTCTGAAGGTTGGGTTATGAGGACAGGAAAATGTAGAGCTGAATAGGGTTGGGTGGATAGCAAATTGAACAGCACGGCTGAGTGTGTTAGCAGGCGGCTTAAAACCAGCATTGTCTTCCTTGGACATTTACCAGTGGTGTCACGAAAACCTTCCAGGAGTGGAGACTCTGATGAATTCCAGATTCGCGTGATTGAATGGAACATTCTGTAGTGGTGATTGCCAACATTTAGGAATCTGGATAGTCTGGACAGGATATTGAAGAGCTGACCGATATTGAGTGGATAGCCAATGAACAGCGCGGTTTCGAGTGTGAACAGACCACTAAGAAGCAGCATTGCATTACTTGGACATTCATCAGTGGTGTAACGAAAGCCTTCCTGGAATGCAGATTCAGAGTATTTCCAGATTCACAGTGAATGAATGGAAATTTCTGTAGTAGAGATTCCAATGATTTCTGAACGCTGGGTTGTGTGGACAGGAAAATGAAGAGCTGACTAGGTTTGACTGGATTGCCAATTGAACAGCAAGGCTGTGAGTGTGAACAGCCGCTGAAAACCAGCATTGGATTACCTGGTCATTCACCAGTGTTGTTAGGAAAATCTGCCTGGTGTGGAGAGTCAGAGGAATTCCAGATTCGCAGGGAACGAATGGAACATTCTGAAGTGGAGATAAGAATGATTTCTGAAGGCTCGGTGTGTGGAAGGAAAATCAAGAGCTAACCAGCGTTCACTGGATAGCCAATTGAACAGCACGGCTGCGAGTGTTAACACGCAGCTGAAACCAGCCTTGGGTTGCTTGGACATTCACCAGTGGTGAAACGAAAACCTGCTGGGAGTGGAGAACAAGATGAATTCAAGATTCGCGTGAATGAATGAAACATTCTGTAGTGTAGATTGCAATGGTTTCTGAGGTTTGTATTGTCTGAACTGGAAAAAGAAGAACTCACCAGTGTTGAGTCGCTAGACCGTGAACAGCACGGGTTCGAGTGTGAATAGACCGCTGAAAACCATCATTGCGTTACTTGAACATTCAGCAGTGGTGCAATGAAAACCTGCCGGGAGTGGAGATTCAGATGAATTCCAGATTCGCAGTGAATGAATGGAACATTCTCTAGTGGTGATTCCAATGATTTCTGAAGGCTGGGTTTTGTGGACACGAAAATGTAGAGCTGAACAGGGTGGAATGGATAGCCAAATGAACAGCACGTCTCGTAGTAAGAACAGGCCACTGAAAACCAGCTTTGGCTTAATTGGACATTCACAAGTGGTGTAACGAAAACCTGACGGGAGTTGAGAATTAGATGAATTTCAGATTTGCAGTCAATGAATGGAACATTCTGTGGAGGAGATACCAATTGTTTCTGAAGTTTGGGTTATGTGGACAGGAAAATGGAGCTGAAGAGGGTTGAGTGGATAGCAAATTGAACAGCACGGCTGAGAGTATGAGCAGGCCACTTAAAACCAGCATTGGCTTACTTGGATATTTACCAGTGGTGTCACGAAAACCTGCCGGGAGTGGAGATTCAGATGAATTCCAGATTCGCTGTGAATGAATGGAACATTCTGTAGTGGAGATAACAATGATTTCTCCAGTCTCTGTGGTGTGGACAGGAAAATGTAGAGCTGGCCAGGGTTGAGTGGATAGCCAATTGAACAGCTCCACTGCGCTTGTGAAGAAAACACTTAAAATATTGGGTTACTTGGACATTCAACAGTGGTGTAACGAAAACCTGCCGGGAGTGGAGGTTCAGAGGAATTCCAGATTCGCAGTGAATGAATGGAACATTCTCTAGTGGAGATTCCAACGATTTCTGAAGGCTGGGTCGTGTGGAAGGAAAATCAAGAACTAATCAGGATTTCGTGGAAAGCCAATTGTATAGCATGGCTGCGAGTGTGAACATGCAGCTGAAAACCAGCATTGGGTTACTTGGACATTCATCAGTGGTGTAAGGAAAACCTGCATGGAGTGGAGAGTCAGTTGAATTCCACATTCGCAGTGAATGAATGGAACATTCTGTAGAGGAGATTCCAATGATTTCTGAAGCCTGTGTTGTGTGGACAGGAAAATGAAGAGCTGACCAGGCTTGAATCGATAGCCAAGTAAACAGCAGGGCTGCGAATATGAACAGGCCGCTGAAAACCAGCATTGGGTTACTTGGACATTCAACAGTGGTGTAATGAAAACCTGCGTGGAGTTGAGAGTCAGATGAATTCCAGATTCGCAGTGAATGAATGGAACATTCTGTAGTGGAGATAACAAAGATTTCTGAAGGCTGGTAGTGTGGTGGGACAATGAAGAGCTGAACAGGGTGGAGTGAATTGTCAATTAAACAGCACGGCTGCGAGTATGAACAGGCCTCTGAAAACCAGCATTGGCTTACTTGGACATTCACAAGTGGTGTAATGTTAACCAGGCGGGAGTGGAGAATCAGATAAACTCCAGACTCGCAGTGAATGAATGGAACATTCTGTAGTGGAGATTGCAATGATTTCTGAAATCTGGATTGTGGGGACACGAAAATGAAGAGCTGACCAGTGTTGAGTGGATAGCCTGTAAAAAGCCTCGGCTTCGAATGTGAACAGACCACTGAAAACCAGTATTGCATTACTTCGACTTTCAGCAGTGGTGTAACGAAAGCCTGCGTGGAGTGCAGATTCAGATGAATTCCAGATTCCCAGTGAATGAATGGAACATCCTGTAGTGGAGATTACAATGATTTCTGAAGGCTGGGTTGTGTGCACAGGAAAATGAGGAGCAAAACAGGTTGAGTGGATAGCCAATTGAACAGCACGACTGCGAACATGAACAGGCCTCTGAAAACCAGCATTGTTTTACTTGGACATTCACAAGTGGTGTAAGATAAATCTGCAGGTAGTGGAGATTCAGTTGAATTCCAGATTCGCAGTGAATGAATGGAACATTCTGTACTGGAGATTGCAATGATTTCTCAAGTCTGGATTGTTTGGACATGAAAATGAAGAGCTGACCACAGTTGTGTGGATACCCAGTAAAAAGCAGGGCTTAGAGTGTGAACAGACCGCTGAAAACCAGCATTGTGTTACTTGGACATTCATAAGTGGTGTAATGAAAGCCTACCTGGAGTGCAGATTCAGATGAATTCCAGATTGGCAGTGAATGAATGGAACATTCTGTACTGGCGATTCCAATGATTTCTGAAGTCTGATATTGTGGAAAAGAAAATGAAAGGCTGACCAGGTTTGAGTGGATAGACAATTGAACAGCACACTGCGAGTGTGAAAAGGCGGCTGAAAACCAGCATTGGATTACTTGGTCATTCACCAGTGCTGTAATGAAAACCTGCCTGGAGCGGAGAGTCAGATGAATTGCAGAATCGCAGTGAATGCATGGAACAGTCTGTAGTGGAGAGCCCAATGATTTCTGAAGGCTGGTTTGTGTGGAGAGGAAAATGAAGAGCTGACCAATATTGAGTGGATAGCCCATTGAACAGCACTTCTGCGAGTTGAACATGCCTCTGAAAACCAGTATTGAGTTACTTGGACATTCACCAGTGGCGTAACGAAAACCTGCCAGGAGTGGAGGTTCAGAGGAATTCCAGATTCGCAGTGAATGAATGGAACATTCTCTAATGGTGATTCCAATGATTTCTGAAGGCTGGGTTTTGTGGACACGAAAATGTAGAGCTGAACAGGGTGGAGTGGATAGCCAAATGAACAGCACGTCTCTTAGTATGAACAGGCCACTGAAAACCAGCATTGGCTTACTTGGACATTCACAAGTGGTGTAACGATAACCCGCCGGGAGTTGAGAGTCAGATGAATTTAAGATTCGCAGTGAATGAACGGAACATTCTGTGGAGGAGATACCAATTATTTCTGAAGGTTGGGTTATGAGGACAGGAAAATGTAGAGCTGAATAGGGTTGGGTGGATAGCAAATTGAACAGCACGGCTGAGTGTGTTAGCAGGCGGCTTAAAACCAGCATTGTCTTCCTTGGACATTTACCAGTGGTGTCACGAAAACCTTCCAGGAGTGGAGACTCTGATGAATTCCAGATTCGCGTGATTGAATGGAACATTCTGTAGTGGTGATTGCCAACATTTAGGAATCTGGATAGTCTGGACAGGATATTGAAGAGCTGACCGATATTGAGTGGATAGCCAATGAACAGCACGGTTTCGAGTGTGAACAGACCACTAAGAAGCAGCATTGCATTACTTGGACATTCATCAGTGGTGTAACGAAAGCCTTCCTGGAATGCAGATTCAGAGTATTTCCAGATTCACAGTGAATGAATGGAAATTTCTGTAGTAGAGATTCCAATGATTTCTGAACGCTGGGTTGTGTGGACAGGAAAATGAAGAGCTGACTAGGTTTGACTGGATTGCCAATTGAACAGCAAGGCTGTGAGTGTGAACAGCCGCTGAAAACCAGCATTGGATTACCTGGTCATTCACCAGTGTTGTTAGGAAAATCTGCCTGGTGTGGAGAGTCAGAGGAATTCCAGATTCGCAGGGAACGAATGGAACATTCTGAAGTGGAGATAAGAATGATTTCTGAAGGCTCGGTGTGTGGAAGGAAAATCAAGAGCTAACCAGCGTTCACTGGATAGCCAATTGAACAGCACGGCTGCGAGTGTTAACACGCAGCTGAAACCAGCCTTGGGTTGCTTGGACATTCACCAGTGGTGAAACGAAAACCTGCTGGGAGTGGAGAACAAGATGAATTCAAGATTCGCCTGAATGAATGAAACATTCTGTAGTGTAGATTGCAATGGTTTCTGAGGTTTGTATTGTCTGAACTGGAAAAAGAAGAAGTCACCAGTGTTGAGTCGCTAGACCGTGAACAGCACGGGTTCGAGTGTGAATAGACCGCTGAAAACCATCATTGCGTTACTTGAACATTCAGCAGTGGTGCAATGAAAACCTGCCGGGAGTGGAGATTCAGATGAATTCCAGATTCGCAGTGAATGAATGGAACATTCTCTAGTGGTGATTCCAATGATTTCTGAAGGCTGGGTTTTGTGGACACGAAAATGTAGAGCTGAACAGGGTGGAATGGATAGCCAAATGAACAGCACGTCTCGTAGTAAGAACAGGCCACTGAAAACCAGCTTTGGCTTAATTGGACATTCACAAGTGGTGTAACGAAAACCTGACGGGAGTTGAGAATTAGATGAATTTCAGATTTGCCGTCAATGAATGGAACATTCTGTGGAGGAGATACCAATTGTTTCTGAAGTTTGGGTTATGTGGACAGGAAAATGGAGCTGAAGAGGGTTGAGTGGATAGCAAATTGAACAGCACGGCTGAGAGTATGAGCAGGCCACTTAAAACCAGCATTGGCTTACTTGGATATTTACCAGTGGTGTCACGAAAACCTGCCGGGAGTGGAGATTCAGATGAATTCCAGATTCGCTGTGAATGAATGGAACATTCTGTAGTGGAGATAACAATGATTTCTCCAGTCTCTGTGGTGTGGACAGGAAAATGTAGAGCTGGCCAGGGTTGAGTGGATAGCCAATTGAACAGCTCCACTGCGCTTGTGAAGAAAACACTTAAAATATTGGGTTACTTGGACATTCAACAGTGGTGTAACGAAAACCTGCCGGGAGTGGAGGTTCAGAGGAATTCCAGATTCGCAGTGAATGAATGGAACATTCTCTAGTGGAGATTCCAACGATTTCTGAAGGCTGGGTCGTGTGGAAGGAAAATCAAGAACTAATCAGGATTTCGTGGAAAGCCAATTGTATAGCATGGCTGCGAGTGTGAACATGCAGCTGAAAACCAGCATTGGGTTACTTGGACATTCATCAGTGGTGTAAGGAAAACCTGCATGGAGTGGAGAGTCAGTTGAATTCCACATTCGCAGTGAATGAATGGAACATTCTGTAGAGGAGATTCCAATGATTTCTGAAGCCTGTGTTGTGTGGACAGGAAAATGAAGAGCTGACCAGGCTTGAATCGATAGCCAAGTAAACAGCAGGGCTGCGAATATGAACAGGCCGCTGAAAACCAGCATTGGGTTACTTGGACATTCAACAGTGGTGTAATGAAAACCTGCGTGGAGTTGAGAGTCAGATGAATTCCAGATTCGCAGTGAATGAATGGAACATTCTGTAGTGGAGATAACAAAGATTTCTGAAGGCTGGTAGTGTGGTGGGACAATGAAGAGCTGAACAGGGTGGAGTGAATTGTCAATTAAACAGCACGGCTGCGAGTATGAACAGGCCTCTGAAAACCAGCATTGGCTTACTTGGACATTCACAAGTGGTGTAATGTTAACCAGGCGGGAGTGGAGAATCAGATAAACTCCAGACTCGCAGTGAATGAATGGAACATTCTGTAGTGGAGATTGCAATGATTTCTGAAATCTGGATTGTGGGGACACGAAAATGAAGAGCTGACCAGTGTTGAGTGGATAGCCTGTAAAAAGCCTCGGCTTCGAATGTGAACAGACCACTGAAAACCAGTATTGCATTACTTCGACTTTCAGCAGTGGTGTAACGAAAGCCTGCGTGGAGTGCAGATTCAGATGAATTCCAGATTCCCAGTGAATGAATGGAACATCCTGTAGTGGAGATTACAATGATTTCTGAAGGCTGGGTTGTGTGCACAGGAAAATGAGGAGCAAAACAGGTTGAGTGGATAGCCAATTGAACAGCACGACTGCGAACATGAACAGGCCTCTGAAAACCAGCATTGTTTTACTTGGACATTCACAAGTGGTGTAAGATAAATCTGCAGGTAGTGGAGATTCAGTTGAATTCCAGATTCGCAGTGAATGAATGGAACATTCTGTACTGGAGATTGCAATGATTTCTCAAGTCTGGATTGTTTGGACATGAAAATGAAGAGCTGACCACAGTTGTGTGGATACCCAGTAAAAAGCAGGGCTTAGAGTGTGAACAGACCGCTGAAAACCAGCATTGTGTTACTTGGACATTCATAAGTGGTGTAATGAAAGCCTACCTGGAGTGCAGATTCAGATGAATTCCAGATTGGCAGTGAATGAATGGAACATTCTGTACTGGCGATTCCAATGATTTCTGAAGTCTGATATTGTGGAAAAGAAAATGAAAGGCTGACCAGGTTTGAGTGGATAGACAATTGAACAGCACACTGCGAGTGTGAAAAGGCGGCTGAAAACCAGCATTGGATTACTTGGTCATTCACCAGTGCTGTAATGAAAACCTGCCTGGAGCGGAGAGTCAGATGAATTGCAGAATCGCAGTGAATGCATGGAACAGTCTGTAGTGGAGAGCCCAATGATTTCTGAAGGCTGGTTTGTGTGGAGAGGAAAATGAAGAGCTGACCAATATTGAGTGGATAGCCCATTGAACAGCACTTCTGCGAGTTGAACATGCCTCTGAAAACCAGTATTGAGTTACTTGGACATTCACCAGTGGCGTAACGAAAACCTGCCAGGAGTGGAGGTTCAGAGGAATTCCAGATTCGCAGTGAATGAATGGAACATTCTCTAATGGTGATTCCAATGATTTCTGAAGGCTGGGTTTTGTGGACACGAAAATGTAGAGCTGAACAGGGTGGAGTGGATAGCCAAATGAACAGCACGTCTCTTAGTATGAACAGGCCACTGAAAACCAGCATTGGCTTACTTGGACATTCACAAGTGGTGTAACGATAACCCGCCGGGAGTTGAGAGTCAGATGAATTTAAGATTCGCAGTGAATGAACGGAACATTCTGTGGAGGAGATACCAATTATTTCTGAAGGTTGGGTTATGAGGACAGGAAAATGTAGAGCTGAATAGGGTTGGGTGGATAGCAAATTGAACAGCACGGCTGAGTGTGTTAGCAGGCGGCTTAAAACCAGCATTGTCTTCCTTGGACATTTACCAGTGGTGTCACGAAAACCTTCCAGGAGTGGAGACTCTGATGAATTCCAGATTCGCGTGATTGAATGGAACATTCTGTAGTGGTGATTGCCAACATTTAGGAATCTGGATAGTCTGGACAGGATATTGAAGAGCTGACCGATATTGAGTGGATAGCCAATGAACAGCACGGTTTCGAGTGTGAACAGACCACTAAGAAGCAGCATTGCATTACTTGGACATTCATCAGTGGTGTAACGAAAGCCTTCCTGGAATGCAGATTCAGAGTATTTCCAGATTCACAGTGAATGAATGGAAATTTCTGTAGTAGAGATTCCAATGATTTCTGAACGCTGGGTTGTGTGGACAGGAAAATGAAGAGCTGACTAGGTTTGACTGGATTGCCAATTGAACAGCAAGGCTGTGAGTGTGAACAGCCGCTGAAAACCAGCATTGGATTACCTGGTCATTCACCAGTGTTGTTAGGAAAATCTGCCTGGTGTGGAGAGTCAGAGGAATTCCAGATTCGCAGGGAACGAATGGAACATTCTGAAGTGGAGATAAGAATGATTTCTGAAGGCTCGGTGTGTGGAAGGAAAATCAAGAGCTAACCAGCGTTCACTGGATAGCCAATTGAACAGCACGGCTGCGAGTGTTAACACGCAGCTGAAACCAGCCTTGGGTTGCTTGGACATTCACCAGTGGTGAAACGAAAACCTGCTGGGAGTGGAGAACAAGATGAATTCAAGATTCGCCTGAATGAATGAAACATTCTGTAGTGTAGATTGCAATGGTTTCTGAGGTTTGTATTGTCTGAACTGGAAAAAGAAGAAGTCACCAGTGTTGAGTCGCTAGACCGTGAACAGCACGGGTTCGAGTGTGAATAGACCGCTGAAAACCATCATTGCGTTACTTGAACATTCAGCAGTGGTGCAATGAAAACCTGCCGGGAGTGGAGATTCAGATGAATTCCAGATTCGCAGTGAATGAATGGAACATTCTCTAGTGGTGATTCCAATGATTTCTGAAGGCTGGGTTTTGTGGACACGAAAATGTAGAGCTGAACAGGGTGGAATGGATAGCCAAATGAACAGCACGTCTCGTAGTAAGAACAGGCCACTGAAAACCAGCTTTGGCTTAATTGGACATTCACAAGTGGTGTAACGAAAACCTGACGGGAGTTGAGAATTAGATGAATTTCAGATTTGCCGTCAATGAATGGAACATTCTGTGGAGGAGATACCAATTGTTTCTGAAGTTTGGGTTATGTGGACAGGAAAATGGAGCTGAAGAGGGTTGAGTGGATAGCAAATTGAACAGCACGGCTGAGAGTATGAGCAGGCCACTTAAAACCAGCATTGGCTTACTTGGATATTTACCAGTGGTGTCACGAAAACCTGCCGGGAGTGGAGATTCAGATGAATTCCAGATTCGCTGTGAATGAATGGAACATTCTGTAGTGGAGATAACAATGATTTCTCCAGTCTCTGTGGTGTGGACAGGAAAATGTAGAGCTGGCCAGGGTTGAGTGGATAGCCAATTGAACAGCTCCACTGCGCTTGTGAAGAAAACACTTAAAACATTGGGTTACTTGGACATTCAACAGTGGTGTAACGAAAACCTGCCGGGAGTGGAGGTTCAGAGGAATTCCAGATTCGCAGTGAATGAATGGAACATTCTCTAGTGGAGATTCCAACGATTTCTGAAGGCTGGGTCGTGTGGAAGGAAAATCAAGAACTAATCAGGATTTAGTGGAAAGCCAATTGTATAGCATGGCTGCGAGTGTGAACATGCAGCTGAAAACCAGCATTGGGTTACTTGGACATTCATCAGTGGTGTAAGGAAAACCTGCATGGAGTGGAGAGTCAGTTGAATTCCACATTCGCAGTGAAAGAATGGAACATTCTGTAGAGGAGATTCCAATGATTTCTGAAGCCTGTGTTGTGTGGACAGGAAAATGAAGAGCTGACCAGGCTTGAATCGATAGCCAAGTAAACAGCAGGGCTGCGAATATGAACAGGCCGCTGAAAACCAGCATTGGGTTACTTGGACATTCAACAGTGGTGTAATGAAAACCTGCGTGGAGTTGATAGTCAGATGAATTCCAGATTCGCAGTGAATGAATGGAACATTCTGTAGTGGAGATAACAAAGATTTCTGAAGGCTGGTAGTGTGGTGGGACAATGAAGAGCTGAACAGGGTGGAGTGAATTGTCAATTAAACAGCACGGCTGCGAGTATGAACAGGCCTCTGAAAACCAGCATTGGCTTACTTGGACATTCACAAGTGGTGTAATGTTAACCAGGCGGGAGTGGAGAATCAGATAAACTCCAGACTCGCAGTGAATGAATGGAACATTCTGTAGTGGAGATTGCAATGATTTCTGAAATCTGGATTGTGGGGACACGAAAATGAAGAGCTGACCAGTGTTGAGTGGATAGCCTGTAAAAAGCCTCGGCTTCGAATGTGAACAGACCACTGAAAACCAGTATTGCATTACTTCGACTTTCAGCAGTGGTGTAACGAAAGCCTGCGTGGAGTGCAGATTCAGATGAATTCCAGATTCCCAGTGAATGAATGGAACATCCTGTAGTGGAGATTACAATGATTTCTGAAGGCTGGGTTGTGTGCACAGGAAAATGAGGAGCAAAACAGGTTGAGTGGATAGCCAATTGAACAGCACGACTGCGAACATGAACAGGCCTCTGAAAACCAGCATTGTTTTACTTGGACATTCACAAGTGGTGTAAGATAAATCTGCAGGTAGTGGAGATTCAGTTGAATTCCAGATTCGCAGTGAATGAATGGAACATTCTGTACTGGAGATTGCAATGATTTCTCAAGTCTGGATTGTTTGGACATGAAAATGAAGAGCTGACCACAGTTGTGTGGATACCCAGTAAAAAGCAGGGCTTAGAGTGTGAACAGACCGCTGAAAACCAGCATTGTGTTACTTGGACATTCATAAGTGGTGTAATGAAAGCCTACCTGGAGTGCAGATTCAGATGAATTCCAGATTGGCAGTGAATGAATGGAACATTCTGTACTGGCGATTCCAATGATTTCTGAAGTCTGATATTGTGGAAAAGAAAATGAAAGGCTGACCAGGTTTGAGTGGATAGACAATTGAACAGCACACTGCGAGTGTGAAAAGGCGGCTGAAAACCAGCATTGGATTACTTGGTCATTCACCAGTGCTGTAATGAAAACCTGCCTGGAGCGGAGAGTCAGATGAATTGCAGAATCGCAGTGAATGCATGGAACAGTCTGTAGTGGAGAGCCCAATGATTTCTGAAGGCTGGTTTGTGTGGAGAGGAAAATGAAGAGCTGACCAATATTGAGTGGATAGCCCATTGAACAGCACTTCTGCGAGTTGAACATGCCTCTGAAAACCAGTATTGAGTTACTTGGACATTCACCAGTGGCGTAACGAAAACCTGCCAGGAGTGGAGGTTCAGAGGAATTCCAGATTCGCAGTGAATGAATGGAACATTCTCTAGTGGTGATTCCAATGATTTCTGAAGGCTGGGTTTTGTGGACACGAAAATGTAGAGCTGAACAGGGTGGAGTGGATAGCCAAATGAACAGCACGTCTCTTAGTATGAACAGGCCACTGAAAACCAGCATTGGCTTACTTGGACATTCACAAGTGGTGTAACGATAACCCGCCGGGAGTTGAGAGTCAGATGAATTTAAGATTCGCAGTGAATGAACGGAACATTCTGTGGAGGAGATACCAATTATTTCTGAAGGTTGGGTTATGAGGACAGGAAAATGTAGAGCTGAATAGGGTTGGGTGGATAGCAAATTGAACAGCACGGCTGAGTGTGTTAGCAGGCGGCTTAAAACCAGCATTGTCTTCCTTGGACATTTACCAGTGGTGTCACGAAAACCTTCCAGGAGTGGAGACTCTGATGAATTCCAGATTCGCGTGATTGAATGGAACATTCTGTAGTGGTGATTGCCAACATTTAGGAATCTGGATAGTCTGGACAGGATATTGAAGAGCTGACCGATATTGAGTGGATAGCCAATGAACAGCACGGTTTCGAGTGTGAACAGACCACTAAGAAGCAGCATTGCATTACTTGGACATTCATCAGTGGTGTAACGAAAGCCTTCCTGGAATGCAGATTCAGAGTATTTCCAGATTCACAGTGAATGAATGGAAATTTCTGTAGTAGAGATTCCAATGATTTCTGAACGCTGGGTTGTGTGGACAGGAAAATGAAGAGCTGACTAGGTTTGACTGGATTGCCAATTGAACAGCAAGGCTGTGAGTGTGAACAGCCGCTGAAAACCAGCATTGGATTACCTGGTCATTCACCAGTGTTGTTAGGAAAATCTGCCTGGTGTGGAGAGTCAGAGGAATTCCAGATTCGCAGGGAACGAATGGAACATTCTGAAGTGGAGATAAGAATGATTTCTGAAGGCTCGGTGTGTGGAAGGAAAATCAAGAGCTAACCAGCGTTCACTGGATAGCCAATTGAACAGCACGGCTGCGAGTGTTAACACGCAGCTGAAACCAGCCTTGGGTTGCTTGGACATTCACCAGTGGTGAAACGAAAACCTGCTGGGAGTGGAGAACAAGATGAATTCAAGATTCGCGTGAATGAATGAAACATTCTGTAGTGTAGATTGCAATGGTTTCTGAGGTTTGTATTGTCTGAACTGGAAAAAGAAGAACTCACCAGTGTTGAGTCGCTAGACCGTGAACAGCACGGGTTCGAGTGTGAATAGACCGCTGAAAACCATCATTGCGTTACTTGAACATTCAGCAGTGGTGCAATGAAAACCTGCCGGGAGTGGAGATTCAGATGAATTCCAGATTCGCAGTGAATGAATGGAACATTCTCTAGTGGTGATTCCAATGATTTCTGAAGGCTGGGTTTTGTGGACACGAAAATGTAGAGCTGAACAGGGTGGAATGGATAGCCAAATGAACAGCACGTCTCGTAGTAAGAACAGGCCACTGAAAACCAGCTTTGGCTTAATTGGACATTCACAAGTGGTGTAACGAAAACCTGACGGGAGTTGAGAATTAGATGAATTTCAGATTTGCCGTCAATGAATGGAACATTCTGTGGAGGAGATACCAATTGTTTCTGAAGTTTGGGTTATGTGGACAGGAAAATGGAGCTGAAGAGGGTTGAGTGGATAGCAAATTGAACAGCACGGCTGAGAGTATGAGCAGGCCACTTAAAACCAGCATTGGCTTACTTGGATATTTACCAGTGGTGTCACGAAAACCTGCCGGGAGTGGAGATTCAGATGAATTCCAGATTCGCTGTGAATGAATGGAACATTCTGTAGTGGAGATAACAATGATTTCTCCAGTCTCTGTGGTGTGGACAGGAAAATGTAGAGCTGGCCAGGGTTGAGTGGATAGCCAATTGAACAGCTCCACTGCGCTTGTGAAGAAAACACTTAAAACATTGGGTTACTTGGACATTCAACAGTGGTGTAACGAAAACCTGCCGGGAGTGGAGGTTCAGAGGAATTCCAGATTCGCAGTGAATGAATGGAACATTCTCTAGTGGAGATTCCAACGATTTCTGAAGGCTGGGTCGTGTGGAAGGAAAATCAAGAACTAATCAGGATTTCGTGGAAAGCCAATTGTATAGCATGGCTGCGAGTGTGAACATGCAGCTGAAAACCAGCATTGGGTTACTTGGACATTCATCAGTGGTGTAAGGAAAACCTGCATGGAGTGGAGAGTCAGTTGAATTCCACATTCGCAGTGAATGAATGGAACATTCTGTAGAGGAGATTCCAATGATTTCTGAAGCCTGTGTTGTGTGGACAGGAAAATGAAGAGCTGACCAGGCTTGAATCGATAGCCAAGTAAACAGCAGGGCTGCGAATATGAACAGGCCGCTGAAAACCAGCATTGGGTTACTTGGACATTCAACAGTGGTGTAATGAAAACCTGCGTGGAGTTGAGAGTCAGATGAATTCCAGATTCGCAGTGAATGAATGGAACATTCTGTAGTGGAGATAACGAAGATTTCTGAAGGCTGGTAGTGTGGTGGGACAATGAAGAGCTGAACAGGGTGGAGTGAATTGTCAATTAAACAGCACGGCTGCGAGTATGAACAAGCCTCTGAAAACCAGCATTGGCTTACTTGGACATTCACAAGTGGTGTAATGTTAACCAGGCGGGAGTGGAGAATCAGATAAACTCCAGACTCGCAGTGAATGAATGGAACATTCTGTAGTGGAGATTGCAATGATTTCTGAAATCTGGATTGTGGGGACACGAAAATGAAGAGCTGACCAGTGTTGAGTGGATAGCCTGTAAAAAGCCTCGGCTTCGAATGTGAACAGACCACTGAAAACCAGTATTGCATTACTTCGACTTTCAGCAGTGGTGTAACGAAAGCCTGCGTGGAGTGCAGATTCAGATGAATTCCAGATTCCCAGTGAATGAATGGAACATCCTGTAGTGGAGATTACAATGATTTCTGAAGGCTGGGTTGTGTGCACAGGAAAATGAGGAGCAAAACAGGTTGAGTGGATAGCCAATTGAACAGCACGACTGCGAACATGAACAGGCCTCTGAAAACCAGCATTGTTTTACTTGGACATTCACAAGTGGTGTAAGATAAATCTGCAGGTAGTGGAGATTCAGTTGAATTCCAGATTCGCAGTGAATGAATGGAACATTCTGTACTGGAGATTGCAATGATTTCTCAAGTCTGGATTGTTTGGACATGAAAATGAAGAGCTGACCACAGTTGTGTGGATACCCAGTAAAAAGCAGGGCTTAGAGTGTGAACAGACCGCTGAAAACCAGCATTGTGTTACTTGGACATTCATAAGTGGTGTAATGAAAGCCTACCTGGAGTGCAGATTCAGATGAATTCCAGATTGGCAGTGAATGAATGGAACATTCTGTACTGGCGATTCCAATGATTTCTGAAGTCTGATATTGTGGAAAAGAAAATGAAAGGCTGACCAGGTTTGAGTGGATAGACAATTGAACAGCACACTGCGAGTGTGAAAAGGCGGCTGAAAACCAGCATTGGATTACTTGGTCATTCACCAGTGCTGTAATGAAAACCTGCCTGGAGCGGAGAGTCAGATGAATTGCAGAATCGCAGTGAATGCATGGAACAGTCTGTAGTGGAGAGCCCAATGATTTCTGAAGGCTGGTTTGTGTGGAGAGGAAAATGAAGAGCTGACCAATATTGAGTGGATAGCCCATTGAACAGCACTTCTGCGAGTTGAACATGCCTCTGAAAACCAGTATTGAGTTACTTGGACATTCACCAGTGGCGTAACGAAAACCTGCCAGGAGTGGAGGTTCAGAGGAATTCCAGATTCGCAGTGAATGAATGGAACATTCTCTAGTGGTGATTCCAATGATTTCTGAAGGCTGGGTTTTGTGGACACGAGAATGTAGAGCTGAACAGGGTGGAGTGGATAGCCAAATGAACAGCACGTCTCTTAGTATGAACAGGCCACTGAAAACCAGCATTGGCTTACTTGGACATTCACAAGTGGTGTAACGATAACCCGCCGGGAGTTGAGAGTCAGATGAATTTAAGATTCGCAGTGAATGAACGGAACATTCTGTGGAGGAGATACCAATTATTTCTGAAGGTTGGGTTATGAGGACAGGAAAATGTAGAGCTGAATAGGGTTGGGTGGATAGCAAATTGAACAGCACGGCTGAGTTTGTTAGCAGGCGGCTTAAAACCAGCATTGTCTTCCTTGGACATTTACCAGTGGTGTCACGAAAACCTTCCAGGAGTGGAGACTCTGATGAATTCCAGATTCGCGTGATTGAATGGAACATTCTGTAGTGGTGATTGCCAACATTTAGGAATCTGGATAGTCTGGACAGGATATTGAAGAGCTGACCGATATTGAGTGGATAGCCAATGAACAGCACGGTTTCGAGTGTGAACAGACCACTAAGAAGCAGCATTGCATTACTTGGACATTCATCAGTGGTGTAACGAAAGCCTTCCTGGAATGCAGATTCAGAGTATTTCCAGATTCACAGTGAATGAATGGAAATTTCTGTAGTAGAGATTCCAATGATTTCTGAACGCTGGGTTGTGTGGACAGGAAAATGAAGAGCTGACTAGGTTTGACTGGATTGCCAATTGAACAGCAAGGCTGTGAGTGTGAACAGCCGCTGAAAACCAGCATTGGATTACCTGGTCATTCACCAGTGTTGTTAGGAAAATCTGCCTGGTGTGGAGAGTCAGAGGAATTCCAGATTCGCAGGGAACGAATGGAACATTCTGAAGTGGAGATAAGAATGATTTCTGAAGGCTCGGTGTGTGGAAGGAAAATCAAGAGCTAACCAGCGTTCACTGGATAGCCAATTGAACAGCACGGCTGCGAGTGTTAACACGCAGCTGAAACCAGCCTTGGGTTGCTTGGACATTCACCAGTGGTGAAACGAAAACCTGCTGGGAGTGGAGAACAAGATGAATTCAAGATTCGCGTGAATGAATGAAACATTCTGTAGTGTAGATTGCAATGGTTTCTGAGGTTTGTATTGTCTGAACTGGAAAAAGAAGAACTCACCAGTGTTGAGTCGCTAGACCGTGAACAGCACGGGTTCGAGTGTGAATAGACCGCTGAAAACCATCATTGCGTTACTTGAACATTCAGCAGTGGTGCAATGAAAACCTGCCGGGAGTGGAGATTCAGATGAATTCCAGATTCGCAGTGAATGAATGGAACATTCTCTAGTGGTGATTCCAATGATTTCTGAAGGCTGGGTTTTGTGGACACGAAAATGTAGAGCTGAACAGGGTGGAATGGATAGCCAAATGAACAGCACGTCTCGTAGTAAGAACAGGCCACTGAAAACCAGCTTTGGCTTAATTGGACATTCACAAGTGGTGTAACGAAAACCTGACGGGAGTTGAGAATTAGATGAATTTCAGATTTGCCGTCAATGAATGGAACATTCTGTGGAGGAGATACCAATTGTTTCTGAAGTTTGGGTTATGTGGACAGGAAAATGGAGCTGAAGAGGGTTGAGTGGATAGCAAATTGAACAGCACGGCTGAGAGTATGAGCAGGCCACTTAAAACCAGCATTGGCTTACTTGGATATTTACCAGTGGTGTCACGAAAACCTGCCGGGAGTGGAGATTCAGATGAATTCCAGATTCGCTGTGAATGAATGGAACATTCTGTAGTGGAGATAACAATGATTTCTCCAGTCTCTGTGGTGTGGACAGGAAAATGTAGAGCTGGCCAGGGTTGAGTGGATAGCCAATTGAACAGCTCCACTGCGCTTGTGAAGAAAACACTTAAAACATTGGGTTAGTTGGACATTCAACAGTGGTGTAACGAAAACCTGCCGGGAGTGGAGGTTCAGAGGAATTCCAGATTCGCAGTGAATGAATGGAACATTCTCTAGTGGAGATTCCAACGATTTCTGAAGGCTGGGTCGTGTGGAAGGAAAATCAAGAACTAATCAGGATTTCGTGGAAAGCCAATTGTATAGCATGGCTGCGAGTGTGAACATGCAGCTGAAAACCAGCATTGGGTTACTTGGACATTCATCAGTGGTGTAAGGAAAACCTGCATGGAGTGGAGAGTCAGTTGAATTCCACATTCGCAGTGAATGAATGGAACATTCTGTAGAGGAGATTCCAATGATTTCTGAAGCCTGTGTTGTGTGGACAGGAAAATGAAGAGCTGACCAGGCTTGAATCGATAGCCAAGTAAACAGCAGGGCTGCGAATATGAACAGGCCGCTGAAAACCAGCATTGGGTTACTTGGACATTCAACAGTGGTGTAATGAAAACCTGCGTGGAGTTGAGAGTCAGATGAATTCCAGATTCGCAGTGAATGAATGGAACATTCTCTAGTGGAGATAACAAAGATTTCTGAAGGCTGGTAGTGTGGTGGGACAATGAAGAGCTGAACAGGGTGGAGTGAATTGTCAATTAAACAGCACGGCTGCGAGTATGAACAGGCCTCTGAAAACCAGCATTGGCTTACTTGGACATTCACAAGTGGTGTAATGTTAACCAGGCGGGAGTGGAGAATCAGATAAACTCCAGACTCGCAGTGAATGAATGGAACATTCTGTAGTGGAGATTGCAATGATTTCTGAAATCTGGATTGTGGGGACACGAAAATGAAGAGCTGACCAGTGTTGAGTGGATAGCCTGTAAAAAGCCTCGGCTTCGAATGTGAACAGACCACTGAAAACCAGTATTGCATTACTTCGACTTTCAGCAGTGGTGTAACGAAAGCCTGCGTGGAGTGCAGATTCAGATGAATTCCAGATTCCCAGTGAATGAATGGAACATCCTGTAGTGGAGATTACAATGATTTCTGAAGGCTGGGTTGTGTGCACAGGAAAATGAGGAGCAAAACAGGTTGAGTGGATAGCCAATTGAACAGCACGACTGCGAACATGAACAGGCCTCTGAAAACCAGCATTGTTTTACTTGGACATTCACAAGTGGTGTAAGATAAATCTGCAGGTAGTGGAGATTCAGTTGAATTCCAGATTCGCAGTGAATGAATGGAACATTCTGTACTGGAGATTGCAATGATTTCTCAAGTCTGGATTGTTTGGACATGAAAATGAAGAGCTGACCACAGTTGTGTGGATACCCAGTAAAAAGCAGGGCTTAGAGTGTGAACAGACCGCTGAAAACCAGCATTGTGTTACTTGGACATTCATAAGTGGTGTAATGAAAGCCTACCTGGAGTGCAGATTCAGATGAATTCCAGATTGGCAGTGAATGAATGGAACATTCTGTACTGGCGATTCCAATGATTTCTGAAGTCTGATATTGTGGAAAAGAAAATGAAAGGCTGACCAGGTTTGAGTGGATAGACAATTGAACAGCACACTGCGAGTGTGAAAAGGCGGCTGAAAACCAGCATTGGATTACTTGGTCATTCACCAGTGCTGTAATGAAAACCTGCCTGGAGCGGAGAGTCAGATGAATTGCAGAATCGCAGTGAATGCATGGAACAGTCTGTAGTGGAGAGCCCAATGATTTCTGAAGGCTGGTTTGTGTGGAGAGGAAAATGAAGAGCTGACCAATATTGAGTGGATAGCCCATTGAACAGCACTTCTGCGAGTTGAACATGCCTCTGAAAACCAGTATTGAGTTACTTGGACATTCACCAGTGGCGTAACGAAAACCTGCCAGGAGTGGAGGTTCAGAGGAATTCCAGATTCGCAGTGAATGAATGGAACATTCTCTAGTGGTGATTCCAATGATTTCTGAAGGCTGGGTTTTGTGGACACGAAAATGTAGAGCTGAACAGGGTGGAGTGGATAGCCAAATGAACAGCACGTCTCTTAGTATGAACAGGCCACTGAAAACCAGCATTGGCTTACTTGGACATTCACAAGTGGTGTAACGATAACCCGCCGGGAGTTGAGAGTCAGATGAATTTAAGATTCGCAGTGAATGAACGGAACATTCTGTGGAGGAGATACCAATTATTTCTGAAGGTTGGGTTATGAGGACAGGAAAATGTAGAGCTGAATAGGGTTGGGTGGATAGCAAATTGAACAGCACGGCTGAGTGTGTTAGCAGGCGGCTTAAAACCAGCATTGTCTTCCTTGGACATTTACCAGTGGTGTCACGAAAACCTTCCAGGAGTGGAGACTCTGATGAATTCCAGATTCGCGTGATTGAATGGAACATTCTGTAGTGGTGATTGCCAACATTTAGGAATCTGGATAGTCTGGACAGGATATTGAAGAGCTGACCGATATTGAGTGGATAGCCAATGAACAGCACGGTTTCGAGTGTGAACAGACCACTAAGAAGCAGCATTGCATTACTTGGACATTCATCAGTGGTGTAACGAAAGCCTTCCTGGAATGCAGATTCAGAGTATTTCCAGATTCACAGTGAATGAATGGAAATTTCTGTAGTAGAGATTCCAATGATTTCTGAACGCTGGGTTGTGTGGACAGGAAAATGAAGAGCTGACTAGGTTTGACTGGATTGCCAATTGAACAGCAAGGCTGTGAGTGTGAACAGCCGCTGAAAACCAGCATTGGATTACCTGGTCATTCACCAGTGTTGTTAGGAAAATCTGCCTGGTGTGGAGAGTCAGAGGAATTCCAGATTCGCAGGGAACGAATGGAACATTCTGAAGTGGAGATAAGAATGATTTCTGAAGGCTCGGTGTGTGGAAGGAAAATCAAGAGCTAACCAGCGTTCACTGGATAGCCAATTGAACAGCACGGCTGCGAGTGTTAACACGCAGCTGAAACCAGCCTTGGGTTGCTTGGACATTCACCAGTGGTGAAACGAAAACCTGCTGGGAGTGGAGAACAAGATGAATTCAAGATTCGCCTGAATGAATGAAACATTCTGTAGTGTAGATTGCAATGGTTTCTGAGGTTTGTATTGTCTGAACTGGAAAAAGAAGAAGTCACCAGTGTTGAGTCGCTAGACCGTGAACAGCACGGGTTCGAGTGTGAATAGACCGCTGAAAACCATCATTGCGTTACTTGAACATTCAGCAGTGGTGCAATGAAAACCTGCCGGGAGTGGAGATTCAGATGAATTCCAGATTCGCAGTGAATGAATGGAACATTCTCTAGTGGTGATTCCAATGATTTCTGAAGGCTGGGTTTTGTGGACACGAAAATGTAGAGCTGAACAGGGTGGAATGGATAGCCAAATGAACAGCACGTCTCGTAGTAAGAACAGGCCACTGAAAACCAGCTTTGGCTTAATTGGACATTCACAAGTGGTGTAACGAAAACCTGACGGGAGTTGAGAATTAGATGAATTTCAGATTTGCCGTCAATGAATGGAACATTCTGTGGAGGAGATACCAATTGTTTCTGAAGTTTGGGTTATGTGGACAGGAAAATGGAGCTGAAGAGGGTTGAGTGGATAGCAAATTGAACAGCACGGCTGAGAGTATGAGCAGGCCACTTAAAACCAGCATTGGCTTACTTGGATATTTACCAGTGGTGTCACGAAAACCTGCCGGGAGTGGAGATTCAGATGAATTCCAGATTCGCTGTGAATGAATGGAACATTCTGTAGTGGAGGTAACAATGATTTCTCCAGTCTCTGTGGTGTGGACAGGAAAATGTAGAGCTGGCCAGGGTTGAGTGGATAGCCAATTGAACAGCTCCACTGCGCTTGTGAAGAAAACACTTAAAACATTGGGTTACTTGGACATTCAACAGTGGTGTAACGAAAACCTGCCGGGAGTGGAGGTTCAGAGGAATTCCAGATTCGCAGTGAATGAATGGAACATTCTCTAGTGGAGATTCCAACGATTTCTGAAGGCTGGGTCGTGTGGAAGGAAAATCAAGAACTAATCAGGATTTAGTGGAAAGCCAATTGTATAGCATGGCTGCGAGTGTGAACATGCAGCTGAAAACCAGCATTGGGTTACTTGGACATTCATCAGTGGTGTAAGGAAAACCTGCATGGAGTGGAGAGTCAGTTGAATTCCACATTCGCAGTGAAAGAATGGAACATTCTGTAGAGGAGATTCCAATGATTTCTGAAGCCTGTGTTGTGTGGACAGGAAAATGAAGAGCTGACCAGGCTTGAATCGATAGCCAAGTAAACAGCAGGGCTGCGAATATGAACAGGCCGCTGAAAACCAGCATTGGGTTACTTGGACATTCAACAGTGGTGTAATGAAAACCTGCGTGGAGTTGATAGTCAGATGAATTCCAGATTCGCAGTGAATGAATGGAACATTCTGTAGTGGAGATAACAAAGATTTCTGAAGGCTGGTAGTGTGGTGGGACAATGAAGAGCTGAACAGGGTGGAGTGAATTGTCAATTAAACAGCACGGCTGCGAGTATGAACAGGCCTCTGAAAACCAGCATTGGCTTACTTGGACATTCACAAGTGGTGTAATGTTAACCAGGCGGGAGTGGAGAATCAGATAAACTCCAGACTCGCAGTGAATGAATGGAACATTCTGTAGTGGAGATTGCAATGATTTCTGAAATCTGGATTGTGGGGACACGAAAATGAAGAGCTGACCAGTGTTGAGTGGATAGCCTGTAAAAAGCCTCGGCTTCGAATGTGAACAGACCACTGAAAACCAGTATTGCATTACTTCGACTTTCAGCAGTGGTGTAACGAAAGCCTGCGTGGAGTGCAGATTCAGATGAATTCCAGATTCCCAGTGAATGAATGGAACATCCTGTAGTGGAGATTACAATGATTTCTGAAGGCTGGGTTGTGTGCACAGGAAAATGAGGAGCAAAACAGGTTGAGTGGATAGCCAATTGAACAGCACGACTGCGAACATGAACAGGCCTCTGAAAACCAGCATTGTTTTACTTGGACATTCACAAGTGGTGTAAGATAAATCTGCAGGTAGTGGAGATTCAGTTGAATTCCAGATTCGCAGTGAATGAATGGAACATTCTGTACTGGAGATTGCAATGATTTCTCAAGTCTGGATTGTTTGGACATGAAAATGAAGAGCTGACCACAGTTGTGTGGATACCCAGTAAAAAGCAGGGCTTAGAGTGTGAACAGACCGCTGAAAACCAGCATTGTGTTACTTGGACATTCATAAGTGGTGTAATGAAAGCCTACCTGGAGTGCAGATTCAGATGAATTCCAGATTGGCAGTGAATGAATGGAACATTCTGTACTGGCGATTCCAATGATTTCTGAAGTCTGATATTGTGGAAAAGAAAATGAAAGGCTGACCAGGTTTGAGTGGATAGACAATTGAACAGCACACTGCGAGTGTGAAAAGGCGGCTGAAAACCAGCATTGGATTACTTGGTCATTCACCAGTGCTGTAATGAAAACCTGCCTGGAGCGGAGAGTCAGATGAATTGCAGAATCGCAGTGAATGAATGGAAGAGTCTGTAGTGGAGAGCCCAATGATTTCTGAAGGCTGGTTTGTGTGGAGAGGAAAATGAAGAGCTGACCAATATTGAGTGGATAGCCCATTGAACAGCACTTCTGCGAGTTGAACATGCCTCTGAAAACCAGTATTGAGTTACTTGGACATTCACCAGTGGCGTAACGAAAACCTGCCAGGAGTGGAGGTTCAGAGGAATTCCAGATTCGCAGTGAATGAATGGAACATTCTCTAGTGGTGATTCCAATGATTTCTGAAGGCTGGGTTTTGTGGACACGAAAATGTAGAGCTGAACAGGGTGGAGTGGATAGCCAAATGAACAGCACGTCTCTTAGTATGAACAGGCCACTGAAAACCAGCATTGGCTTACTTGGACATTCACAAGTGGTGTAACGATAACCCGCCGGGAGTTGAGAGTCAGATGAATTTAAGATTCGCAGTGAATGAACGGAACATTCTGTGGAGGAGATACCAATTATTTCTGAAGGTTGGGTTATGAGGACAGGAAAATGTAGAGCTGAATAGGGTTGGGTGGATAGCAAATTGAACAGCACGGCTGAGTGTGTTAGCAGGCGGCTTAAAACCAGCATTGTCTTCCTTGGACATTTACCAGTGGTGTCACGAAAACCTTCCAGGAGTGGAGACTCTGATGAATTCCAGATTCGCGTGATTGAATGGAACATTCTGTAGTGGTGATTGCCAACATTTAGGAATCTGGATAGTCTGGACAGGATATTGAAGAGCTGACCGATATTGAGTGGATAGCCAATGAACAGCGCGGTTTCGAGTGTGAACAGACCACTAAGAAGCAGCATTGCATTACTTGGACATTCATCAGTGGTGTAACGAAAGCCTTCCTGGAATGCAGATTCAGAGTATTTCCAGATTCACAGTGAATGAATGGAAATTTCTGTAGTAGAGATTCCAATGATTTCTGAACGCTGGGTTGTGTGGACAGGAAAATGAAGAGCTGACTAGGTTTGACTGGATTGCCAATTGAACAGCAAGGCTGTGAGTGTGAACAGCCGCTGAAAACCAGCATTGGATTACCTGGTCATTCACCAGTGTTGTTAGGAAAATCTGCCTGGTGTGGAGAGTCAGAGGAATTCCAGATTCGCAGGGAACGAATGGAACATTCTGAAGTGGAGATAAGAATGATTTCTGAAGGCTCGGTGTGTGGAAGGAAAATCAAGAGCTAACCAGCGTTCACTGGATAGCCAATTGAACAGCACGGCTGCGAGTGTTAACACGCAGCTGAAACCAGCCTTGGGTTGCTTGGACATTCACCAGTGGTGAAACGAAAACCTGCTGGGAGTGGAGAACAAGATGAATTCAAGATTCGCCTGAATGAATGAAACATTCTGTAGTGTAGATTGCAATGGTTTCTGAGGTTTGTATTGTCTGAACTGGAAAAAGAAGAACTCACCAGTGTTGAGTCGCTAGACCGTGAACAGCACGGGTTCGAGTGTGAATAGACCGCTGAAAACCATCATTGCGTTACTTGAACATTCAGCAGTGGTGCAATGAAAACCTGCCGGGAGTGGAGATTCAGATGAATTCCAGATTCGCAGTGAATGAATGGAACATTCTCTAGTGGTGATTCCAATGATTTCTGAAGGCTGGGTTTTGTGGACACGAAAATGTAGAGCTGAACAGGGTGGAATGGATAGCCAAATGAACAGCACGTCTCGTAGTAAGAACAGGCCACTGAAAACCAGCTTTGGCTTAATTGGACATTCACAAGTGGTGTAACGAAAACCTGACGGGAGTTGAGAATTAGATGAATTTCAGATTTGCCGTCAATGAATGGAACATTCTGTGGAGGAGATACCAATTGTTTCTGAAGTTTGGGTTATGTGGACAGGAAAATGGAGCTGAAGAGGGTTGAGTGGATAGCAAATTGAACAGCACGGCTGAGAGTATGAGCAGGCCACTTAAAACCAGCATTGGCTTACTTGGATATTTACCAGTGGTGTCACGAAAACCTGCCGGGAGTGGAGATTCAGATGAATTCGAGATTCGCTGTGAATGAATGGAACATTCTGTAGTGGAGATAACAATGATTTCTCCAGTCTCTGTGGTGTGGACAGGAAAATGTAGAGCTGGCCAGGGTTGAGTGGATAGCCAATTGAACAGCACCACTGCGCTTGTGAAGAAAACACTTAAAACATTGGGTTACTTGGACATTCAACAGTGGTGTAACGAAAACCTGCCGGGAGTGGAGGTTCAGAGGAATTCCAGATTCGCAGTGAATGAATGGAACATTCTCTAGTGGAGATTCCAACGATTTCTGAAGGCTGGGTCGTGTGGAAGGAAAATCAAGAACTAATCAGGATTTAGTGGAAAGCCAATTGTATAGCATGGCTGCGAGTGTGAACATGCAGCTGAAAACCAGCATTGGGTTACTTGGACATTCATCAGTGGTGTAAGGAAAACCTGCATGGAGTGGAGAGTCAGTTGAATTCCACATTCGCAGTGAATGAATGGAACATTCTGTAGAGGAGATTCCAATGATTTCTGAAGCCTGTGTTGTGTGGACAGGAAATTGAAGAGCTGACCAGGCTTGAATCGATAGCCAAGTAAACAGCAGGGCTGCGAATATGAACAGGCCGCTGAAAACCAGCATTGGGTTACTTGGACATTCAACAGTGGTGTAATGAAAACCTGCGTGGAGTTGATAGTCAGATGAATTCCAGATTCGCAGTGAATGAATGGAACATTCTGTAGTGGAGATAACAAAGATTTCTGAAGGCTGGTAGTGTGGTGGGACAATGAAGAGCTGAACAGGGTGGAGTGAATTGTCAATTAAACAGCACGGCTGCGAGTATGAACAGGCCTCTGAAAACCAGCATTGGCTTACTTGGACATTCACAAGTGGTGTAATGTTAACCAGGCGGGAGTGGAGAATCAGATAAACTCCAGACTCGCAGTGAATGAATGGAACATTCTGTAGTGGAGATTGCAATGATTTCTGAAATCTGGATTGTGGGGACACGAAAATGAAGAGCTGACCAGTGTTGAGTGGATAGCCTGTAAAAAGCCTCGGCTTCGAATGTGAACAGACCACTGAAAACCAGTATTGCATTACTTCGACTTTCAGCAGTGGTGTAACGAAAGCCTGCGTGGAGTGCAGATTCAGATGAATTCCAGATTCCCAGTGAATGAATGGAACATCCTGTAGTGGAGATTACAATGATTTCTGAAGGCTGGGTTGTGTGCACAGGAAAATGAGGAGCAAAACAGGTTGAGTGGATAGCCAATTGAACAGCACGACTGCGAACATGAACAGGCCTCTGAAAACCAGCATTGTTTTACTTGGACATTCACAAGTGGTGTAAGATAAATCTGCAGGTAGTGGAGATTCAGTTGAATTCCAGATTCGCAGTGAATGAATGGAACATTCTGTACTGGAGATTGCAATGATTTCTCAAGTCTGGATTGTTTGGACATGAAAATGAAGAGCTGACCACAGTTGTGTGGATACCCAGTAAAAAGCAGGGCTTAGAGTGTGAACAGACCGCTGAAAACCAGCATTGTGTTACTTGGACATTCATAAGTGGTGTAATGAAAGCCTACCTGGAGTGCAGATTCAGATGAATTCCAGATTGGCAGTGAATGAATGGAACATTCTGTACTGGCGATTCCAATGATTTCTGAAGTCTGATATTGTGGAAAAGAAAATGAAAGGCTGACCAGGTTTGAGTGGATAGACAATTGAACAGCACACTGCGAGTGTGAAAAGGCGGCTGAAAACCAGCATTGGATTACTTGGTCATTCACCAGTGCTGTAATGAAAACCTGCCTGGAGCGGAGAGTCAGATGAATTGCAGAATCGCAGTGAATGAATGGAACAGTCTGTAGTGGAGAGCCCAATGATTTCTGAAGGCTGGTTTGTGTGGAGAGGAAAATGAAGAGCTGACCAATATTGAGTGGAGAGCCCATTGAACAGCACTTCTGCGAGTTGAACATGCCTCTGAAAACCAGTATTGAGTTACTTGGACATTCACCAGTGGCGTAACGAAAACCTGCCAGGAGTGGAGGTTCAGATGAATTCCAGATTCGCAGTGAATGAATGGAACATTCTCTAGTGGTGATTCCAATGATTTCTGAAGGCTGGGTTTTGTGGACACGAAAATGTAGAGCTGAACAGGGTGGAGTGGATAGCCAAATGAACAGCACGTCTCTTAGTATGAACAGGCCACTGAAAACCAGCATTGGCTTACTTGGACATTCACAAGTGGTGTAACGATAACCCGCCGGGAGTTGAGAGTCAGATGAATTTAAGATTCGCAGTGAATGAACGGAACATTCTGTGGAGGAGATACCAATTATTTCTGAAGGTTGGGTTATGAGGACAGGAAAATGTAGAGCTGAATAGGGTTGGGTGGATAGCAAATTGAACAGCACGGCTGAGTGTGTTAGCAGGCGGCTTAAAACCAGCATTGTCTTCCTTGGACATTTACCAGTGGTGTCACGAAAACCTTCCAGGAGTGGAGACTCTGATGAATTCCAGATTCGCGTGATTGAATGGAACATTCTGTAGTGGTGATTGCCAACATTTAGGAATCTGGATAGTCTGGACAGGATATTGAAGAGCTGACCGATATTGAGTGGATAGCCAATGAACAGCGCGGTTTCGAGTGTGAACAGACCACTAAGAAGCAGCATTGCATTACTTGGACATTCATCAGTGGTGTAACGAAAGCCTTCCTGGAATGCAGATTCAGAGTATTTCCAGATTCACAGTGAATGAATGGAAATTTCTGTAGTAGAGATTCCAATGATTTCTGAACGCTGGGTTGTGTGGACAGGAAAATGAAGAGCTGACTAGGTTTGACTGGATTGCCAATTGAACAGCAAGGCTGTGAGTGTGAACAGCCGCTGAAAACCAGCATTGGATTACCTGGTCATTCACCAGTGTTGTTAGGAAAATCTGCCTGGTGTGGAGAGTCAGAGGAATTCCAGATTCGCAGGGAACGAATGGAACATTCTGAAGTGGAGATAAGAATGATTTCTGAAGGCTCGGTGTGTGGAAGGAAAATCAAGAGCTAACCAGCGTTCACTGGATAGCCAATTGAACAGCACGGCTGCGAGTGTTAACACGCAGCTGAAACCAGCCTTGGGTTGCTTGGACATTCACCAGTGGTGAAACGAAAACCTGCTGGGAGTGGAGAACAAGATGAATTCAAGATTCGCCTGAATGAATGAAACATTCTGTAGTGTAGATTGCAATGGTTTCTGAGGTTTGTATTGTCTGAACTGGAAAAAGAAGAACTCACCAGTGTTGAGTCGCTAGACCGTGAACAGCACGGGTTCGAGTGTGAATAGACCGCTGAAAACCATCATTGCGTTACTTGAACATTCAGCAGTGGTGCAATGAAAACCTGCCGGGAGTGGAGATTCAGATGAATTCCAGATTCGCAGTGAATGAATGGAACATTCTCTAGTGGTGATTCCAATGATTTCTGAAGGCTGGGTTTTGTGGACACGAAAATGTAGAGCTGAACAGGGTGGAATGGATAGCCAAATGAACAGCACGTCTCGTAGTAAGAACAGGCCACTGAAAACCAGCTTTGGCTTAATTGGACATTCACAAGTGGTGTAACGAAAACCTGACGGGAGTTGAGAATTAGATGAATTTCAGATTTGCCGTCAATGAATGGAACATTCTGTGGAGGAGATACCAATTGTTTCTGAAGTTTGGGTTATGTGGACAGGAAAATGGAGCTGAAGAGGGTTGAGTGGATAGCAAATTGAACAGCACGGCTGAGAGTATGAGCAGGCCACTTAAAACCAGCATTGGCTTACTTGGATATTTACCAGTGGTGTCACGAAAACCTGCCGGGAGTGGAGATTCAGATGAATTCCAGATTCGCTGTGAATGAATGGAACATTCTGTAGTGGAGATAACAATGATTTCTCCAGTCTCTGTGGTGTGGACAGGAAAATGTAGAGCTGGCCAGGGTTGAGTGGATAGCCAATTGAACAGCTCCACTGCGCTTGTGAAGAAAACACTTAAAACATTGGGTTACTTGGACATTCAACAGTGGTGTAACGAAAACCTGCCGGGAGTGGAGGTTCAGAGGAATTCCAGATTCGCAGTGAATGAATGGAACATTCTCTAGTGGAGATTCCAACGATTTCTGAAGGCTGGGTCGTGTGGAAGGAAAATCAAGAACTAATCAGGATTTAGTGGAAAGCCAATTGTATAGCATGGCTGCGAGTGTGAACATGCAGCTGAAAACCAGCATTGGGTTACTTGGACATTCATCAGTGGTGTAAGGAAAACCTGCATGGAGTGGAGAGTCAGTTGAATTCCACATTCGCAGTGAATGAATGGAACATTCTGTAGAGGAGATTCCAATGATTTCTGAAGCCTGTGTTGTGTGGACAGGAAAATGAAGAGCTGACCAGGCTTGAATCGATAGCCAAGTAAACAGCAGGGCTGCGAATATGAACAGGCCGCTGAAAACCAGCATTGGGTTACTTGGACATTCAACAGTGGTGTAATGAAAACCTGCGTGGAGTTGAGAGTCAGATGAATTCCAGATTCGCAGTGAATGAATGGAACATTCTGTAGTGGAGATAACAAAGATTTCTGAAGGCTGGTAGTGTGGTGGGACAATGAAGAGCTGAACAGGGTGGAGTGAATTGTCAATTAAACAGCACGGCTGCGAGTATGAACAGGCCTCTGAAAACCAGCATTGGCTTACTTGGACATTCACAAGTGGTGTAATGTTAACCAGGCGGGAGTGGAGAATCAGATAAACTCCAGACTCGCAGTGAATGAATGGAACATTCTGTAGTGGAGATTGCAATGATTTCTGAAATCTGGATTGTGGGGACACGAAAATGAAGAGCTGACCAGTGTTGAGTGGATAGCCTGTAAAAAGCCTCGGCTTCGAATGTGAACAGACCACTGAAAACCAGTATTGCATTACTTCGACTTTCAGCAGTGGTGTAACGAAAGCCTGCGTGGAGTGCAGATTCAGATGAATTCCAGATTCCCAGTGAATGAATGGAACATCCTGTAGTGGAGATTACAATGATTTCTGAAGGCTGGGTTGTGTGCACAGGAAAATGAGGAGCAAAACAGGTTGAGTGGATAGCCAATTGAACAGCACGACTGCGAACATGAACAGGCCTCTGAAAACCAGGATTGTTTTACTTGGACATTCACAAGTGGTGTAAGATAAATCTGCAGGTAGTGGAGATTCAGTTGAATTCCAGATTCGCAGTGAATGAATGGAACATTCTGTACTGGAGATTGCAATGATTTCTCAAGTCTGGATTGTTTGGACATGAAAATGAAGAGCTGACCACAGTTGTGTGGATACCCAGTAAAAAGCAGGGCTTAGAGTGTGAACAGACCGCTGAAAACCAGCATTGTGTTACTTGGACATTCATAAGTGGTGTAATGAAAGCCTACCTGGAGTGCAGATTCAGATGAATTCCAGATTGGCAGTGAATGAATGGAACATTCTGTACTGGCGATTCCAATGATTTCTGAAGTCTGATATTGTGGAAAAGAAAATGAAAGGCTGACCAGGTTTGAGTGGATAGACAATTGAACAGCACACTGCGAGTGTGAAAAGGCGGCTGAAAACCAGCATTGGATTACTTGGTCATTCACCAGTGCTGTAATGAAAACCTGCCTGGAGCGGAGAGTCAGATGAATTGCAGAATCGCAGTGAATGAATGGAAGAGTCTGTAGTGGAGAGCCCAATGATTTCTGAAGGCTGGTTTGTGTGGAGAGGAAAATGAAGAGCTGACCAATATTGAGTGGATAGCCCATTGAACAGCACTTCTGCGAGTTGAACATGCCTCTGAAAACCAGTATTGAGTTACTTGGACATTCACCAGTGGCGTAACGAAAACCTGCCAGGAGTGGAGGTTCAGAGGAATTCCAGATTCGCAGTGAATGAATGGAACATTCTCTAGTGGTGATTCCAATGATTTCTGAAGGCTGGGTTTTGTGGACACGAAAATGTAGAGCTGAACAGGGTGGAGTGGATAGCCAAATGAACAGCACGTCTCTTAGTATGAACAGGCCACTGAAAACCAGCATTGGCTTACTTGGACATTCACAAGTGGTGTAACGATAACCCGCCGGGAGTTGAGAGTCAGATGAATTTAAGATTCGCAGTGAATGAACGGAACATTCTGTGGAGGAGATACCAATTATTTCTGAAGGTTGGGTTATGAGGACAGGAAAATGTAGAGCTGAATAGGGTTGGGTGGATAGCAAATTGAACAGCACGGCTGAGTGTGTTAGCAGGCGGCTTAAAACCAGCATTGTCTTCCTTGGACATTTACCAGTGGTGTCACGAAAACCTTCCAGGAGTGGAGACTCTGATGAATTCCAGATTCGCGTGATTGAATGGAACATTCTGTAGTGGTGATTGCCAACATTTAGGAATCTGGATAGTCTGGACAGGATATTGAAGAGCTGACCGATATTGAGTGGATAGCCAATGAACAGCGCGGTTTCGAGTGTGAACAGACCACTAAGAAGCAGCATTGCATTACTTGGACATTCATCAGTGGTGTAACGAAAGCCTTCCTGGAATGCAGATTCAGAGTATTTCCAGATTCACAGTGAATGAATGGAAATTTCTGTAGTAGAGATTCCAATGATTTCTGAACGCTGGGTTGTGTGGACAGGAAAATGAAGAGCTGACTAGGTTTGACTGGATTGCCAATTGAACAGCAAGGCTGTGAGTGTGAACAGCCGCTGAAAACCAGCATTGGATTACCTGGTCATTCACCAGTGTTGTTAGGAAAATCTGCCTGGTGTGGAGAGTCAGAGGAATTCCAGATTCGCAGGGAACGAATGGAACATTCTGAAGTGGAGATAAGAATGATTTCTGAAGGCTCGGTGTGTGGAAGGAAAATCAAGAGCTAACCAGCGTTCACTGGATAGCCAATTGAACAGCACGGCTGCGAGTGTTAACACGCAGCTGAAACCAGCCTTGGGTTGCTTGGACATTCACCAGTGGTGAAACGAAAACCTGCTGGGAGTGGAGAACAAGATGAATTCAAGATTCGCCTGAATGAATGAAACATTCTGTAGTGTAGATTGCAATGGTTTCTGAGGTTTGTATTGTCTGAACTGGAAAAAGAAGAACTCACCAGTGTTGAGTCGCTAGACCGTGAACAGCACGGGTTCGAGTGTGAATAGACCGCTGAAAACCATCATTGCGTTACTTGAACATTCAGCAGTGGTGCAATGAAAACCTGCCGGGAGTGGAGATTCAGATGAATTCCAGATTCGCAGTGAATGAATGGAACATTCTCTAGTGGTGATTCCAATGATTTCTGAAGGCTGGGTTTTGTGGACACGAAAATGTAGAGCTGAACAGGGTGGAATGGATAGCCAAATGAACAGCACGTCTCGTAGTAAGAACAGGCCACTGAAAACCAGCTTTGGCTTAATTGGACATTCACAAGTGGTGTAACGAAAACCTGACGGGAGTTGAGAATTAGATGAATTTCAGATTTGCCGTCAATGAATGGAACATTCTGTGGAGGAGATACCAATTGTTTCTGAAGTTTGGGTTATGTGGACAGGAAAATGGAGCTGAAGAGGGTTGAGTGGATAGCAAATTGAACAGCACGGCTGAGAGTATGAGCAGGCCACTTAAAACCAGCATTGGCTTACTTGGATATTTACCAGTGGTGTCACGAAAACCTGCCGGGAGTGGAGATTCAGATGAATTCCAGATTCGCTGTGAATGAATGGAACATTCTGTAGTGGAGATAACAATGATTTCTCCAGTCTCTGCGGTGTGGACAGGAAAATGTAGAGCTGGCCAGGGTTAAGTGGATAGCCAATTGAACAGCACCACTGCGCTTGTGAAGAAAACACTTAAAACATTGGGTTACTTGGACATTCAACAGTGGTGTAACGAAAACCTGCCGGGAGTGGAGGTTCAGAGGAATTCCAGATTCGCAGTGAATGAATGGAACATTCTCTAGTGGAGATTCCAACGATTTCTGAAGGCTGGGTCGTGTGGAAGGAAAATCAAGAACTAATCAGGATTTAGTGGAAAGCCAATTGTATAGCATGGCTGCGAGTGTGAACATGCAGCTGAAAACCAGCATTGGGTTACTTGGACATTCATCAGTGGTGTAAGGAAAACCTGCATGGAGTGGAGAGTCAGTTGAATTCCACATTCGCAGTGAATGAATGGAACATTCTGTAGAGGAGATTCCAATGATTTCTGAAGCCTGTGTTGTGTGGACAGGAAAATGAAGAGCTGACCAGGCTTGAATCGATAGCCAAGTAAACAGCAGGGCTGCGAATATGAACAGGCCGCTGAAAACCAGCATTGGGTTACTTGGACATTCAACAGTGGTGTAATGAAAACCTGCGTGGAGTTGAGAGTCAGATGAATTCCAGATTCGCAGTGAATGAATGGAACATTCTGTAGTGGAGATAACAAAGATTTCTGAAGGCTGGTAGTGTGGTGGGACAATGAAGAGCTGAACAGGGTGGAGTGAATTGTCAATTAAACAGCACGGCTGCGAGTATGAACAGGCCTCTGAAAACCAGCATTGGCTTACTTGGACATTCACAAGTGGTGTAATGTTAACCAGGCGGGAGTGGAGAATCAGATAAACTCCAGACTCGCAGTGAATGAATGGAACATTCTGTAGTGGAGATTGCAATGATTTCTGAAATCTGGATTGTGGGGACACGAAAATGAAGAGCTGACCAGTGTTGAGTGGATAGCCTGTAAAAAGCCTCGGCTTCGAATGTGAACAGACCACTGAAAACCAGTATTGCATTACTTCGACTTTCAGCAGTGGTGTAACGAAAGCCTGCGTGGAGTGCAGATTCAGATGAATTCCAGATTCCCAGTGAATGAATGGAACATCCTGTAGTGGAGATTACAATGATTTCTGAAGGCTGGGTTGTGTGCACAGGAAAATGAGGAGCAAAACAGGTTGAGTGGATAGCCAATTGAACAGCACGACTGCGAACATGAACAGGCCTCTGAAAACCAGGATTGTTTTACTTGGACATTCACAAGTGGTGTAAGATAAATCTGCAGGTAGTGGAGATTCAGTTGAATTCCAGATTCGCAGTGAATGAATGGAACATTCTGTACTGGAGATTGCAATGATTTCTCAAGTCTGGATTGTTTGGACATGAAAATGAAGAGCTGACCACAGTTGTGTGGATACCCAGTAAAAAGCAGGGCTTAGAGTGTGAACAGACCGCTGAAAACCAGCATTGTGTTACTTGGACATTCATAAGTGGTGTAATGAAAGCCTACCTGGAGTGCAGATTCAGATGAATTCCAGATTGGCAGTGAATGAATGGAACATTCTGTACTGGCGATTCCAATGATTTCTGAAGTCTGATATTGTGGAAAAGAAAATGAAAGGCTGACCAGGTTTGAGTGGATAGACAATTGAACAGCACACTGCGAGTGTGAAAAGGCGGCTGAAAACCAGCATTGGATTACTTGGTCATTCACCAGTGCTGTAATGAAAACCTGCCTGGAGCGGAGAGTCAGATGAATTGCAGAATCGCAGTGAATGAATGGAAGAGTCTGTAGTGGAGAGCCCAATGATTTCTGAAGGCTGGTTTGTGTGGAGAGGAAAATGAAGAGCTGACCAATATTGAGTGGATAGCCCATTGAACAGCACTTCTGCGAGTTGAACATGCCTCTGAAAACCAGTATTGAGTTACTTGGACATTCACCAGTGGCGTAACGAAAACCTGCCAGGAGTGGAGGTTCAGAGGAATTCCAGATTCGCAGTGAATGAATGGAACATTCTCTAGTGGTGATTCCAATGATTTCTGAAGGCTGGGTTTTGTGGACACGAAAATGTAGAGCTGAACAGGGTGGAGTGGATAGCCAAATGAACAGCACGTCTCTTAGTATGAACAGGCCACTGAAAACCAGCATTGGCTTACTTGGACATTCACAAGTGGTGTAACGATAACCCGCCGGGAGTTGAGAGTCAGATGAATTTAAGATTCGCAGTGAATGAACGGAACATTCTGTGGAGGAGATACCAATTATTTCTGAAGGTTGGGTTATGAGGACAGGAAAATGTAGAGCTGAATAGGGTTGGGTGGATAGCAAATTGAACAGCACGGCTGAGTGTGTTAGCAGGCGGCTTAAAACCAGCATTGTCTTCCTTGGACATTTACCAGTGGTGTCACGAAAACCTTCCAGGAGTGGAGACTCTGATGAATTCCAGATTCGCGTGATTGAATGGAACATTCTGTAGTGGTGATTGCCAACATTTAGGAATCTGGATAGTCTGGACAGGATATTGAAGAGCTGACCGATATTGAGTGGATAGCCAATGAACAGCGCGGTTTCGAGTGTGAACAGACCACTAAGAAGCAGCATTGCATTACTTGGACATTCATCAGTGGTGTAACGAAAGCCTTCCTGGAATGCAGATTCAGAGTATTTCCAGATTCACAGTGAATGAATGGAAATTTCTGTAGTAGAGATTCCAATGATTTCTGAACGCTGGGTTGTGTGGACAGGAAAATGAAGAGCTGACTAGGTTTGACTGGATTGCCAATTGAACAGCAAGGCTGTGAGTGTGAACAGCCGCTGAAAACCAGCATTGGATTACCTGGTCATTCACCAGTGTTGTTAGGAAAATCTGCCTGGTGTGGAGAGTCAGAGGAATTCCAGATTCGCAGGGAACGAATGGAACATTCTGAAGTGGAGATAAGAATGATTTCTGAAGGCTCGGTGTGTGGAAGGAAAATCAAGAGCTAACCAGCGTTCACTGGATAGCCAATTGAACAGCACGGCTGCGAGTGTTAACACGCAGCTGAAACCAGCCTTGGGTTGCTTGGACATTCACCAGTGGTGAAACGAAAACCTGCTGGGAGTGGAGAACAAGATGAATTCAAGATTCGCCTGAATGAATGAAACATTCTGTAGTGTAGATTGCAATGGTTTCTGAGGTTTGTATTGTCTGAACTGGAAAAAGAAGAACTCACCAGTGTTGAGTCGCTAGACCGTGAACAGCACGGGTTCGAGTGTGAATAGACCGCTGAAAACCATCATTGCGTTACTTGAACATTCAGCAGTGGTGCAATGAAAACCTGCCGGGAGTGGAGATTCAGATGAATTCCAGATTCGCAGTGAATGAATGGAACATTCTCTAGTGGTGATTCCAATGATTTCTGAAGGCTGGGTTTTGTGGACACGAAAATGTAGAGCTGAACAGGGTGGAATGGATAGCCAAATGAACAGCACGTCTCGTAGTAAGAACAGGCCACTGAAAACCAGCTTTGGCTTAATTGGACATTCACAAGTGGTGTAACGAAAACCTGACGGGAGTTGAGAATTAGATGAATTTCAGATTTGCCGTCAATGAATGGAACATTCTGTGGAGGAGATACCAATTGTTTCTGAAGTTTGGGTTATGTGGACAGGAAAATGGAGCTGAAGAGGGTTGAGTGGATAGCAAATTGAACAGCACGGCTGAGAGTATGAGCAGGCCACTTAAAACCAGCATTGGCTTACTTGGATATTTACCAGTGGTGTCACGAAAACCTGCCGGGAGTGGAGATTCAGATGAATTCCAGATTCGCTGTGAATGAATGGAACATTCTGTAGTGGAGATAACAATGATTTCTCCAGTCTCTGTGGTGTGGACAGGAAAATGTAGAGCTGGCCAGGGTTGAGTGGATAGCCAATTGAACAGCACCACTGCGCTTGTGAAGAAAACACTTAAAACATTGGGTTACTTGGACATTCAACAGTGGTGTAACGAAAACCTGCCGGGAGTGGAGGTTCAGAGGAATTCCAGATTCGCAGTGAATGAATGGAACATTCTCTAGTGGAGATTCCAACGATTTCTGAAGGCTGGGTCGTGTGGAAGGAAAATCAAGAACTAATCAGGATTTAGTGGAAAGCCAATTGTATAGCATGGCTGCGAGTGTGAACATGCAGCTGAAAACCAGCATTGGGTTACTTGGACATTCATCAGTGGTGTAAGGAAAACCTGCATGGAGTGGAGAGTCAGTTGAATTCCACATTCGCAGTGAATGAATGGAACATTCTGTAGAGGAGATTCCAATGATTTCTGAAGCCTGTGTTGTGTGGACAGGAAAATGAAGAGCTGACCAGGCTTGAATCGATAGCCAAGTAAACAGCAGGGCTGCGAATATGAACAGGCCGCTGAAAACCAGCATTGGGTTACTTGGACATTCAACAGTGGTGTAATGAAAACCTGCGTGGAGTTGAGAGTCAGATGAATTCCAGATTCGCAGTGAATGAATGGAACATTCTGTAGTGGAGATAACAAAGATTTCTGAAGGCTGGTAGTGTGGTGGGACAATGAAGAGCTGAACAGGGTGGAGTGAATTGTCAATTAAACAGCACGGCTGCGAGTATGAACAGGCCTCTGAAAACCAGCATTGGCTTACTTGGACATTCACAAGTGGTGTAATGTTAACCAGGCGGGAGTGGAGAATCAGATAAACTCCAGACTCGCAGTGAATGAATGGAACATTCTGTAGTGGAGATTGCAATGATTTCTGAAATCTGGATTGTGGGGACACGAAAATGAAGAGCTGACCAGTGTTGAGTGGATAGCCTGTAAAAAGCCTCGGCTTCGAATGTGAACAGACCACTGAAAACCAGTATTGCATTACTTCGACTTTCAGCAGTGGTGTAACGAAAGCCTGCGTGGAGTGCAGATTCAGATGAATTCCAGATTCCCAGTGAATGAATGGAACATCCTGTAGTGGAGATTACAATGATTTCTGAAGGCTGGGTTGTGTGCACAGGAAAATGAGGAGCAAAACAGGTTGAGTGGATAGCCAATTGAACAGCACGACTGCGAACATGAACAGGCCTCTGAAAACCAGCATTGTTTTACTTGGACATTCACAAGTGGTGTAAGATAAATCTGCAGGTAGTGGAGATTCAGTTGAATTCCAGATTCGCAGTGAATGAATGGAACATTCTGTACTGGAGATTGCAATGATTTCTCAAGTCTGGATTGTTTGGACATGAAAATGAAGAGCTGACCACAGTTGTGTGGATACCCAGTAAAAAGCAGGGCTTAGAGTGTGAACAGACCGCTGAAAACCAGCATTGTGTTACTTGGACATTCATAAGTGGTGTAATGAAAGCCTACCTGGAGTGCAGATTCAGATGAATTCCAGATTGGCAGTGAATGAATGGAACATTCTGTACTGGCGATTCCAATGATTTCTGAAGTCTGATATTGTGGAAAAGAAAATGAAAGGCTGACCAGGTTTGAGTGGATAGACAATTGAACAGCACACTGCGAGTGTGAAAAGGCGGCTGAAAACCAGCATTGGATTACTTGGTCATTCACCAGTGCTGTAATGAAAACCTGCCTGGAGCGGAGAGTCAGATGAATTGCAGAATCGCAGTGAATGAATGGAACAGTCTGTAGTGGAGAGCCCAATGATTTCTGAAGGCTGGTTTGTGTGGAGAGGAAAATGAAGAGCTGACCAATATTGAGTGGATAGCCCATTGAACAGCACTTCTGCGAGTTGAACATGCCTCTGAAAACCAGTATTGAGTTACTTGGACATTCACCAGTGGCGTAACGAAAACCTGCCAGGAGTGGAGGTTCAGAGGAATTCCAGATTCGCAGTGAATGAATGGAACATTCTCTAGTGGTGATTCCAATGATTTCTGAAGGCTGGGTTTTGTGGACATGAAAATGTAGAGCTGAACAGGGTGGAGTGGATAGCCAAATGAACAGCACGTCTCTTAGTATGAACAGGCCACTGAAAACCAGCATTGGCTTACTTGGACATTCACAAGTGGTGTAACGATAACCCGCCGGGAGTTGAGAGTCAGATGAATTTAAGATTCGCAGTGAATGAACGGAACATTCTGTGGAGGAGATACCAATTATTTCTGAAGGTTGGGTTATGAGGACAGGAAAATGTAGAGCTGAATAGGGTTGGGTGGATAGCAAATTGAACAGCACGGCTGAGTGTGTTAGCAGGCGGCTTAAAACCAGCATTGTCTTCCTTGGACATTTACCAGTGGTGTCACGAAAACCTTCCAGGAGTGGAGACTCTGATGAATTCCAGATTCGCGTGATTGAATGGAACATTCTGTAGTGGTGATTGCCAACATTTAGGAATCTGGATAGTCTGGACAGGATATTGAAGAGCTGACCGATATTGAGTGGATAGCCAATGAACAGCGCGGTTTCGAGTGTGAACAGACCACTAAGAAGCAGCATTGCATTACTTGGACATTCATCAGTGGTGTAACGAAAGCCTTCCTGGAATGCAGATTCAGAGTATTTCCAGATTCACAGTGAATGAATGGAAATTTCTGTAGTAGAGATTCCAATGATTTCTGAACGCTGGGTTGTGTGGACAGGAAAATGAAGAGCTGACTAGGTTTGACTGGATTGCCAATTGAACAGCAAGGCTGTGAGTGTGAACAGCCGCTGAAAACCAGCATTGGATTACCTGGTCATTCACCAGTGTTGTTAGGAAAATCTGCCTGGTGTGGAGAGTCAGAGGAATTCCAGATTCGCAGGGAACGAATGGAACATTCTGAAGTGGAGATAAGAATGATTTCTGAAGGCTCGGTGTGTGGAAGGAAAATCAAGAGCTAACCAGCGTTCACTGGATAGCCAATTGAACAGCACGGCTGCGAGTGTTAACACGCAGCTGAAACCAGCCTTGGGTTGCTTGGACATTCACCAGTGGTGAAACGAAAACCTGCTGGGAGTGGAGAACAAGATGAATTCAAGATTCGCCTGAATGAATGAAACATTCTGTAGTGTAGATTGCAATGGTTTCTGAGGTTTGTATTGTCTGAACTGGAAAAAGAAGAACTCACCAGTGTTGAGTCGCTAGACCGTGAACAGCACGGGTTCGAGTGTGAATAGACCGCTGAAAACCATCATTGCGTTACTTGAACATTCAGCAGTGGTGCAATGAAAACCTGCCGGGAGTGGAGATTCAGATGAATTCCAGATTCGCAGTGAATGAATGGAACATTCTCTAGTGGTGATTCCAATGATTTCTGAAGGCTGGGTTTTGTGGACACGAAAATGTAGAGCTGAACAGGGTGGAATGGATAGCCAAATGAACAGCACGTCTCGTAGTAAGAACAGGCCACTGAAAACCAGCTTTGGCTTAATTGGACATTCACAAGTGGTGTAACGAAAACCTGACGGGAGTTGAGAATTAGATGAATTTCAGATTTGCCGTCAATGAATGGAACATTCTGTGGAGGAGATACCAATTGTTTCTGAAGTTTGGGTTATGTGGACAGGAAAATGGAGCTGAAGAGGGTTGAGTGGATAGCAAATTGAACAGCACGGCTGAGAGTATGAGCAGGCCACTTAAAACCAGCATTGGCTTACTTGGATATTTACCAGTGGTGTCACGAAAACCTGCCGGGAGTGGAGATTCAGATGAATTCCAGATTCGCTGTGAATGAATGGAACATTCTGTAGTGGAGATAACAATGATTTCTCCAGTCTCTGTGGTGTGGACAGGAAAATGTAGAGCTGGCCAGGGTTGAGTGGATAGCCAATTGAACAGCACCACTGCGCTTGTGAAGAAAACACTTAAAACATTGGGTTACTTGGACATTCAACAGTGGTGTAACGAAAACCTGCCGGGAGTGGAGGTTCAGAGGAATTCCAGATTCGCAGTGAATGAATGGAACATTCTCTAGTGGAGATTCCAACGATTTCTGAAGGCTGGGTCGTGTGGAAGGAAAATCAAGAACTAATCAGGATTTAGTGGAAAGCCAATTGTATAGCATGGCTGCGAGTGTGAACATGCAGCTGAAAACCAGCATTGGGTTACTTGGACATTCATCAGTGGTGTAAGGAAAACCTGCATGGAGTGGAGAGTCAGTTGAATTCCACATTCGCAGTGAATGAATGGAACATTCTGTAGAGGAGATTCCAATGATTTCTGAAGCCTGTGTTGTGTGGACAGGAAAATGAAGAGCTGACCAGGCTTGAATCGATAGCCAAGTAAACAGCAGGGCTGCGAATATGAACAGGCCGCTGAAAACCAGCATTGGGTTACTTGGACATTCAACAGTGGTGTAATGAAAACCTGCGTGGAGTTGAGAGTCAGATGAATTCCAGATTCGCAGTGAATGAATGGAACATTCTGTAGTGGAGATAACAAAGATTTCTGAAGGCTGGTAGTGTGGTGGGACAATGAAGAGCTGAACAGGGTGGAGTGAATTGTCAATTAAACAGCACGGCTGCGAGTATGAACAGGCCTCTGAAAACCAGCATTGGCTTACTTGGACATTCACAAGTGGTGTAATGTTAACCAGGCGGGAGTGGAGAATCAGATAAACTCCAGACTCGCAGTGAATGAATGGAACATTCTGTAGTGGAGATTGCAATGATTTCTGAAATCTGGATTGTGGGGACACGAAAATGAAGAGCTGACCAGTGTTGAGTGGATAGCCTGTAAAAAGCCTCGGCTTCGAATGTGAACAGACCACTGAAAACCAGTATTGCATTACTTCGACTTTCAGCAGTGGTGTAACGAAAGCCTGCGTGGAGTGCAGATTCAGATGAATTCCAGATTCCCAGTGAATGAATGGAACATCCTGTAGTGGAGATTACAATGATTTCTGAAGGCTGGGTTGTGTGCACAGGAAAATGAGGAGCAAAACAGGTTGAGTGGATAGCCAATTGAACAGCACGACTGCGAACATGAACAGGCCTCTGAAAACCAGCATTGTTTTACTTGGACATTCACAAGTGGTGTAAGATAAATCTGCAGGTAGTGGAGATTCAGTTGAATTCCAGATTCGCAGTGAATGAATGGAACATTCTGTACTGGACATTGCAATGATTTCTCAAGTCTGGATTGTTTGGACATGAAAATGAAGAGCTGACCACAGTTGTGTGGATACCCAGTAAAAAGCAGGGCTTAGAGTGTGAACAGACCGCTGAAAACCAGCATTGTGTTACTTGGACATTCATAAGTGGTGTAATGAAAGCCTACCTGGAGTGCAGATTCAGATGAATTCCAGATTGGCAGTGAATGAATGGAACATTCTGTACTGGCGATTCCAATGATTTCTGAAGTCTGATATTGTGGAAAAGAAAATGAAAGGCTGACCAGGTTTGAGTGGATAGACAATTGAACAGCACACTGCGAGTGTGAAAAGGCGGCTGAAAACCAGCATTGGATTACTTGGTCATTCACCAGTGCTGTAATGAAAACCTGCCTGGAGCGGAGAGTCAGATGAATTGCAGAATCGCAGTGAATGAATGGAAGAGTCTGTAGTGGAGAGCCCAATGATTTCTGAAGGCTGGTTTGTGTGGAGAGGAAAATGAAGAGCTGACCAATATTGAGTGGATAGCCCATTGAACAGCACTTCTGCGAGTTGAACATGCCTCTGAAAACCAGTATTGAGTTACTTGGACATTCACCAGTGGCGTAACGAAAACCTGCCAGGAGTGGAGGTTCAGAGGAATTCCAGATTCGCAGTGAATGAATGGAACATTCTCTAGTGGTGATTCCAATGATTTCTGAAGGCTGGGTTTTGTGGACACGAAAATGTAGAGCTGAACAGGGTGGAGTGGATAGCCAAATGAACAGCACGTCTCTTAGTATGAACAGGCCACTGAAAACCAGCATTGGCTTACTTGGACATTCACAAGTGGTGTAACGATAACCCGCCGGGAGTTGAGAGTCAGATGAATTTAAGATTCGCAGTGAATGAACGGAACATTCTGTGGAGGAGATACCAATTATTTCTGAAGGTTGGGTTATGAGGACAGGAAAATGTAGAGCTGAATAGGGTTGGGTGGATAGCAAATTGAACAGCACGGCTGAGTGTGTTAGCAGGCGGCTTAAAACCAGCATTGTCTTCCTTGGACATTTACCAGTGGTGTCACGAAAACCTTCCAGGAGTGGAGACTCTGATGAATTCCAGATTCGCGTGATTGAATGGAACATTCTGTAGTGGTGATTGCCAACATTTAGGAATCTGGATAGTCTGGACAGGATATTGAAGAGCTGACCGATATTGAGTGGATAGCCAATGAACAGCGCGGTTTCGAGTGTGAACAGACCACTAAGAAGCAGCATTGCATTACTTGGACATTCATCAGTGGTGTAACGAAAGCCTTCCTGGAATGCAGATTCAGAGTATTTCCAGATTCACAGTGAATGAATGGAAATTTCTGTAGTAGAGATTCCAATGATTTCTGAACGCTGGGTTGTGTGGACAGGAAAATGAAGAGCTGACTAGGTTTGACTGGATTGCCAATTGAACAGCAAGGCTGTGAGTGTGAACAGCCGCTGAAAACCAGCATTGGATTACCTGGTCATTCACCAGTGTTGTTAGGAAAATCTGCCTGGTGTGGAGAGTCAGAGGAATTCCAGATTCGCAGGGAACGAATGGAACATTCTGAAGTGGAGATAAGAATGATTTCTGAAGGCTCGGTGTGTGGAAGGAAAATCAAGAGCTAACCAGCGTTCACTGGATAGCCAATTGAACAGCACGGCTGCGAGTGTTAACACGCAGCTGAAACCAGCCTTGGGTTGCTTGGACATTCACCAGTGGTGAAACGAAAACCTGCTGGGAGTGGAGAACAAGATGAATTCAAGATTCGCCTGAATGAATGAAACATTCTGTAGTGTAGATTGCAATGGTTTCTGAGGTTTGTATTGTCTGAACTGGAAAAAGAAGAACTCACCAGTGTTGAGTCGCTAGACCGTGAACAGCACGGGTTCGAGTGTGAATAGACCGCTGAAAACCATCATTGCGTTACTTGAACATTCAGCAGTGGTGCAATGAAAACCTGCCGGGAGTGGAGATTCAGATGAATTCCAGATTCGCAGTGAATGAATGGAACATTCTCTAGTGGTGATTCCAATGATTTCTGAAGGCTGGGTTTTGTGGACACGAAAATGTAGAGCTGAACAGGGTGGAATGGATAGCCAAATGAACAGCACGTCTCGTAGTAAGAACAGGCCACTGAAAACCAGCTTTGGCTTAATTGGACATTCACAAGTGGTGTAACGAAAACCTGACGGGAGTTGAGAATTAGATGAATTTCAGATTTGCCGTCAATGAATGGAACATTCTGTGGAGGAGATACCAATTGTTTCTGAAGTTTGGGTTATGTGGACAGGAAAATGGAGCTGAAGAGGGTTGAGTGGATAGCAAATTGAACAGCACGGCTGAGAGTATGAGCAGGCCACTTAAAACCAGCATTGGCTTACTTGGATATTTACCAGTGGTGTCACGAAAACCTGCCGGGAGTGGAGATTCAGATGAATTCCAGATTCGCTGTGAATGAATGGAACATTCTGTAGTGGAGATAACAATGATTTCTCCAGTCTCTGTGGTGTGGACAGGAAAATGTAGAGCTGGCCAGGGTTGAGTGGATAGCCAATTGAACAGCACCACTGCGCTTGTGAAGAAAACACTTAAAACATTGGGTTACTTGGACATTCAACAGTGGTGTAACGAAAACCTGCCGGGAGTGGAGGTTCAGAGGAATTCCAGATTCGCAGTGAATGAATGGAACATTCTCTAGTGGAGATTCCAACGATTTCTGAAGGCTGGGTCGTGTGGAAGGAAAATCAAGAACTAATCAGGATTTAGTGGAAAGCCAATTGTATAGCATGGCTGCGAGTGTGAACATGCAGCTGAAAACCAGCATTGGGTTACTTGGACATTCATCAGTGGTGTAAGGAAAACCTGCATGGAGTGGAGAGTCAGTTGAATTCCACATTCGCAGTGAATGAATGGAACATTCTGTAGAGGAGATTCCAATGATTTCTGAAGCCTGTGTTGTGTGGACAGGAAAATGAAGAGCTGACCAGGCTTGAATCGATAGCCAAGTAAACAGCAGGGCTGCGAATATGAACAGGCCGCTGAAAACCAGCATTGGGTTACTTGGACATTCAACAGTGGTGTAATGAAAACCTGCGTGGAGTTGAGAGTCAGATGAATTCCAGATTCGCAGTGAATGAATGGAACATTCTGTAGTGGAGATAACAAAGATTTCTGAAGGCTGGTAGTGTGGTGGGACAATGAAGAGCTGAACAGGGTGGAGTGAATTGTCAATTAAACAGCACGGCTGCGAGTATGAACAGGCCTCTGAAAACCAGCATTGGCTTACTTGGACATTCACAAGTGGTGTAATGTTAACCAGGCGGGAGTGGAGAATCAGATAAACTCCAGACTCGCAGTGAATGAATGGAACATTCTGTAGTGGAGATTGCAATGATTTCTGAAATCTGGATGGTGGGGACACGAAAATGAAGAGCTGACCAGTGTTGAGTGGATAGCCTGTAAAAAGCCTCGGCTTCGAATGTGAACAGACCACTGAAAACCAGTATTGCATTACTTCGACTTTCAGCAGTGGTGTAACGAAAGCCTGCGTGGAGTGCAGATTCAGATGAATTCCAGATTCCCAGTGAATGAATGGAACATCCTGTAGTGGAGATTACAATGATTTCTGAAGGCTGGGTTGTGTGCACAGGAAAATGAGGAGCAAAACAGGTTGAGTGGATAGCCAATTGAACAGCACGACTGCGAACATGAACAGGCCTCTGAAAACCAGCATTGTTTTACTTGGACATTCACAAGTGGTGTAAGATAAATCTGCAGGTAGTGGAGATTCAGTTGAATTCCAGATTCGCAGTGAATGAATGGAACATTCTGTACTGGAGATTGCAATGATTTCTCAAGTCTGGATTGTTTGGACATGAAAATGAAGAGCTGACCACAGTTGTGTGGATACCCAGTAAAAAGCAGGGCTTAGAGTGTGAACAGACCGCTGAAAACCAGCATTGTGTTACTTGGACATTCATAAGTGGTGTAATGAAAGCCTACCTGGAGTGCAGATTCAGATGAATTCCAGATTGGCAGTGAATGAATGGAACATTCTGTACTGGCGATTCCAATGATTTCTGAAGTCTGATATTGTGGAAAAGAAAATGAAAGGCTGACCAGGTTTGAGTGGATAGACAATTGAACAGCACACTGCGAGTGTGAAAAGGCGGCTGAAAACCAGCATTGGATTACTTGGTCATTCACCAGTGCTGTAATGAAAACCTGCCTGGAGCGGAGAGTCAGATGAATTGCAGAATCGCAGTGAATGAATGGAACAGTCTGTAGTGGAGAGCCCAATGATTTCTGAAGGCTGGTTTGTGTGGAGAGGAAAATGAAGAGCTGACCAATATTGAGTGGATAGCCCATTGAACAGCACTTCTGCGAGTTGAACATGCCTCTGAAAACCAGTATTGAGTTACTTGGACATTCACCAGTGGCGTAACGAAAACCTGCCAGGAGTGGAGGTTCAGAGGAATTCCAGATTCGCAGTGAATGAATGGAACATTCTCTAGTGGTGATTCCAATGATTTCTGAAGGCTGGGTTTTGTGGACACGAAAATGTAGAGCTGAACAGGGTGGAGTGGATAGCCAAATGAACAGCACGTCTCTTAGTATGAACAGGCCACTGAAAACCAGCATTGGCTTACTTGGACATTCACAAGTGGTGTAACGATAACCCGCCGGGAGTTGAGAGTCAGATGAATTTAAGATTCGCAGTGAATGAACGGAACATTCTGTGGAGGAGATACCAATTATTTCTGAAGGTTGGGTTATGAGGACAGGAAAATGTAGAGCTGAATAGGGTTGGGTGGATAGCAAATTGAACAGCACGGCTGAGTGTGTTAGCAGGCGGCTTAAAACCAGCATTGTCTTCCTTGGACATTTACCAGTGGTGTCACGAAAACCTTCCAGGAGTGGAGACTCTGATGAATTCCAGATTCGCGTGATTGAATGGAACATTCTGTAGTGGTGATTGCCAACATTTAGGAATCTGGATAGTCTGGACAGGATATTGAAGAGCTGACCGATATTGAGTGGATAGCCAATGAACAGCGCGGTTTCGAGTGTGAACAGACCACTAAGAAGCAGCATTGCATTACTTGGACATTCATCAGTGGTGTAACGAAAGCCTTCCTGGAATGCAGATTCAGAGTATTTCCAGATTCACAGTGAATGAATGGAAATTTCTGTAGTAGAGATTCCAATGATTTCTGAACGCTGGGTTGTGTGGACAGGAAAATGAAGAGCTGACTAGGTTTGACTGGATTGCCAATTGAACAGCAAGGCTGTGAGTGTGAACAGCCGCTGAAAACCAGCATTGGATTACCTGGTCATTCACCAGTGTTGTTAGGAAAATCTGCCTGGTGTGGAGAGTCAGAGGAATTCCAGATTCGCAGGGAACGAATGGAACATTCTGAAGTGGAGATAAGAATGATTTCTGAAGGCTCGGTGTGTGGAAGGAAAATCAAGAGCTAACCAGCGTTCACTGGATAGCCAATTGAACAGCACGGCTGCGAGTGTTAACACGCAGCTGAAACCAGCCTTGGGTTGCTTGGACATTCACCAGTGGTGAAACGAAAACCTGCTGGGAGTGGAGAACAAGATGAATTCAAGATTCGCCTGAATGAATGAAACATTCTGTAGTGTAGATTGCAATGGTTTCTGAGGTTTGTATTGTCTGAACTGGAAAAAGAAGAACTCACCAGTGTTGAGTCGCTAGACCGTGAACAGCACGGGTTCGAGTGTGAATAGACCGCTGAAAACCATCATTGCGTTACTTGAACATTCAGCAGTGGTGCAATGAAAACCTGCCGGGAGTGGAGATTCAGATGAATTCCAGATTCGCAGTGAATGAATGGAACATTCTCTAGTGGTGATTCCAATGATTTCTGAAGGCTGGGTTTTGTGGACACGAAAATGTAGAGCTGAACAGGGTGGAATGGATAGCCAAATGAACAGCACGTCTCGTAGTAAGAACAGGCCACTGAAAACCAGCTTTGGCTTAATTGGACATTCACAAGTGGTGTAACGAAAACCTGACGGGAGTTGAGAATTAGATGAATTTCAGATTTGCCGTCAATGAATGGAACATTCTGTGGAGGAGATACCAATTGTTTCTGAAGTTTGGGTTATGTGGACAGGAAAATGGAGCTGAAGAGGGTTGAGTGGATAGCAAATTGAACAGCACGGCTGAGAGTATGAGCAGGCCACTTAAAACCAGCATTGGCTTACTTGGATATTTACCAGTGGTGTCACGAAAACCTGCCGGGAGTGGAGATTCAGATGAATTCCAGATTCGCTGTGAATGAATGGAACATTCTGTAGTGGAGATAACAATGATTTCTCCAGTCTCTGTGGTGTGGACAGGAAAATGTAGAGCTGGCCAGGGTTGAGTGGATAGCCAATTGAACAGCACCACTGCGCTTGTGAAGAAAACACTTAAAACATTGGGTTACTTGGACATTCAACAGTGGTGTAACGAAAACCTGCCGGGAGTGGAGGTTCAGAGGAATTCCAGATTCGCAGTGAATGAATGGAACATTCTCTAGTGGAGATTCCAACGATTTCTGAAGGCTGGGTCGTGTGGAAGGAAAATCAAGAACTAATCAGGATTTCGTGGAAAGCCAATTGTATAGCATGGCTGCGAGTGTGAACATGCAGCTGAAAACCAGCATTGGGTTACTTGGACATTCATCAGTGGTGTAAGGAAAACCTGCATGGAGTGGAGAGTCAGTTGAATTCCACATTCGCAGTGAATGAATGGAACATTCTGTAGAGGAGATTTCAATGATTTCTGAAGCCTGTGTTGTGTGGACAGGAAAATGAAGAGCTGACCAGGCTTGAATCGATAGCCAAGTAAACAGCAGGGCTGCGAATATGAACAGGCCGCTGAAAACCAGCATTGGGTTACTTGGACATTCAACAGTGGTGTAATGAAAACCTGCGTGGAGTTGAGAGTCAGATGAATTCCAGATTCGCAGTGAATGAATGGAACATTCTGTAGTGGAGATAACAAAGATTTCTGAAGGCTGGTAGTGTGGTGGGACAATGAAGAGCTGAACAGGGTGGAGTGAATTGTCAATTAAACAGCACGGCTGCGAGTATTAACAGGCCTCTGAAAACCAGCATTGGCTTACTTAGACATTCACAAGTGGTGTAATGTTAACCAGGCGGGAGTGGAGAATCAGATAAACTCCAGACTCGCAGTGAATGAATGGAACATTCTGTAGTGGAGATTGCAATGATTTCTGAAATCTGGATTGTGGGGACACGAAAATGAAGAGCTGACCAGTGTTGAGTGGATAGCCTGTAAAAAGCCTCGGCTTCGAATGTGAACAGACCACTGAAAACCAGTATTGCATTACTTCGACTTTCAGCAGTGGTGTAACGAAAGCCTGCGTGGAGTGCAGATTCAGATGAATTCCAGATTCCCAGTGAATGAATGGAACATCCTGTAGTGGAGATTACAATGATTTCTGAAGGCTGGGTTGTGTGCACAGGAAAATGAGGAGCAAAACAGGTTGAGTGGATAGCCAATTGAACAGCACGACTGCGAACATGAACAGGCCTCTGAAAACCAGCATTGTTTTACTTGGACATTCACAAGTGGTGTAAGATAAATCTGCAGGTAGTGGAGATTCAGTTGAATTCCAGATTCGCAGTGAATGAATGGAACATTCTGTACTGGAGATTGCAATGATTTCTCAAGTCTGGATTGTTTGGACATGAAAATGAAGAGCTGACCACAGTTGTGTGGATACCCAGTAAAAAGCAGGGCTTAGAGTGTGAACAGACCGCTGAAAACCAGCATTGTGTTACTTGGACATTCATAAGTGGTGTAATGAAAGCCTACCTGGAGTGCAGATTCAGATGAATTCCAGATTGGCAGTGAATGAATGGAACATTCTGTACTGGCAATTCCAATCATTTCTGAAGTCTGATATTGTGGAAAAGAAAATGAAAGGCTGACCAGGTTTGAGTGGATAGACAATTGAACAGCACACTGCGAGTGTGAAAAGGCGGCTGAAAACCAGCATTGGATTACTTGGTCATTCACCAGTGCTGTAATGAAAACCTGCCTGGAGCGGAGAGTCAGATGAATTGCAGAATCGCAGTGAATGAATGGAACAGTCTGTAGTGGAGAGCCCAATGATTTCTGAAGGCTGGTTTGTGTGGAGAGGAAAATGAAGAGCTGACCAATATTGAGTGGATAGCCCATTGAACAGCACTTCTGCGAGTTGAACATGCCTCTGAAAACCAGTATTGAGTTACTTGGACATTCACCAGTGGCGTAACGAAAACCTGCCAGGAGTGGAGGTTCAGATGAATTCCAGATTCGCAGTGAATGAATGGAACATTCTCTAGTGGTGATTCCAATGATTTCTGAAGGCTGGGTTTTGTGGACACGAAAATGTAGAGCTGAACAGGGTGGAGTGGATAGCCAAATGAACAGCACGTCTCTTAGTATGAACAGGCCACTGAAAACCAGCATTGGCTTACTTGGACATTCACAAGTGGTGTAACGATAACCCGCCGGGAGTTGAGAGTCAGATGAATTTAAGATTCGCAGTGAATGAACGGAACATTCTGTGGAGGAGATACCAATTATTTCTGAAGGTTGGGTTATGAGGACAGGAAAATGTAGAGCTGAATAGGGTTGGGTGGATAGCAAATTGAACAGCACGGCTGAGTGTGTTAGCAGGCGGCTTAAAACCAGCATTGTCTTCCTTGGACATTTACCAGTGGTGTCACGAAAACCTTCCAGGAGTGGAGACTCTGATGAATTCCAGATTCGCGTGATTGAATGGAACATTCTGTAGTGGTGATTGCCAACATTTAGGAATCTGGATAGTCTGGACAGGATATTGAAGAGCTGACCGATATTGAGTGGATAGCCAATGAACAGCGCGGTTTCGAGTGTGAACAGACCACTAAGAAGCAGCATTGCATTACTTGGACATTCATCAGTGGTGTAACGAAAGCCTTCCTGGAATGCAGATTCAGAGTATTTCCAGATTCACAGTGAATGAATGGAAATTTCTGTAGTAGAGATTCCAATGATTTCTGAACGCTGGGTTGTGTGGACAGGAAAATGAAGAGCTGACTAGGTTTGACTGGATTGCCAATTGAACAGCAAGGCTGTGAGTGTGAACAGCCGCTGAAAACCAGCATTGGATTACCTGGTCATTCACCAGTGTTGTTAGGAAAATCTGCCTGGTGTGGAGAGTCAGAGGAATTCCAGATTCGCAGGGAACGAATGGAACATTCTGAAGTGGAGATAAGAATGATTTCTGAAGGCTCGGTGTGTGGAAGGAAAATCAAGAGCTAACCAGCGTTCACTGGATAGCCAATTGAACAGCACGGCTGCGAGTGTTAACACGCAGCTGAAACCAGCCTTGGGTTGCTTGGACATTCACCAGTGGTGAAACGAAAACCTGCTGGGAGTGGAGAACAAGATGAATTCAAGATTCGCCTGAATGAATGAAACATTCTGTAGTGTAGATTGCAATGGTTTCTGAGGTTTCTATTGTCTGAACTGGAAAAAGAAGAACTCACCAGTGTTGAGTCGCTAGACCGTGAACAGCACGGGTTCGAGTGTGAATAGACCGCTGAAAACCATCATTGCGTTACTTGAACATTCAGCAGTGGTGCAATGAAAACCTGCCGGGAGTGGAGATTCAGATGAATTCCAGATTCGCAGTGAATGAATGGAACATTCTCTAGTGGTGATTCCAATGATTTCTGAAGGCTGGGTTTTGTGGACACGAAAATGTAGAGCTGAACAGGGTGGAATGGATAGCCAAATGAACAGCACGTCTCGTAGTAAGAACAGGCCACTGAAAACCAGCTTTGGCTTAATTGGACATTCACAAGTGGTGTAACGAAAACCTGACGGGAGTTGAGAATTAGATGAATTTCAGATTTGCCGTCAATGAATGGAACATTCTGTGGAGGAGATACCAATTGTTTCTGAAGTTTGGGTTATGTGGACAGGAAAATGGAGCTGAAGAGGGTTGAGTGGATAGCAAATTGAACAGCACGGCTGAGAGTATGAGCAGGCCACTTAAAACCAGCATTGGCTTACTTGGATATTTACCAGTGGTGTCACGAAAACCTGCCGGGAGTGGAGATTCAGATGAATTCCAGATTCGCTGTGAATGAATGGAACATTCTGTAGTGGAGATAACAATGATTTCTCCAGTCTCTGTGGTGTGGACAGGAAAATGTAGAGCTGGCCAGGGTTGAGTGGATAGCCAATTGAACAGCACCACTGCGCTTGTGAAGAAAACACTTAAAACATTGGGTTACTTGGACATTCAACAGTGGTGTAACGAAAACCTGCCGGGAGTGGAGGTTCAGAGGAATTCCAGATTCGCAGTGAATGAATGGAACATTCTCTAGTGGAGATTCCAACGATTTCTGAAGGCTGGGTCGTGTGGAAGGAAAATCAAGAACTAATCAGGATTTAGTGGAAAGCCAATTGTATAGCATGGCTGCGAGTGTGAACATGCAGCTGAAAACCAGCATTGGGTTACTTGGACATTCATCAGTGGTGTAAGGAAAACCTGCATGGAGTGGAGAGTCAGTTGAATTCCACATTCGCAGTGAATGAATGGAACATTCTGTAGAGGAGATTCCAATGATTTCTGAAGCCTGTGTTGTGTGGACAGGAAAATGAAGAGCTGACCAGGCTTGAATCGATAGCCAAGTAAACAGCAGGGCTGCGAATATGAACAGGCCACTGAAAACCAGCATTGGGTTACTTGGACATTCAACAGTGGTGTAATGAAAACCTGCGTGGAGTTGAGAGTCAGATGAATTCCAGATTCGCAGTGAATGAATGGAACATTCTGTAGTGGAGATAGCAAAGATTTCTGAAGGCTGGTAGTGTGGTGGGACAATGAAGAGCTGAACAGGGTGGAGTGAATTGTCAATTAAACAGCACGGCTGCGAGTATGAACAGGCCTCTGAAAACCAGCATTGGCTTACTTGGACATTCACAAGTGGTGTAATGTTAACCAGGCGGGAGTGGAGAATCAGATAAACTCCAGACTCGCAGTGAATGAATGGAACATTCTGTAGTGGAGATTGCAATGATTTCTGAAATCCGGATTGTGGGGACACGAAAATGAAGAGCTGACCAGTGTTGAGTGGATAGCCTGTAAAAAGCCTCGGCTTCGAATGTGAACAGACCACTGAAAACCAGTATTGCATTACTTCGACTTTCAGCAGTGGTGTAACGAAAGCCTGCGTGGAGTGCAGATTCAGATGAATTCCAGATTCCCAGTGAATGAATGGAACATCCTGTAGTGGAGATTACAATGATTTCTGAAGGCTGGGTTGTGTGCACAGGAAAATGAGGAGCAAAACAGGTTGAGTGGATAGCCAATTGAACAGCACGACTGCGAACATGAACAGGCCTCTGAAAACCAGCATTGTTTTACTTGGACATTCACAAGTGGTGTAAGATAAATCTGCAGGTAGTGGAGATTCAGTTGAATTCCAGATTCGCAGTGAATGAATGGAACATTCTGTACTGGAGATTGCAATGATTTCTCAAGTCTGGATTGTTTGGACATGAAAATGAAGAGCTGACCACAGTTGTGTGGATACCCAGTAAAAAGCAGGGCTTAGAGTGTGAACAGACCGCTGAAAACCAGCATTGTGTTACTTGGACATTCATAAGTGGTGTAATGAAAGCCTACCTGGAGTGCAGATTCAGATGAATTCCAGATTGGCAGTGAATGAATGGAACATTCTGTACTGGCGATTCCAATGATTTCTGAAGTCTGATATTGTGGAAAAGAAAATGAAAGGCTGACCAGGTTTGAGTGGATAGACAATTGAACAGCACACTGCGAGTGTGAAAAGGCGGCTGAAAACCAGCATTGGATTACTTGGTCATTCACCAGTGCTGTAATGAAAACCTGCCTGGAGCGGAGAGTCAGATGAATTGCAGAATCGCAGTGAATGAATGGAACAGTCTGTAGTGGAGAGCCCAATGATTTCTGAAGGCTGGTTTGTGTGGAGAGGAAAATGAAGAGCTGACCAATATTGAGTGGATAGCCCATTGAACAGCACTTCTGCGAGTTGAACATGCCTCTGAAAACCAGTATTGAGTTACTTGGACATTCACCAGTGGCGTAACGAAAACCTGCCAGGAGTGGAGGTTCAGAGGAATTCCAGATTCGCAGTGAATGAATGGAACATTCTCTAGTGGTGATTCCAATGATTTCTGAAGGCTGGGTTTTGTGGACACGAAAATGTAGAGCTGAACAGGGTGGAGTGGATAGCCAAATGAACAGCACGTCTCTTAGTATGAACAGGCCACTGAAAACCAGCATTGGCTTACTTGGACATTCACAAGTGGTGTAACGATAACCCGCCGGGAGTTGAGAGTCAGATGAATTTAAGATTCGCAGTGAATGAACGGAACATTCTGTGGAGGAGATACCAATTATTTCTGAAGGTTGGGTTATGAGGACAGGAAAATGTAGAGCTGAATAGGGTTGGGTGGATAGCAAATTGAACAGCACGGCTGAGTGTGTTAGCAGGCGGCTTAAAACCAGCATTGTCTTCCTTGGACATTTACCAGTGGTGTCACGAAAACCTTCCAGGAGTGGAGACTCTGATGAATTCCAGATTCGCGTGATTGAATGGAACATTCTGTAGTGGTGATTGCCAACATTTAGGAATCTGGATAGTCTGGACAGGATATTGAAGAGCTGACCGATATTGAGTGGATAGCCAATGAACAGCACGGTTTCGAGTGTGAACAGACCACTAAGAAGCAGCATTGCATTACTTGGACATTCATCAGTGGTGTAACGAAAGCCTTCCTGGAATGCAGATTCAGAGTATTTCCAGATTCACAGTGAATGAATGGAAATTTCTGTAGTAGAGATTCCAATGATTTCTGAACGCTGGGTTGTGTGGACAGGAAAATGAAGAGCTGACTAGGTTTGACTGGATTGCCAATTGAACAGCAAGGCTGTGAGTGTGAACAGCCGCTGAAAACCAGCATTGGATTACCTGGTCATTCACCAGTGTTGTTAGGAAAATCTGCCTGGTGTGGAGAGTCAGAGGAATTCCAGATTCGCAGGGAACGAATGGAACATTCTGAAGTGGAGATAAGAATGATTTCTGAAGGCTCGGTGTGTGGAAGGAAAATCAAGAGCTAACCAGCGTTCACTGGATAGCCAATTGAACAGCACGGCTGCGAGTGTTAACACGCAGCTGAAACCAGCCTTGGGTTGCTTGGACATTCACCAGTGGTGAAACGAAAACCTGCTGGGAGTGGAGAACAAGATGAATTCAAGATTCGCCTGAATGAATGAAACATTCTGTAGTGTAGATTGCAATGGTTTCTGAGGTTTGTATTGTCTGAACTGGAAAAAGAAGAACTCACCAGTGTTGAGTCGCTAGACCGTGAACAGCACGGGTTCGAGTGTGAATAGACCGCTGAAAACCATCATTGCGTTACTTGAACATTCAGCAGTGGTGCAATGAAAACCTGCCGGGAGTGGAGATTCAGATGAATTCCAGATTCGCAGTGAATGAATGGAACATTCTCTAGTGGTGATTCCAATGATTTCTGAAGGCTGGGTTTTGTGGACACGAAAATGTAGAGCTGAACAGGGTGGAATGGATAGCCAAATGAACAGCACGTCTCGTAGTAAGAACAGGCCACTGAAAACCAGCTTTGGCTTAATTGGACATTCACAAGTGGTGTAACGAAAACCTGACGGGAGTTGAGAATTAGATGAATTTCAGATTTGCCGTCAATGAATGGAACATTCTGTGGAGGAGATACCAATTGTTTCTGAAGTTTGGGTTATGTGGACAGGAAAATGGAGCTGAAGAGGGTTGAGTGGATAGCAAATTGAACAGCACGGCTGAGAGTATGAGCAGGCCACTTAAAACCAGCATTGGCTTACTTGGATATTTACCAGTGGTGTCACGAAAACCTGCCGGGAGTGGAGATTCAGATGAATTCCAGATTCGCTGTGAATGAATGGAACATTCTGTAGTGGAGATAACAATGATTTCTCCAGTCTCTGTGGTGTGGACAGGAAAATGTAGAGCTGGCCAGGGTTGAGTGGATAGCCAATTGAACAGCACCACTGCGCTTGTGAAGAAAACACTTAAAACATTGGGTTACTTGGACATTCAACAGTGGTGTAACGAAAACCTGCCGGGAGTGGAGGTTCAGAGGAATTCCAGATTCGCAGTGAATGAATGGAACATTCTCTAGTGGAGATTCCAACGATTTCTGAAGGCTGGGTCGTGTGGAAGGAAAATCAAGAACTAATCAGGATTTCGTGGAAAGCCAATTGTATAGCATGGCTGCGAGTGTGAACATGCAGCTGAAAACCAGCATTGGGTTACTTGGACATTCATCAGTGGTGTAAGGAAAACCTGCATGGAGTGGAGAGTCAGTTGAATTCCACATTCGCAGTGAATGAATGGAACATTCTGTAGAGGAGATTCCAATGATTTCTGAAGCCTGTGTTGTGTGGACAGGAAAATGAAGAGCTGACCAGGCTTGAATCGATAGCCAAGTAAACAGCAGGGCTGCGAATATGAACAGGCCGCTGAAAACCAGCATTGGGTTACTTGGACATTCAACAGTGGTGTAATGAAAACCTGCGTGGAGTTGAGAGTCAGATGAATTCCAGATTCGCAGTGAATGAATGGAACATTCTGTAGTGGAGATAACAAAGATTTCTGAAGGCTGGTAGTGTGGTGGGACAATGAAGAGCTGAACAGGGTGGAGTGAATTGTCAATTAAACAGCACGGCTGCGAGTATGAACAGGCCTCTGAAAACCAGCATTGGCTTACTTGGACATTCACAAGTGGTGTAATGTTAACCAGGCGGGAGTGGAGAATCAGATAAACTCCAGACTCGCAGTGAATGAATGGAACATTCTGTAGTGGAGATTGCAATGATTTCTGAAATCCGGATTGTGGGGACACGAAAATGAAGAGCTGACCAGTGTTGAGTGGATAGCCTGTAAAAAGCCTCGGCTTCGAATGTGAACAGACCACTGAAAACCAGTATTGCATTACTTCGACTTTCAGCAGTGGTGTAACGAAAGCCTGCGTGGAGTGCAGATTCAGATGAATTCCAGATTCCCAGTGAATGAATGGAACATCCTGTAGTGGAGATTACAATGATTTCTGAAGGCTGGGTTGTGTGCACAGGAAAATGAGGAGCAAAACAGGTTGAGTGGATAGCCAATTGAACAGCACGACTGCGAACATGAACAGGCCTCTGAAAACCAGCATTGTTTTACTTGGACATTCACAAGTGGTGTAAGATAAATCTGCAGGTAGTGGAGATTCAGTTGAATTCCAGATTCGCAGTGAATGAATGGAACATTCTGTACTGGAGATTGCAATGATTTCTCAAGTCTGGATTGTTTGGACATGAAAATGAAGAGCTGACCACAGTTGTGTGGATACCCAGTAAAAAGCAGGGCTTAGAGTGTGAACAGACCGCTGAAAACCAGCATTGTGTTACTTGGACATTCATAAGTGGTGTAATGAAAGCCTACCTGGAGTGCAGATTCAGATGAATTCCAGATTGGCAGTGAATGAATGGAACATTCTGTACTGGCGATTCCAATGATTTCTGAAGTCTGATATTGTGGAAAAGAAAATGAAAGGCTGACCAGGTTTGAGTGGATAGACAATTGAACAGCACACTGCGAGTGTGAAAAGGCGGCTGAAAACCAGCATTGGATTACTTGGTCATTCACCAGTGCTGTAATGAAAACCTGCCTGGAGCGGAGAGTCAGATGAATTGCAGAATCGCAGTGAATGAATGGAACAGTCTGTAGTGGAGAGCCCAATGATTTCTGAAGGCTGGTTTGTGTGGAGAGGAAAATGAAGAGCTGAGCAATATTGAGTGGATAGCCCATTGAACAGCACTTCTGCGAGTTGAACATGCCTCTGAAAACCAGTATTGAGTTACTTGGACATTCACCAGTGGCGTAACGAAAACCTGCCAGGAGTGGAGGTTCAGAGGAATTCCAGATTCGCAGTGAATGAATGGAACATTCTCTAGTGGTGATTCCAATGATTTCTGAAGGCTGGGTTTTGTGGACACGAGAATGTAGAGCTGAACAGGGTGGAGTGGATAGCCAAATGAACAGCACGTCTCTTAGTATGAACAGGCCACTGAAAACCAGCATTGGCTTACTTGGACATTCACAAGTGGTGTAACGATAACCCGCCGGGAGTTGAGAGTCAGATGAATTTAAGATTCGCAGTGAATGAACGGAACATTCTGTGGAGGAGATACCAATTATTTCTGAAGGTTGGGTTATGAGGACAGGAAAATGTAGAGCTGAATAGGGTTGGGTGGATAGCAAATTGAACAGCACGGCTGAGTGTGTTAGCAGGCGGCTTAAAACCAGCATTGTCTTCCTTGGACATTTACCAGTGGTGTCACGAAAACCTTCCAGGAGTGGAGACTCTGATGAATTCCAGATTCGCGTGATTGAATGGAACATTCTGTAGTGGTGATTGCCAACATTTAGGAATCTGGATAGTCTGGACAGGATATTGAAGAGCTGACCGATATTGAGTGGATAGCCAATGAACAGCACGGTTTCGAGTGTGAACAGACCACTAAGAAGCAGCATTGCATTACTTGGACATTCATCAGTGGTGTAACGAAAGCCTTCCTGGAATGCAGATTCAGAGTATTTCCAGATTCACAGTGAATGAATGGAAATTTCTGTAGTAGAGATTCCAATGATTTCTGAACGCTGGGTTGTGTGGACAGGAAAATGAAGAGCTGACTAGGTTTGACTGGATTGCCAATTGAACAGCAAGGCTGTGAGTGTGAACAGCCGCTGAAAACCAGCATTGGATTACCTGGTCATTCACCAGTGTTGTTAGGAAAATCTGCCTGGTGTGGAGAGTCAGAGGAATTCCAGATTCGCAGGGAACGAATGGAACATTCTGAAGTGGAGATAAGAATGATTTCTGAAGGCTCGGTGTGTGGAAGGAAAATCAAGAGCTAACCAGCGTTCACTGGATAGCCAATTGAACAGCACGGCTGCGAGTGTTAACACGCAGCTGAAACCAGCCTTGGGTTGCTTGGACATTCACCAGTGGTGAAACGAAAACCTGCTGGGAGTGGAGAACAAGATGAATTCAAGATTCGCCTGAATGAATGAAACATTCTGTAGTGTAGATTGCAATGGTTTCTGAGGTTTGTATTGTCTGAACTGGAAAAAGAAGAACTCACCAGTGTTGAGTCGCTAGACCGTGAACAGCACGGGTTCGAGTGTGAATAGACCGCTGAAAACCATCATTGCGTTACTTGAACATTCAGCAGTGGTGCAATGAAAACCTGCCGGGAGTGGAGATTCAGATGAATTCCAGATTCGCAGTGAATGAATGGAACATTCTCTAGTGGTGATTCCAATGATTTCTGAAGGCTGGGTTTTGTGGACACGAAAATGTAGAGCTGAACAGGGTGGAATGGATAGCCAAATGAACAGCACGTCTCGTAGTAAGAACAGGCCACTGAAAACCAGCTTTGGCTTAATTGGACATTCACAAGTGGTGTAACGAAAACCTGACGGGAGTTGAGAATTAGATGAATTTCAGATTTGCCGTCAATGAATGGAACATTCTGTGGAGGAGATACCAATTGTTTCTGAAGTTTGGGTTATGTGGACAGGAAAATGGAGCTGAAGAGGGTTGAGTGGATAGCAAATTGAACAGCACGGCTGAGAGTATGAGCAGGCCACTTAAAACCAGCATTGGCTTACTTGGATATTTACCAGTGGTGTCACGAAAACCTGCCGGGAGTGGAGATTCAGATGAATTCCAGATTCGCTGTGAATGAATGGAACATTCTGTAGTGGAGATAACAATGATTTCTCCAGTCTCTGTGGTGTGGACAGGAAAATGTAGAGCTGGCCAGGGTTGAGTGGATAGCCAATTGAACAGCACCACTGCGCTTGTGAAGAAAACACTTAAAACATTGGGTTACTTGGACATTCAACAGTGGTGTAACGAAAACCTGCCGGGAGTGGAGGTTCAGAGGAATTCCAGATTCGCAGTGAATGAATGGAACATTCTCTAGTGGAGATTCCAACGATTTCTGAAGGCTGGGTCGTGTGGAAGGAAAATCAAGAACTAATCAGGATTTCGTGGAAAGCCAATTGTATAGCATGGCTGCGAGTGTGAACATGCAGCTGAAAACCAGCATTGGGTTACTTGGACATTCATCAGTGGTGTAAGGAAAACCTGCATGGAGTGGAGAGTCAGTTGAATTCCACATTCGCAGTGAATGAATGGAACATTCTGTAGAGGAGATTCCAATGATTTCTGAAGCCTGTGTTGTGTGGACAGGAAAATGAAGAGCTGACCAGGCTTGAATCGATAGCCAAGTAAACAGCAGGGCTGCGAATATGAACAGGCCGCTGAAAACCAGCATTGGGTTACTTGGACATTCAACAGTGGTGTAATGAAAACCTGCGTGGAGTTGAGAGTCAGATGAATTCCAGATTCGCAGTGAATGAATGGAACATTCTGTAGTGGAGATAGCAAAGATTTCTGAAGGCTGGTAGTGTGGTGGGACAATGAAGAGCTGAACAGGGTGGAGTGAATTGTCAATTAAACAGCACGGCTGCGAGTATGAACAGGCCTCTGAAAACCAGCATTGGCTTACTTGGACATTCACAAGTGGTGTAATGTTAACCAGGCGGGAGTGGAGAATCAGATAAACTCCAGACTCGCAGTGAATGAATGGAACATTCTGTAGTGGAGATTGCAATGATTTCTGAAATCCGGATTGTGGGGACACGAAAATGAAGAGCTGACCAGTGTTGAGTGGATAGCCTGTAAAAAGCCTCGGCTTCGAATGTGAACAGACCACTGAAAACCAGTATTGCATTACTTCGACTTTCAGCAGTGGTGTAACGAAAGCCTGCGTGGAGTGCAGATTCAGATGAATTCCAGATTCCCAGTGAATGAATGGAACATCCTGTAGTGGAGATTACAATGATTTCTGAAGGCTGGGTTGTGTGCACAGGAAAATGAGGAGCAAAACAGGTTGAGTGGATAGCCAATTGAACAGCACGACTGCGAACATGAACAGGCCTCTGAAAACCAGCATTGTTTTACTTGGACATTCACAAGTGGTGTAAGATAAATCTGCAGGTAGTGGAGATTCAGTTGAATTCCAGATTCGCAGTGAATGAATGGAACATTCTGTACTGGAGATTGCAATGATTTCTCAAGTCTGGATTGTTTGGACATGAAAATGAAGAGCTGACCACAGTTGTGTGGATACCCAGTAAAAAGCAGGGCTTAGAGTGTGAACAGACCGCTGAAAACCAGCATTGTGTTACTTGGACATTCATAAGTGGTGTAATGAAAGCCTACCTGGAGTGCAGATTCAGATGAATTCCAGATTGGCAGTGAATGAATGGAACATTCTGTACTGGCGATTCCAATGATTTCTGAAGTCTGATATTGTGGAAAAGAAAATGAAAGGCTGACCAGGTTTGAGTGGATAGACAATTGAACAGCACACTGCGAGTGTGAAAAGGCGGCTGAAAACCAGCATTGGATTACTTGGTCATTCACCAGTGCTGTAATGAAAACCTGCCTGGAGCGGAGAGTCAGATGAATTGCAGAATCGCAGTGAATGAATGGAACAGTCTGTAGTGGAGAGCCCAATGATTTCTGAAGGCTGGTTTGTGTGGAGAGGAAAATGAAGAGCTGACCAATATTGAGTGGATAGCCCATTGAACAGCACTTCTGCGAGTTGAACATGCCTCTGAAAACCAGTATTGAGTTACTTGGACATTCACCAGTGGCGTAACGAAAACCTGCCAGGAGTGGAGGTTCAGAGGAATTCCAGATTCGCAGTGAATGAATGGAACATTCTCTAGTGGTGATTCCAAAGATTTCTGAAGGCTGGGTTTTGTGGACACGAAAATGTAGAGCTGAACAGGGTGGAGTGGATAGCCAAATGAACAGCACGTCTCTTAGTATGAACAGGCCACTGAAAACCAGCATTGGCTTACTTGGACATTCACAAGTGGTGTAACGATAACCCGCCGGGAGTTGAGAGTCAGATGAATTTAAGATTCGCAGTGAATGAACGGAACATTCTGTGGAGGAGATACCAATTATTTCTGAAGGTTGGGTTATGAGGACAGGAAAATGTAGAGCTGAATAGGGTTGGGTGGATAGCAAATTGAACAGCACGGCTGAGTGTGTTAGCAGGCGGCTTAAAACCAGCATTGTCTTCCTTGGACATTTACCAGTGGTGTCACGAAAACCTTCCAGGAGTGGAGACTCTGATGAATTCCAGATTCGCGTGATTGAATGGAACATTCTGTAGTGGTGATTGCCAACATTTAGGAATCTGGATAGTCTGGACAGGATATTGAAGAGCTGACCGATATTGAGTGGATAGCCAATGAACAGCGCGGTTTCGAGTGTGAACAGACCACTAAGAAGCAGCATTGCATTACTTGGACATTCATCAGTGGTGTAACGAAAGCCTTCCTGGAATGCAGATTCAGAGTATTTCCAGATTCACAGTGAATGAATGGAAATTTCTGTAGTAGAGATTCCAATGATTTCTGAACGCTGGGTTGTGTGGACAGGAAAATGAAGAGCTGACTAGGTTTGACTGGATTGCCAATTGAACAGCAAGGCTGTGAGTGTGAACAGCCGCTGAAAACCAGCATTGGATTACCTGGTCATTCACCAGTGTTGTTAGGAAAATCTGCCTGGTGTGGAGAGTCAGAGGAATTCCAGATTCGCAGGGAACGAATGGAACATTCTGAAGTGGAGATAAGAATGATTTCTGAAGGCTCGGTGTGTGGAAGGAAAATCAAGAGCTAACCAGCGTTCACTGGATAGCCAATTGAACAGCACGGCTGCGAGTGTTAACACGCAGCTGAAACCAGCCTTGGGTTGCTTGGACATTCACCAGTGGTGAAACGAAAACCTGCTGGGAGTGGAGAACAAGATGAATTCAAGATTCGCCTGAATGAATGAAACATTCTGTAGTGTAGATTGCAATGGTTTCTGAGGTTTGTATTGTCTGAACTGGAAAAAGAAGAACTCACCAGTGTTGAGTCGCTAGACCGTGAACAGCACGGGTTCGAGTGTGAATAGACCGCTGAAAACCATCATTGCGTTACTTGAACATTCAGCAGTGGTGCAATGAAAACCTGCCGGGAGTGGAGATTCAGATGAATTCCAGATTCGCAGTGAATGAATGGAACATTCTCTAGTGGTGATTCCAATGATTTCTGAAGGCTGGGTTTTGTGGACACGAAAATGTAGAGCTGAACAGGGTGGAATGGATAGCCAAATGAACAGCACGTCTCGTAGTAAGAACAGGCCACTGAAAACCAGCTTTGGCTTAATTGGACATTCACAAGTGGTGTAACGAAAACCTGACGGGAGTTGAGAATTAGATGAATTTCAGATTTGCCGTCAATGAATGGAACATTCTGTGGAGGAGATACCAATTGTTTCTGAAGTTTGGGTTATGTGGACAGGAAAATGGAGCTGAAGAGGGTTGAGTGGATAGCAAATTGAACAGCACGGCTGAGAGTATGAGCAGGCCACTTAAAACCAGCATTGGCTTACTTGGATATTTACCAGTGGTGTCACGAAAACCTGCCGGGAGTGGAGATTCAGATGAATTCCAGATTCGCTGTGAATGAATGGAACATTCTGTAGTGGAGATAACAATGATTTCTCCAGTCTCTGTGGTGTGGACAGGAAAATGTAGAGCTGGCCAGGGTTGAGTGGATAGCCAATTGAACAGCACCACTGCGCTTGTGAAGAAAACACTTAAAACATTGGGTTACTTGGACATTCAACAGTGGTGTAACGAAAACCTGCCGGGAGTGGAGGTTCAGAGGAATTCCAGATTCGCAGTGAATGAATGGAACATTCTCTAGTGGAGATTCCAACGATTTCTGAAGGCTGGGTCGTGTGGAAGGAAAATCAAGAACTAATCAGGATTTCGTGGAAAGCCAATTGTATAGCATGGCTGCGAGTGTGAACATGCAGCTGAAAACCAGCATTGGGTTACTTGGACATTCATCAGTGGTGTAAGGAAAACCTGCATGGAGTGGAGAGTCAGTTGAATTCCACATTCGCAGTGAATGAATGGAACATTCTGTAGAGGAGATTCCAATGATTTCTGAAGCCTGTGTTGTGTGGACAGGAAAATGAAGAGCTGACCAGGCTTGAATCGATAGCCAAGTAAACAGCAGGGCTGCGAATATGAACAGGCCGCTGAAAACCAGCATTGGGTTACTTGGACATTCAACAGTGGTGTAATGAAAACCTGCGTGGAGTTGAGAGTCAGATGAATTCCAGATTCGCAGTGAATGAATGGAACATTCTGTAGTGGAGATAGCAAAGATTTCTGAAGGCTGGTAGTGTGGTGGGACAATGAAGAGCTGAACAGGGTGGAGTGAATTGTCAATTAAACAGCACGGCTGCGAGTATGAACAGGCCTCTGAAAACCAGCATTGGCTTACTTGGACATTCACAAGTGGTGTAATGTTAACCAGGCGGGAGTGGAGAATCAGATAAACTCCAGACTCGCAGTGAATGAATGGAACATTCTGTAGTGGAGATTGCAATGATTTCTGAAATCCGGATTGTGGGGACACGAAAATGAAGAGCTGACCAGTGTTGAGTGGATAGCCTGTAAAAAGCCTCGGCTTCGAATGTGAACAGACCACTGAAAACCAGTATTGCATTACTTCGACTTTCAGCAGTGGTGTAACGAAAGCCTGCGTGGAGTGCAGATTCAGATGAATTCCAGATTCCCAGTGAATGAATGGAACATCCTGTAGTGGAGATTACAATGATTTCTGAAGGCTGGGTTGTGTGCACAGGAAAATGAGGAGCAAAACAGGTTGAGTGGATAGCCAATTGAACAGCACGACTGCGAACATGAACAGGCCTCTGAAAACCAGCATTGTTTTACTTGGACATTCACAAGTGGTGTAAGATAAATCTGCAGGTAGTGGAGATTCAGTTGAATTCCAGATTCGCAGTGAATGAATGGAACATTCTGTACTGGAGATTGCAATGATTTCTCAAGTCTGGATTGTTTGGACATGAAAATGAAGAGCTGACCACAGTTGTGTGGATACCCAGTAAAAAGCAGGGCTTAGAGTGTGAACAGACCGCTGAAAACCAGCATTGTGTTACTTGGACATTCATAAGTGGTGTAATGAAAGCCTACCTGGAGTGCAGATTCAGATGAATTCCAGATTGGCAGTGAATGAATGGAACATTCTGTACTGGCGATTCCAATGATTTCTGAAGTCTGATATTGTGGAAAAGAAAATGAAAGGCTGACCAGGTTTGAGTGGATAGACAATTGAACAGCACACTGCGAGTGTGAAAAGGCGGCTGAAAACCAGCATTGGATTACTTGGTCATTCACCAGTGCTGTAATGAAAACCTGCCTGGAGCGGAGAGTCAGATGAATTGCAGAATCGCAGTGAATGAATGGAAGAGTCTGTAGTGGAGAGCCCAATGATTTCTGAAGGCTGGTTTGTGTGGAGAGGAAAATGAAGAGCTGACCAATATTGAGTGGATAGCCCATTGAACAGCACTTCTGCGAGTTGAACATGCCTCTGAAAACCAGTATTGAGTTACTTGGACATTCACCAGTGGCGTAACGAAAACCTGCCAGGAGTGGAGGTTCAGAGGAATTCCAGATTCGCAGTGAATGAATGGAACATTCTCTAGTGGTGATTCCAATGATTTCTGAAGGCTGGGTTTTGTGGACACGAAAATGTAGAGCTGAACAGGGTGGAGTGGATAGCCAAATGAACAGCACGTCTCTTAGTATGAACAGGCCACTGAAAACCAGCATTGGCTTACTTGGACATTCACAAGTGGTGTAACGATAACCCGCCGGGAGTTGAGAGTCAGATGAATTTAAGATTCGCAGTGAATGAACGGAACATTCTGTGGAGGAGATACCAATTATTTCTGAAGGTTGGGTTATGAGGACAGGAAAATGTAGAGCTGAATAGGGTTGGGTGGATAGCAAATTGAACAGCACGGCTGAGTGTGTTAGCAGGCGGCTTAAAACCAGCATTGTCTTCCTTGGACATTTACCAGTGGTGTCACGAAAACCTTCCAGGAGTGGAGACTCTGATGAATTCCAGATTCGCGTGATTGAATGGAACATTCTGTAGTGGTGATTGCCAACATTTAGGAATCTGGATAGTCTGGACAGGATATTGAAGAGCTGACCGATATTGAGTGGATAGCCAATGAACAGCGCGGTTTCGAGTGTGAACAGACCACTAAGAAGCAGCATTGCATTACTTGGACATTCATCAGTGGTGTAACGAAAGCCTTCCTGGAATGCAGATTCAGAGTATTTCCAGATTCACAGTGAATGAATGGAAATTTCTGTAGTAGAGATTCCAATGATTTCTGAACGCTGGGTTGTGTGGACAGGAAAATGAAGAGCTGACTAGGTTTGACTGGATTGCCAATTGAACAGCAAGGCTGTGAGTGTGAACAGCCGCTGAAAACCAGCATTGGATTACCTGGTCATTCACCAGTGTTGTTAGGAAAATCTGCCTGGTGTGGAGAGTCAGAGGAATTCCAGATTCGCAGGGAACGAATGGAACATTCTGAAGTGGAGATAAGAATGATTTCTGAAGGCTCGGTGTGTGGAAGGAAAATCAAGAGCTAACCAGCGTTCACTGGATAGCCAATTGAACAGCACGGCTGCGAGTGTTAACACGCAGCTGAAACCAGCCTTGGGTTGCTTGGACATTCACCAGTGGTGAAACGAAAACCTGCTGGGAGTGGAGAACAAGATGAATTCAAGATTCGCCTGAATGAATGAAACATTCTGTAGTGTAGATTGCAATGGTTTCTGAGGTTTGTATTGTCTGAACTGGAAAAAGAAGAACTCACCAGTGTTGAGTCGCTAGACCGTGAACAGCACGGGTTCGAGTGTGAATAGACCGCTGAAAACCATCATTGCGTTACTTGAACATTCAGCAGTGGTGCAATGAAAACCTGCCGGGAGTGGAGATTCAGATGAATTCCAGATTCGCAGTGAATGAATGGAACATTCTCTAGTGGTGATTCCAATGATTTCTGAAGGCTGGGTTTTGTGGACACGAAAATGTAGAGCTGAACAGGGTGGAATGGATAGCCAAATGAACAGCACGTCTCGTAGTAAGAACAGGCCACTGAAAACCAGCTTTGGCTTAATTGGACATTCACAAGTGGTGTAACGAAAACCTGACGGGAGTTGAGAATTAGATGAATTTCAGATTTGCCGTCAATGAATGGAACATTCTGTGGAGGAGATACCAATTGTTTCTGAAGTTTGGGTTATGTGGACAGGAAAATGGAGCTGAAGAGGGTTGAGTGGATAGCAAATTGAACAGCACGGCTGAGAGTATGAGCAGGCCACTTAAAACCAGCATTGGCTTACTTGGATATTTACCAGTGGTGTCACGAAAACCTGCCGGGAGTGGAGATTCAGATGAATTCCAGATTCGCTGTGAATGAATGGAACATTCTGTAGTGGAGATAACAATGATTTCTCCAGTCTCTGTGGTGTGGACAGGAAAATGTAGAGCTGGCCAGGGTTGAGTGGATAGCCAATTGAACAGCACCACTGCGCTTGTGAAGAAAACACTTAAAACATTGGGTTACTTGGACATTCAACAGTGGTGTAACGAAAACCTGCCGGGAGTGGAGGTTCAGAGGAATTCCAGATTCGCAGTGAATGAATGGAACATTCTCTAGTGGAGATTCCAACGATTTCTGAAGGCTGGGTCGTGTGGAAGGAAAATCAAGAACTAATCAGGATTTCGTGGAAAGCCAATTGTATAGCATGGCTGCGAGTGTGAACATGCAGCTGAAAACCAGCATTGGGTTACTTGGACATTCATCAGTGGTGTAAGGAAAACCTGCATGGAGTGGAGAGTCAGTTGAATTCCACATTCGCAGTGAATGAATGGAACATTCTGTAGAGGAGATTCCAATGATTTCTGAAGCCTGTGTTGTGTGGACAGGAAAATGAAGAGCTGACCAGGCTTGAATCGATAGCCAAGTAAACAGCAGGGCTGCGAATATGAACAGGCCGCTGAAAACCAGCATTGGGTTACTTGGACATTCAACAGTGGTGTAATGAAAACCTGCGTGGAGTTGAGAGTCAGATGAATTCCAGATTCGCAGTGAATGAATGGAACATTCTGTAGTGGAGATAACAAAGATTTCTGAAGGCTGGTAGTGTGGTGGGACAATGAAGAGCTGAACAGGGTGGAGTGAATTGTCAATTAAACAGCACGGCTGCGAGTATGAACAGGCCTCTGAAAACCAGCATTGGCTTACTTGGACATTCACAAGTGGTGTAATGTTAACCAGGCGGGAGTGGAGAATCAGATAAACTCCAGACTCGCAGTGAATGAATGGAGCATTCTGTAGTGGAGATTGCAATGATTTCTGAAATCCGGATTGTGGGGACACGAAAATGAAGAGCTGACCAGTGTTGAGTGGATAGCCTGTAAAAAGCCTCGGCTTCGAATGTGAACAGACCACTGAAAACCAGTATTGCATTACTTCGACTTTCAGCAGTGGTGTAACGAAAGCCTGCGTGGAGTGCAGATTCAGATGAATTCCAGATTCCCAGTGAATGAATGGAACATCCTGTAGTGGAGATTACAATGATTTCTGAAGGCTGGGTTGTGTGCACAGGAAAATGAGGAGCAAAACAGGTTGAGTGGATAGCCAATTGAACAGCACGACTGCGAACATGAACAGGCCTCTGAAAACCAGCATTGTTTTACTTGGACATTCACAAGTGGTGTAAGATAAATCTGCAGGTAGTGGAGATTCAGTTGAATTCCAGATTCGCAGTGAATGAATGGAACATTCTGTACTGGAGATTGCAATGATTTCTCAAGTCTGGATTGTTTGGACATGAAAATGAAGAGCTGACCACAGTTGTGTGGATACCCAGTAAAAAGCAGGGCTTAGAGTGTGAACAGACCGCTGAAAACCAGCATTGTGTTACTTGGACATTCATAAGTGGTGTAATGAAAGCCCACCTGGAGTGCAGATTCAGATGAATTCCAGATTGGCAGTGAATGAATGGAACATTCTGTACTGGCGATTCCAATGATTTCTGAAGTCTGATATTGTGGAAAAGAAAATGAAAGGCTGACCAGGTTTGAGTGGATAGACAATTGAACAGCACACTGCGAGTGTGAAAAGGCGGCTGAAAACCAGCATTGGATTACTTGGTCATTCACCAGTGCTGTAATGAAAACCTGCCTGGAGCGGAGAGTCAGATGAATTGCAGAATCGCAGTGAATGAATGGAACAGTCTGTAGTGGAGAGCCCAATGATTTCTGAAGGCTGGTTTGTGTGGAGAGGAAAATGAAGAGCTGACCAATATTGAGTGGATAGCCCATTGAACAGCACTTCTGCGAGTTGAACATGCCTCTGAAAACCAGTATTGAGTTACTTGGACATTCACCAGTGGCGTAACGAAAACCTGCCAGGAGTGGAGGTTCAGAGGAATTCCAGATTCGCAGTGAATGAATGGAACATTCTCTAGTGGTGATTCCAATGATTTCTGAAGGCTGGGTTTTGTGGACACGAAAATGTAGAGCTGAACAGGGTGGAGTGGATAGCCAAATGAACAGCACGTCTCTTAGTATGAACAGGCCACTGAAAACCAGCATTGGCTTACTTGGACATTCACAAGTGGTGTAACGATAACCCGCCGGGAGTTGAGAGTCAGATGAATTTAAGATTCGCAGTGAATGAACGGAACATTCTGTGGAGGAGATACCAATTATTTCTGAAGGTTGGGTTATGAGGACAGGAAAATGTAGAGCTGAATAGGGTTGGGTGGATAGCAAATTGAACAGCACGGCTGAGTGTGTTAGCAGGCGGCTTAAAACCAGCATTGTCTTCCTTGGACATTTACCAGTGGTGTCACGAAAACCTTCCAGGAGTGGAGACTCTGATGAATTCCAGATTCGCGTGATTGAATGGAACATTCTGTAGTGGTGATTGCCAACATTTAGGAATCTGGATAGTCTGGACAGGATATTGAAGAGCTGACCGATATTGAGTGGATAGCCAATGAACAGCACGGTTTCGAGTGTGAACAGACCACTAAGAAGCAGCATTGCATTACTTGGACATTCATCAGTGGTGTAACGAAAGCCTTCCTGGAATGCAGATTCAGAGTATTTCCAGATTCACAGTGAATGAATGGAAATTTCTGTAGTAGAGATTCCAATGATTTCTGAACGCTGGGTTGTGTGGACAGGAAAATGAAGAGCTGACTAGGTTTGACTGGATTGCCAATTGAACAGCAAGGCTGTGAGTGTGAACAGCCGCTGAAAACCAGCATTGGATTACCTGGTCATTCACCAGTGTTGTTAGGAAAATCTGCCTGGTGTGGAGAGTCAGAGGAATTCCAGATTCGCAGGGAACGAATGGAACATTCTGAAGTGGAGATAAGAATGATTTCTGAAGGCTCGGTGTGTGGAAGGAAAATCAAGAGCTAACCAGCGTTCACTGGATAGCCAATTGAACAGCACGGCTGCGAGTGTTAACACGCAGCTGAAACCAGCCTTGGGTTGCTTGGACATTCACCAGTGGTGAAACGAAAACCTGCTGGGAGTGGAGAACAAGATGAATTCAAGATTCGCCTGAATGAATGAAACATTCTGTAGTGTAGATTGCAATGGTTTCTGAGGTTTGTATTGTCTGAACTGGAAAAAGAAGAACTCACCAGTGTTGAGTCGCTAGACCGTGAACAGCACGGGTTCGAGTGTGAATAGACCGCTGAAAACCATCATTGCGTTACTTGAACATTCAGCAGTGGTGCAATGAAAACCTGCCGGGAGTGGAGATTCAGATGAATTCCAGATTCGCAGTGAATGAATGGAACATTCTCTAGTGGTGATTCCAATGATTTCTGAAGGCTGGGTTTTGTGGACACGAAAATGTAGAGCTGAACAGGGTGGAATGGATAGCCAAATGAACAGCACGTCTCGTAGTAAGAACAGGCCACTGAAAACCAGCTTTGGCTTAATTGGACATTCACAAGTGGTGTAACGAAAACCTGACGGGAGTTGAGAATTAGATGAATTTCAGATTTGCCGTCAATGAATGGAACATTCTGTGGAGGAGATACCAATTGTTTCTGAAGTTTGGGTTATGTGGACAGGAAAATGGAGCTGAAGAGGGTTGAGTGGATAGCAAATTGAACAGCACGGCTGAGAGTATGAGCAGGCCACTTAAAACCAGCATTGGCTTACTTGGATATTTACCAGTGGTGTCACGAAAACCTGCCGGGAGTGGAGATTCAGATGAATTCCAGATTCGCTGTGAATGAATGGAACATTCTGTAGTGGAGATAACAATGATTTCTCCAGTCTCTGTGGTGTGGACAGGAAAATGTAGAGCTGGCCAGGGTTGAGTGGATAGCCAATTGAACAGCACCACTGCGCTTGTGAAGAAAACACTTAAAACATTGGGTTACTTGGACATTCAACAGTGGTGTAACGAAAACCTGCCGGGAGTGGAGGTTCAGAGGAATTCCAGATTCGCAGTGAATGAATGGAACATTCTCTAGTGGAGATTCCAACGATTTCTGAAGGCTGGGTCGTGTGGAAGGAAAATCAAGAACTAATCAGGATTTCGTGGAAAGCCAATTGTATAGCATGGCTGCGAGTGTGAACATGCAGCTGAAAACCAGCATTGGGTTACTTGGACATTCATCAGTGGTGTAAGGAAAACCTGCATGGAGTGGAGAGTCAGTTGAATTCCACATTCGCAGTGAATGAATGGAACATTCTGTAGAGGAGATTCCAATGATTTCTGAAGCCTGTGTTGTGTGGACAGGAAAATGAAGAGCTGACCAGGCTTGAATCGATAGCCAAGTAAACAGCAGGGCTGCGAATATGAACAGGCCGCTGAAAACCAGCATTGGGTTACTTGGACATTCAACAGTGGTGTAATGAAAACCTGCGTGGAGTTGAGAGTCAGATGAATTCCAGATTCGCAGTGAATGAATGGAACATTCTGTAGTGGAGATAACAAAGATTTCTGAAGGCTGGTAGTGTGGTGGGACAATGAAGAGCTGAACAGGGTGGAGTGAATTGTCAATTAAACAGCACGGCTGCGAGTATGAACAGGCCTCTGAAAACCAGCATTGGCTTACTTGGACATTCACAAGTGGTGTAATGTTAACCAGGCGGGAGTGGAGAATCAGATAAACTCCAGACTCGCAGTGAATGAATGGAACATTCTGTAGTGGAGATTGCAATGATTTCTGAAATCTGGATTGTGGGGACACGAAAATGAAGAGCTGACCAGTGTTGAGTGGATAGCCTGTAAAAAGCCTCGGCTTCGAATGTGAACAGACCACTGAAAACCAGTATTGCATTACTTCGACTTTCAGCAGTGGTGTAACGAAAGCCTGCGTGGAGTGCAGATTCAGATGAATTCCAGATTCCCAGTGAATGAATGGAACATCCTGTAGTGGAGATTACAATGATTTCTGAAGGCTGGGTTGTGTGCACAGGAAAATGAGGAGCAAAACAGGTTGAGTGGATAGCCAATTGAACAGCACGACTGCGAACATGAACAGGCCTCTGAAAACCAGCATTGTTTTACTTGGACATTCACAAGTGGTGTAAGATAAATCTGCAGGTAGTGGAGATTCAGTTGAATTCCAGATTCGCAGTGAATGAATGGAACATTCTGTACTGGAGATTGCAATGATTTCTCAAGTCTGGATTGTTTGGACATGAAAATGAAGAGCTGACCACAGTTGTGTGGATACCCAGTAAAAAGCAGGGCTTAGAGTGTGAACAGACCGCTGAAAACCAGCATTGTGTTACTTGGACATTCATAAGTGGTGTAATGAAAGCCCACCTGGAGTGCAGATTCAGATGAATTCCAGATTGGCAGTGAATGAATGGAACATTCTGTACTGGCGATTCCAATGATTTCTGAAGTCTGATATTGTGGAAAAGAAAATGAAAGGCTGACCAGGTTTGAGTGGATAGACAATTGAACAGCACACTGCGAGTGTGAAAAGGCGGCTGAAAACCAGCATTGGATTACTTGGTCATTCACCAGTGCTGTAATGAAAACCTGCCTGGAGCGGAGAGTCAGATGAATTGCAGAATCGCAGTGAATGAATGGAACAGTCTGTAGTGGAGAGCCCAATGATTTCTGAAGGCTGGTTTGTGTGGAGAGGAAAATGAAGAGCTGACCAATATTGAGTGGATAGCCCATTGAACAGCACTTCTGCGAGTTGAACATGCCTCTGAAAACCAGTATTGAGTTACTTGGACATTCACCAGTGGCGTAACGAAAACCTGCCAGGAGTGGAGGTTCAGAGGAATTCCAGATTCGCAGTGAATGAATGGAACATTCTCTAGTGGTGATTCCAATGATTTCTGAAGGCTGGGTTTTGTGGACACGAAAATGTAGAGCTGAACAGGGTGGAGTGGATAGCCAAATGAACAGCACGTCTCTTAGTATGAACAGGCCACTGAAAACCAGCATTGGCTTACTTGGACATTCACAAGTGGTGTAACGATAACCCGCCGGGAGTTGAGAGTCAGATGAATTTAAGATTCGCAGTGAATGAACGGAACATTCTGTGGAGGAGATACCAATTATTTCTGAAGGTTGGGTTATGAGGACAGGAAAATGTAGAGCTGAATAGGGTTGGGTGGATAGCAAATTGAACAGCACGGCTGAGTGTGTTAGCAGGCGGCTTAAAACCAGCATTGTCTTCCTTGGACATTTACCAGTGGTGTCACGAAAACCTTCCAGGAGTGGAGACTCTGATGAATTCCAGATTCGCGTGATTGAATGGAACATTCTGTAGTGGTGATTGCCAACATTTAGGAATCTGGATAGTCTGGACAGGATATTGAAGAGCTGACCGATATTGAGTGGATAGCCAATGAACAGCACGGTTTCGAGTGTGAACAGACCACTAAGAAGCAGCATTGCATTACTTGGACATTCATCAGTGGTGTAACGAAAGCCTTCCTGGAATGCAGATTCAGAGTATTTCCAGATTCACAGTGAATGAATGGAAATTTCTGTAGCAGAGATTCCAATGATTTCTGAACGCTGGGTTGTGTGGACAGGAAAATGAAGAGCTGACTAGGTTTGACTGGATTGCCAATTGAACAGCAAGGCTGTGAGTGTGAACAGCCGCTGAAAACCAGCATTGGATTACCTGGTCATTCACCAGTGTTGTTAGGAAAATCTGCCTGGTGTGGAGAGTCAGAGGAATTCCAGATTCGCAGGGAACGAATGGAACATTCTGAAGTGGAGATAAGAATGATTTCTGAAGGCTCGGTGTGTGGAAGGAAAATCAAGAGCTAACCAGCGTTCACTGGATAGCCAATTGAACAGCACGGCTGCGAGTGTTAACACGCAGCTGAAACCAGCCTTGGGTTGCTTGGACATTCACCAGTGGTGAAACGAAAACCTGCTGGGAGTGGAGAACAAGATGAATTCAAGATTCGCCTGAATGAATGAAACATTCTGTAGTGTAGATTGCAATGGTTTCTGAGGTTTGTATTGTCTGAACTGGAAAAAGAAGAACTCACCAGTGTTGAGTCGCTAGACCGTGAACAGCACGGGTTCGAGTGTGAATAGACCGCTGAAAACCATCATTGCGTTACTTGAACATTCAGCAGTGGTGCAATGAAAACCTGCCGGGAGTGGAGATTCAGATGAATTCCAGATTCGCAGTGAATGAATGGAACATTCTCTAGTGGTGATTCCAATGATTTCTGAAGGCTGGGTTTTGTGGACACGAAAATGTAGAGCTGAACAGGGTGGAATGGATAGCCAAATGAACAGCACGTCTCGTAGTAAGAACAGGCCACTGAAAACCAGCTTTGGCTTAATTGGACATTCACAAGTGGTGTAACGAAAACCTGACGGGAGTTGAGAATTAGATGAATTTCAGATTTGCCGTCAATGAATGGAACATTCTGTGGAGGAGATACCAATTGTTTCTGAAGTTTGGGTTATGTGGACAGGAAAATGGAGCTGAAGAGGGTTGAGTGGATAGCAAATTGAACAGCACGGCTGAGAGTATGAGCAGGCCACTTAAAACCAGCATTGGCTTACTTGGATATTTACCAGTGGTGTCACGAAAACCTGCCGGGAGTGGAGATTCAGATGAATTCCAGATTCGCTGTGAATGAATGGAACATTCTGTAGTGGAGATAACAATGATTTCTCCAGTCTCTGTGGTGTGGACAGGAAAATGTAGAGCTGGCCAGGGTTGAGTGGATAGCCAATTGAACAGCACCACTGCGCTTGTGAAGAAAACACTTAAAACATTGGGTTACTTGGACATTCAACAGTGGTGTAACGAAAACCTGCCGGGAGTGGAGGTTCAGAGGAATTCCAGATTCGCAGTGAATGAATGGAACATTCTCTAGTGGAGATTCCAACGATTTCTGAAGGCTGGGTCGTGTGGAAGGAAAATCAAGAACTAATCAGGATTTCGTGGAAAGCCAATTGTATAGCATGGCTGCGAGTGTGAACATGCAGCTGAAAACCAGCATTGGGTTACTTGGACATTCATCAGTGGTGTAAGGAAAACCTGCATGGAGTGGAGAGTCAGTTGAATTCCACATTCGCAGTGAATGAATGGAACATTCTGTAGAGGAGATTCCAATGATTTCTGAAGCCTGTGTTGTGTGGACAGGAAAATGAAGAGCTGACCAGGCTTGAATCGATAGCCAAGTAAACAGCAGGGCTGCGAATATGAACAGGCCGCTGAAAACCAGCATTGGGTTACTTGGACATTCAACAGTGGTGTAATGAAAACCTGCGTGGAGTTGAGAGTCAGATGAATTCCAGATTCGCAGTGAATGAATGGAACATTCTGTAGTGGAGATAACAAAGATTTCTGAAGGCTGGTAGTGTGGTGGGACAATGAAGAGCTGAACAGGGTGGAGTGAATTGTCAATTAAACAGCACGGCTGCGAGTATGAACAGGCCTCTGAAAACCAGCATTGGCTTACTTGGACATTCACAAGTGGTGTAATGTTAACCAGGCGGGAGTGGAGAATCAGATAAACTCCAGACTCGCAGTGAATGAATGGAACATTCTGTAGTGGAGATTGCAATGATTTCTGAAATCTGGATTGTGGGGACACGAAAATGAAGAGCTGACCAGTGTTGAGTGGATAGCCTGTAAAAAGCCTCGGCTTCGAATGTGAACAGACCACTGAAAACCAGTATTGCATTACTTCGACTTTCAGCAGTGGTGTAACGAAAGCCTGCGTGGAGTGCAGATTCAGATGAATTCCAGATTCCCAGTGAATGAATGGAACATCCTGTAGTGGAGATTACAATGATTTCTGAAGGCTGGGTTGTGTGCACAGGAAAATGAGGAGCAAAACAGGTTGAGTGGATAGCCAATTGAACAGCACGACTGCGAACATGAACAGGCCTCTGAAAACCAGCATTGTTTTACTTGGACATTCACAAGTGGTGTAAGATAAATCTGCAGGTAGTGGAGATTCAGTTGAATTCCAGATTCGCAGTGAATGAATGGAACATTCTGTACTGGAGATTGCAATGATTTCTCAAGTCTGGATTGTTTGGACATGAAAATGAAGAGCTGACCACAGTTGTGTGGATACCCAGTAAAAAGCAGGGCTTAGAGTGTGAACAGACCGCTGAAAACCAGCATTGTGTTACTTGGACATTCATAAGTGGTGTAATGAAAGCCTACCTGGAGTGCAGATTCAGATGAATTCCAGATTGGCAGTGAATGAATGGAACATTCTGTACTGGCGATTCCAATGATTTCTGAAGTCTGATATTGTGGAAAAGAAAATGAAAGGCTGACCAGGTTTGAGTGGATAGACAATTGAACAGCACACTGCGAGTGTGAAAAGGCGGCTGAAAACCAGCATTGGATTACTTGGTCATTCACCAGTGCTGTAATGAAAACCTGCCTGGAGCGGAGAGTCAGATGAATTGCAGAATCGCAGTGAATGAATGGAACAGTCTGTAGTGGAGAGCCCAATGATTTCTGAAGGCTGGTTTGTGTGGAGAGGAAAATGAAGAGCTGACCAATATTGAGTGGATAGCCCATTGAACAGCACTTCTGCGAGTTGAACATGCCTCTGAAAACCAGTATTGAGTTACTTGGACATTCACCAGTGGCGTAACGAAAACCTGCCAGGAGTGGAGGTTCAGAGGAATTCCAGATTCGCAGTGAATGAATGGAACATTCTCTAGTGGTGATTCCAATGATTTCTGAAGGCTGGGTTTTGTGGACACGAGAATGTAGAGCTGAACAGGGTGGAGTGGATAGCCAAATGAACAGCACGTCTCTTAGTATGAACAGGCCACTGAAAACCAGCATTGGCTTACTTGGACATTCACAAGTGGTGTAACGATAACCCGCCGGGAGTTGAGAGTCAGATGAATTTAAGATTCGCAGTGAATGAACGGAACATTCTGTGGAGGAGATACCAATTATTTCTGAAGGTTGGGTTATGAGGACAGGAAAATGTAGAGCTGAATAGGGTTGGGTGGATAGCAAATTGAACAGCACGGCTGAGTGTGTTAGCAGGCGGCTTAAAACCAGCATTGTCTTCCTTGGACATTTACCAGTGGTGTCACGAAAACCTTCCAGGAGTGGAGACTCTGATGAATTCCAGATTCGCGTGATTGAATGGAACATTCTGTAGTGGTGATTGCCAACATTTAGGAATCTGGATAGTCTGGACAGGATATTGAAGAGCTGACCGATATTGAGTGGATAGCCAATGAACAGCACGGTTTCGAGTGTGAACAGACCACTAAGAAGCAGCATTGCATTACTTGGACATTCATCAGTGGTGTAACGAAAGCCTTCCTGGAATGCAGATTCAGAGTATTTCCAGATTCACAGTGAATGAATGGAAATTTCTGTAGCAGAGATTCCAATGATTTCTGAACGCTGGGTTGTGTGGACAGGAAAATGAAGAGCTGACTAGGTTTGACTGGATTGCCAATTGAACAGCAAGGCTGTGAGTGTGAACAGCCGCTGAAAACCAGCATTGGATTACCTGGTCATTCACCAGTGTTGTTAGGAAAATCTGCCTGGTGTGGAGAGTCAGAGGAATTCCAGATTCGCAGGGAACGAATGGAACATTCTGAAGTGGAGATAAGAATGATTTCTGAAGGCTCGGTGTGTGGAAGGAAAATCAAGAGCTAACCAGCGTTCACTGGATAGCCAATTGAACAGCACGGCTGCGAGTGTTAACACGCAGCTGAAACCAGCCTTGGGTTGCTTGGACATTCACCAGTGGTGAAACGAAAACCTGCTGGGAGTGGATAACAAGATGAATTCAAGATTCGCCTGAATGAATGAAACATTCTGTAGTGTAGATTGCAATGGTTTCTGAGGTTTGTATTGTCTGAACTGGAAAAAGAAGAACTCACCAGTGTTGAGTCGCTAGACCGTGAACAGCACGGGTTCGAGTGTGAATAGACCGCTGAAAACCATCATTGCGTTACTTGAACATTCAGCAGTGGTGCAATGAAAACCTGCCGGGAGTGGAGATTCAGATGAATTCCAGATTCGCAGTGAATGAATGGAACATTCTCTAGTGGTGATTCCAATGATTTCTGAAGGCTGGGTTTTGTGGACACGAAAATGTAGAGCTGAACAGGGTGGAATGGATAGCCAAATGAACAGCACGTCTCGTAGTAAGAACAGGCCACTGAAAACCAGCTTTGGCTTAATTGGACATTCACAAGTGGTGTAACGAAAACCTGACGGGAGTTGAGAATTAGATGAATTTCAGATTTGCCGTCAATGAATGGAACATTCTGTGGAGGAGATACCAATTGTTTCTGAAGTTTGGGTTATGTGGACAGGAAAATGGAGCTGAAGAGGGTTGAGTGGATAGCAAATTGAACAGCACGGCTGAGAGTATGAGCAGGCCACTTAAAACCAGCATTGGCTTACTTGGATATTTACCAGTGGTGTCACGAAAACCTGCCGGGAGTGGAGATTCAGATGAATTCCAGATTCGCTGTGAATGAATGGAACATTCTGTAGTGGAGATAACAATGATTTCTCCAGTCTCTGTGGTGTGGACAGGAAAATGTAGAGCTGGCCAGGGTTGAGTGGATAGCCAATTGAACAGCACCACTGCGCTTGTGAAGAAAACACTTAAAACATTGGGTTACTTGGACATTCAACAGTGGTGTAACGAAAACCTGCCGGGAGTGGAGGTTCAGAGGAATTCCAGATTCGCAGTGAATGAATGGAACATTCTCTAGTGGAGATTCCAACGATTTCTGAAGGCTGGGTCGTGTGGAAGGAAAATCAAGAACTAATCAGGATTTCGTGGAAAGCCAATTGTATAGCATGGCTGCGAGTGTGAACATGCAGCTGAAAACCAGCATTGGGTTACTTGGACATTCATCAGTGGTGTAAGGAAAACCTGCATGGAGTGGAGAGTCAGTTGAATTCCACATTCGCAGTGAATGAATGGAACATTCTGTAGAGGAGATTCCAATGATTTCTGAAGCCTGTGTTGTGTGGACAGGAAAATGAAGAGCTGACCAGGCTTGAATCGATAGCCAAGTAAACAGCAGGGCTGCGGATATGAACAGGCCGCTGAAAACCAGCATTGGGTTACTTGGACATTCAACAGTGGTGTAATGAAAACCTGCGTGGAGTTGAGAGTCAGATGAATTCCAGATTCGCAGTGAATGAATGGAACATTCTGTAGTGGAGATAACAAAGATTTCTGAAGGCTGGTAGTGTGGTGGGACAATGAAGAGCTGAACAGGGTGGAGTGAATTGTCAATTAAACAGCACGGCTGCGAGTATGAACAGGCCTCTGAAAACCAGCATTGGCTTACTTGGACATTCACAAGTGGTGTAATGTTAACCAGGCGGGAGTGGAGAATCAGATAAACTCCAGACTCGCAGTGAATGAATGGAACATTCTGTAGTGGAGATTGCAATGATTTCTGAAATCTGGATTGTGGGGACACGAAAATGAAGAGCTGACCAGTGTTGAGTGGATAGCCTGTAAAAAGCCTCGGCTTCGAATGTGAACAGACCACTGAAAACCAGTATTGCATTACTTCGACTTTCAGCAGTGGTGTAACGAAAGCCTGCGTGGAGTGCAGATTCAGATGAATTCCAGATTCCCAGTGAATGAATGGAACATCCTGTAGTGGAGATTACAATGATTTCTGAAGGCTGGGTTGTGTGCACAGGAAAATGAGGAGCAAAACAGGTTGAGTGGATAGCCAATTGAACAGCACGACTGCGAACATGAACAGGCCTCTGAAAACCAGCATTGTTTTACTTGGACATTCACAAGTGGTGTAAGATAAATCTGCAGGTAGTGGAGATTCAGTTGAATTCCAGATTCGCAGTGAATGAATGGAACATTCTGTACTGGAGATTGCAATGATTTCTCAAGTCTGGATTGTTTGGACATGAAAATGAAGAGCTGACCACAGTTGTGTGGATACCCAGTAAAAAGCAGGGCTTAGAGTGTGAACAGACCGCTGAAAACCAGCATGGTGTTACTTGGACATTCATAAGTGGTGTAATGAAAGCCTACCTGGAGTGCAGATTCAGATGAATTCCAGATTGGCAGTGAATGAATGGAACATTCTGTACTGGCGATTCCAATGATTTCTGAAGTCTGATATTGTGGAAAAGAAAATGAAAGGCTGACCAGGTTTGAGTGGATAGACAATTGAACAGCACACTGCGAGTGTGAAAAGGCGGCTGAAAACCAGCATTGGATTACTTGGTCATTCACCAGTGCTGTAATGAAAACCTGCCTGGAGCGGAGAGTCAGATGAATTGCAGAATCGCAGTGAATGAATGGAACAGTCTGTAGTGGAGAGCCCAATGATTTCTGAAGGCTGGTTTGTGTGGAGAGGAAAATGAAGAGCTGACCAATATTGAGTGGATAGCCCATTGAACAGCACTTCTGCGAGTTGAACATGCCTCTGAAAACCAGTATTGAGTTACTTGGACATTCACCAGTGGCGTAACGAAAACCTGCCAGGAGTGGAGGTTCAGAGGAATTCCAGATTCGCAGTGAATGAATGGAACATTCTCTAGTGGTGATTCCAATGATTTCTGAAGGCTGGGTTTTGTGGACACGAGAATGTAGAGCTGAACAGGGTGGAGTGGATAGCCAAATGAACAGCACGTCTCTTAGTATGAACAGGCCACTGAAAACCAGCATTGGCTTACTTGGACATTCACAAGTGGTGTAACGATAACCCGCCGGGAGTTGAGAGTCAGATGAATTTAAGATTCGCAGTGAATGAACGGAACATTCTGTGGAGGAGATACCAATTATTTCTGAAGGTTGGGTTATGAGGACAGGAAAATGTAGAGCTGAATAGGGTTGGGTGGATAGCAAATTGAACAGCACGGCTGAGTGTGTTAGCAGGCGGCTTAAAACCAGCATTGTCTTCCTTGGACATTTACCAGTGGTGTCACGAAAACCTTCCAGGAGTGGAGACTCTGATGAATTCCAGATTCGCGTGATTGAATGGAACATTCTGTAGTGGTGATTGCCAACATTTAGGAATCTGGATAGTCTGGACAGGATATTGAAGAGCTGACCGATATTGAGTGGATAGCCAATGAACAGCACGGTTTCGAGTGTGAACAGACCACTAAGAAGCAGCATTGCATTACTTGGACATTCATCAGTGGTGTAACGAAAGCCTTCCTGGAATGCAGATTCAGAGTATTTCCAGATTCACAGTGAATGAATGGAAATTTCTGTAGCAGAGATTCCAATGATTTCTGAACGCTGGGTTGTGTGGACAGGAAAATGAAGAGCTGACTAGGTTTGACTGGATTGCCAATTGAACAGCAAGGCTGTGAGTGTGAACAGCCGCTGAAAACCAGCATTGGATTACCTGGTCATTCACCAGTGTTGTTAGGAAAATCTGCCTGGTGTGGAGAGTCAGAGGAATTCCAGATTCGCAGGGAACGAATGGAACATTCTGAAGTGGAGATAAGAATGATTTCTGAAGGCTCGGTGTGTGGAAGGAAAATCAAGAGCTAACCAGCGTTCACTGGATAGCCAATTGAACAGCACGGCTGCGAGTGTTAACACGCAGCTGAAACCAGCCTTGGGTTGCTTGGACATTCACCAGTGGTGAAACGAAAACCTGCTGGGAGTGGAGAACAAGATGAATTCAAGATTCGCCTGAATGAATGAAACATTCTGTAGTGTAGATTGCAATGGTTTCTGAGGTTTGTATTGTCTGAACTGGAAAAAGAAGAACTCACCAGTGTTGAGTCGCTAGACCGTGAACAGCACGGGTTCGAGTGTGAATAGACCGCTGAAAACCATCATTGCGTTACTTGAACATTCAGCAGTGGTGCAATGAAAACCTGCCGGGAGTGGAGATTCAGATGAATTCCAGATTCGCAGTGAATGAATGGAACATTCTCTAGTGGTGATTCCAATGATTTCTGAAGGCTGGGTTTTGTGGACACGAAAATGTAGAGCTGAACAGGGTGGAATGGATAGCCAAATGAACAGCACGTCTCGTAGTAAGAACAGGCCACTGAAAACCAGCTTTGGCTTAATTGGACATTCACAAGTGGTGTAACGAAAACCTGACGGGAGTTGAGAATTTGATGAATTTCAGATTTGCCGTCAATGAATGGAACATTCTGTGGAGGAGATACCAATTGTTTCTGAAGTTTGGGTTATGTGGACAGGAAAATGGAGCTGAAGAGGGTTGAGTGGATAGCAAATTGAACAGCACGGCTGAGAGTATGAGCAGGCCACTTAAAACCAGCATTGGCTTACTTGGATATTTACCAGTGGTGTCACGAAAACCTGCCGGGAGTGGAGATTCAGATGAATTCCAGATTCGCTGTGAATGAATGGAACATTCTGTAGTGGAGATAACAATGATTTCTCCAGTCTCTGTGGTGTGGACAGGAAAATGTAGAGCTGGCCAGGGTTGAGTGGATAGCCAATTGAACAGCACCACTGCGCTTGTGAAGAAAACACTTAAAACATTGGGTTACTTGGACATTCAACAGTGGTGTAACGAAAACCTGCCGGGAGTGGAGGTTCAGAGGAATTCCAGATTCGCAGTGAATGAATGGAACATTCTCTAGTGGAGATTCCAACGATTTCTGAAGGCTGGGTCGTGTGGAAGGAAAATCAAGAACTAATCAGGATTTAGTGGAAAGCCAATTGTATAGCATGGCTGCGAGTGTGAACATGCAGCTGAAAACCAGCATTGGGTTACTTGGACATTCATCAGTGGTGTAAGGAAAACCTGCATGGAGTGGAGAGTCAGTTGAATTCCACATTCGCAGTGAATGAATGGAACATTCTGTAGAGGAGATTCCAATGATTTCTGAAGCCTGTGTTGTGTGGACAGGAAAATGAAGAGCTGACCAGGCTTGAATCGATAGCCAAGTAAACAGCAGGGCTGCGAATATGAAAAGGCCGCTGAAAACCGGCATTGGGTTACTTGGACATTCAACAGTGGTGTAATGAAAACCTGCGTGGAGTTGAGAGTCAGATGAATTCCAGATTCGCAGTGAATGAATGGAACTTTCTGTAGTGGAGATAACAAAGATTTCTGAAGGCTGGTAGTGTGGTGGGACAATGAAGAGCTGAACAGGGTGGAGTGAATTGTCAATTAAACAGCACGGCTGCGAGTATGAACAGGCCTCTGAAAACCAGCATTGGCTTACTTGGACATTCACAAGTGGTGTAATGTTAACCAGGCGGGAGTGGAGAATCAGATAAACTCCAGACTCGCAGTGAATGAATGGAACATTCTGTAGTGGAGATTGCAATGATTTCTGAAATCTGGATTGTGGGGACACGAAAATGAAGAGCTGACCAGTGTTGAGTGGATAGCCTGTAAAAAGCCTCGGCTTCGAATGTGAACAGACCACTGAAAACCAGTATTGCATTACTTCGACTTTCAGCAGTGGTGTAACGAAAGCCTGCGTGGAGTGCAGATTCAGATGAATTCCAGATTCCCAGTGAATGAATGGAACATCCTGTAGTGGAGATTACAATGATTTCTGAAGGCTGGGTTGTGTGCACAGGAAAATGAGGAGCAAAACAGGTTGAGTGGATAGCCAATTGAACAGCACGACTGCGAACATGAACAGGCCTCTGAAAACCAGCATTGTTTTACTTGGACATTCACAAGTGGTGTAAGATAAATCTGCAGGTAGTGGAGATTCAGTTGAATTCCAGATTCGCAGTGAATGAATGGAACATTCTGTACTGGAGATTGCAATGATTTCTCAAGTCTGGATTGTTTGGACATGAAAATGAAGAGCTGACCACAGTTGTGTGGATACCCAGTAAAAAGCAGGGCTTAGAGTGTGAACAGACCGCTGAAAACCAGCATTGTGTTACTTGGACATTCATAAGTGGTGTAATGAAAGCCTACCTGGAGTGCAGATTCAGATGAATTCCAGATTGGCAGTGAATGAATGAAACATTCTGTACTGGCGATTCCAATGATTTCTGAAGTCTGATATTGTGGAAAAGAAAATGAAAGGCTGACCAGGTTTGAGTGGATAGACAATTGAACAGCACACTGCGAGTGTGAAAAGGCGGCTGAAAACCAGCATTGGATTACTTGGTCATTCACCAGTGCTGTAATGAAAACCTGCCTGGAGCGGAGAGTCAGATGAATTGCAGAATCGCAGTGAATGAATGGAACAGTCTGTAGTGGAGAGCCCAATGATTTCTGAAGGCTGGTTTGTGTGGAGAGGAAAATGAAGAGCTGACCAATATTGAGTGGATAGCCCATTGAACAGCACTTCTGCGAGTTGAACATGCCTCTGAAAACCAGTATTGAGTTACTTGGACATTCACCAGTGGCGTAACGAAAACCTGCCAGGAGTGGAGGTTCAGAGGAATTCCAGATTCGCAGTGAATGAATGGAACATTCTCTAGTGGTGATTCCAATGATTTCTGAAGGCTGGGTTTTGTGGACACGAGAATGTAGAGCTGAACAGGGTGGAGTGGATAGCCAAATGAACAGCACGTCTCTTAGTATGAACAGGCCACTGAAAACCAGCATTGGCTTACTTGGACATTCACAAGTGGTGTAACGATAACCCGCCGGGAGTTGAGAGTCAGATGAATTTAAGATTCGCAGTGAATGAACGGAACATTCTGTGGAGGAGATACCAATTATTTCTGAAGGTTGGGTTATGAGGACAGGAAAATGTAGAGCTGAATAGGGTTGGGTGGATAGCAAATTGAACAGCACGGCTGAGTGTGTTAGCAGGCGGCTTAAAACCAGCATTGTCTTCCTTGGACATTTACCAGTGGTGTCACGAAAACCTTCCAGGAGTGGAGACTCTGATGAATTCCAGATTCGCGTGATTGAATGGAACATTCTGTAGTGGTGATTGCCAACATTTAGGAATCTGGATAGTCTGGACAGGATATTGAAGAGCTGACCGATATTGAGTGGATAGCCAATGAACAGCGCGGTTTCGAGTGTGAACAGACCACTAAGAAGCAGCATTGCATTACTTGGACATTCATCAGTGGTGTAACGAAAGCCTTCCTGGAATGCAGATTCAGAGTATTTCCAGATTCACAGTGAATGAATGGAAATTTCTGTAGTAGAGATTCCAATGATTTCTGAACGCTGGGTTGTGTGGACAGGAAAATGAAGAGCTGACTAGGTTTGACTGGATTGCCAATTGAACAGCAAGGCTGTGAGTGTGAACAGCCGCTGAAAACCAGCATTGGATTACCTGGTCATTCACCAGTGTTGTTAGGAAAATCTGCCTGGTGTGGAGAGTCAGAGGAATTCCAGATTCGCAGGGAACGAATGGAACATTCTGAAGTGGAGATAAGAATGATTTCTGAAGGCTCGGTGTGTGGAAGGAAAATCAAGAGCTAACCAGCGTTCACTGGATAGCCAATTGAACAGCACGGCTGCGAGTGTTAACACGCAGCTGAAACCAGCCTTGGGTTGCTTGGACATTCACCAGTGGTGAAACGAAAACCTGCTGGGAGTGGAGAACAAGATGAATTCAAGATTCGCCTGAATGAATGAAACATTCTGTAGTGTAGATTGCAATGGTTTCTGAGGTTTGTATTGTCTGAACTGGAAAAAGAAGAACTCACCAGTGTTGAGTCGCTAGACCGTGAACAGCACGGGTTCGAGTGTGAATAGACCGCTGAAAACCATCATTGCGTTACTTGAACATTCAGCAGTGGTGCAATGAAAACCTGCCGGGAGTGGAGATTCAGATGAATTCCAGATTCGCAGTGAATGAATGGAACATTCTCTAGTGGTGATTCCAATGATTTCTGAAGGCTGGGTTTTGTGGACACGAAAATGTAGAGCTGAACAGGGTGGAATGGATAGCCAAATGAACAGCACGTCTCGTAGTAAGAACAGGCCACTGAAAACCAGCTTTGGCTTAATTGGACATTCACAAGTGGTGTAACGAAAACCTGACGGGAGTTGAGAATTAGATGAATTTCAGATTTGCCGTCAATGAATGGAACATTCTGTGGAGGAGATACCAATTGTTTCTGAAGTTTGGGTTATGTGGACAGGAAAATGGAGCTGAAGAGGGTTGAGTGGATAGCAAATTGAACAGCACGGCTGAGAGTATGAGCAGGCCACTTAAAACCAGCATTGGCTTACTTGGATATTTACCAGTGGTGTCACGAAAACCTGCCGGGAGTGGAGATTCAGATGAATTCCAGATTCGCTGTGAATGAATGGAACATTCTGTAGTGGAGATAACAATGATTTCTCCAGTCTCTGTGGTGTGGACAGGAAAATGTAGAGCTGGCCAGGGTTGAGTGGATAGCCAATTGAACAGCACCACTGCGCTTGTGAAGAAAACACTTAAAACATTGGGTTACTTGGACATTCAACAGTGGTGTAACGAAAACCTGCCGGGAGTGGAGGTTCAGAGGAATTCCAGATTCGCAGTGAATGAATGGAACATTCTCTAGTGGAGATTCCAACGATTTCTGAAGGCTGGGTCGTGTGGAAGGAAAATCAAGAACTAATCAGGATTTCGTGGAAAGCCAATTGTATAGCATGGCTGCGAGTGTGAACATGCAGCTGAAAACCAGCATTGGGTTACTTGGACATTCATCAGTGGTGTAAGGAAAACCTGCATGGAGTGGAGAGTCAGTTGAATTCCACATTCGCAGTGAATGAATGGAACATTCTGTAGAGGAGATTCCAATGATTTCTGAAGCCTGTGTTGTGTGGACAGGAAAATGAAGAGCTGACCAGGCTTGAATCGATAGCCAAGTAAACAGCAGGGCTGCGAATATGAACAGGCCGCTGAAAACCAGCATTGGGTTACTTGGACATTCAACAGTGGTGTAATGAAAACCTGCGTGGAGTTGAGAGTCAGATGAATTCCAGATTCGCAGTGAATGAATGGAACATTCTGTAGTGGAGATAACAAAGATTTCTGAAGGCTGGTAGTGTGGTGGGACAATGAAGAGCTGAACAGGGTGGAGTGAATTGTCAATTAAACAGCACGGCTGCGAGTATGAACAGGCCTCTGAAAACCAGCATTGGCTTACTTGGACATTCACAAGTGGTGTAATGTTAACCAGGCGGGAGTGGAGAATCAGATAAACTCCAGAATCGCAGTGAATGAATGGAACATTCTGTAGTGGAGATTGCAATGATTTCTGAAATCTGGATTGTGGGGACACGAAAATGAAGAGCTGACCAGTGTTGAGTGGATAGCCTGTAAAAAGCCTCGGCTTCGAATGTGAACAGACCACTGAAAACCAGTATTGCATTACTTCGACTTTCAGCAGTGGTGTAACGAAAGCCTGCGTGGAGTGCAGATTCAGATGAATTCCAGATTCCCAGTGAATGAATGGAACATCCTGTAGTGGAGATTACAATGATTTCTGAAGGCTGGGTTGTGTGCACAGGAAAATGAGGAGCAAAACAGGTTGAGTGGATAGCCAATTGAACAGCACGACTGCGAACATGAACAGGCCTCTGAAAACCAGCATTGTTTTACTTGGACATTCACAAGTGGTGTAAGATAAATCTGCAGGTAGTGGAGATTCAGTTGAATTCCAGATTCGCAGTGAATGAATGGAACATTCTGTACTGGAGATTGCAATGATTTCTCAAGTCTGGATTGTTTGGACATGAAAATGAAGAGCTGACCACAGTTGTGTGGATACCCAGTAAAAAGCAGGGCTTAGAGTGTGAACAGACCGCTGAAAACCAGCATTGTGTTACTTGGACATTCATAAGTGGTGTAATGAAAGCCTACCTGGAGTGCAGATTCAGATGAATTCCAGATTGGCAGTGAATGAATGAAACATTCTGTACTGGCGATTCCAATGATTTCTGAAGTCTGATATTGTGGAAAAGAAAATGAAAGGCTGACCAGGTTTGAGTGGATAGACAATTGAACAGCACACTGCGAGTGTGAAAAGGCGGCTGAAAACCAGCATTGGATTACTTGGTCATTCACCAGTGCTGTAATGAAAACCTGCCTGGAGCGGAGAGTCAGATGAATTGCAGAATCGCAGTGAATGAATGGAACAGTCTGTAGTGGAGAGCCCAATGATTTCTGAAGGCTGGTTTGTGTGGAGAGGAAAATGAAGAGCTGACCAATATTGAGTGGATAGCCCATTGAACAGCACTTCTGCGAGTTGAACATGCCTCTGAAAACCAGTATTGAGTTACTTGGACATTCACCAGTGGCGTAACGAAAACCTGCCAGGAGTGGAGGTTCAGAGGAATTCCAGATTCGCAGTGAATGAATGGAACATTCTCTAGTGGTGATTCCAATGATTTCTGAAGGCTGGGTTTTGTGGACACGAGAATGTAGAGCTGAACAGGGTGGAGTGGATAGCCAAATGAACAGCACGTCTCTTAGTATGAACAGGCCACTGAAAACCAGCATTGGCTTACTTGGACATTCACAAGTGGTGTAACGATAACCCGCCGGGAGTTGAGAGTCAGATGAATTTAAGATTCGCAGTGAATGAACGGAACATTCTGTGGAGGAGATACCAATTATTTCTGAAGGTTGGGTTATGAGGACAGGAAAATGTAGAGCTGAATAGGGTTGGGTGGATAGCAAATTGAACAGCACGGCTGAGTGTGTTAGCAGGCGGCTTAAAACCAGCATTGTCTTCCTTGGACATTTACCAGTGGTGTCACGAAAACCTTCCAGGAGTGGAGACTCTGATGAATTCCAGATTCGCGTGATTGAATGGAACATTCTGTAGTGGTGATTGCCAACATTTAGGAATCTGGATAGTCTGGACAGGATATTGAAGAGCTGACCGATATTGAGTGGATAGCCAATGAACAGCGCGGTTTCGAGTGTGAACAGACCACTAAGAAGCAGCATTGCATTACTTGGACATTCATCAGTGGTGTAACGAAAGCCTTCCTGGAATGCAGATTCAGAGTATTTCCAGATTCACAGTGAATGAATGGAAATTTCTGTAGTAGAGATTCCAATGATTTCTGAACGCTGGGTTGTGTGGACAGGAAAATGAAGAGCTGACTAGGTTTGACTGGATTGCCAATTGAACAGCAAGGCTGTGAGTGTGAACAGCCGCTGAAAACCAGCATTGGATTACCTGGTCATTCACCAGTGTTGTTAGGAAAATCTGCCTGGTGTGGAGAGTCAGAGGAATTCCAGATTCGCAGGGAACGAATGGAACATTCTGAAGTGGAGATAAGAATGATTTCTGAAGGCTCGGTGTGTGGAAGGAAAATCAAGAGCTAACCAGCGTTCACTGGATAGCCAATTGAACAGCACGGCTGCGAGTGTTAACACGCAGCTGAAACCAGCCTTGGGTTGCTTGGACATTCACCAGTGGTGAAACGAAAACCTGCTGGGAGTGGAGAACAAGATGAATTCAAGATTCGCCTGAATGAATGAAACATTCTGTAGTGTAGATTGCAATGGTTTCTGAGGTTTGTATTGTCTGAACTGGAAAAAGAAGAACTCACCAGTGTTGAGTCGCTAGACCGTGAACAGCACGGGTTCGAGTGTGAATAGACCGCTGAAAACCATCATTGCGTTACTTGAACATTCAGCAGTGGTGCAATGAAAACCTGCCGGGAGTGGAGATTCAGATGAATTCCAGATTCGCAGTGAATGAATGGAACATTCTCTAGTGGTGATTCCAATGATTTCTGAAGGCTGGGTTTTGTGGACACGAAAATGTAGAGCTGAACAGGGTGGAATGGATAGCCAAATGAACAGCACGTCTCGTAGTAAGAACAGGCCACTGAAAACCAGCTTTGGCTTAATTGGACATTCACAAGTGGTGTAACGAAAACCTGACGGGAGTTGAGAATTAGATGAATTTCAGATTTGCCGTCAATGAATGGAACATTCTGTGGAGGAGATACCAATTGTTTCTGAAGTTTGGGTTATGTGGACAGGAAAATGGAGCTGAAGAGGGTTGAGTGGATAGCAAATTGAACAGCACGGCTGAGAGTATGAGCAGGCCACTTAAAACCAGCATTGGCTTACTTGGATATTTACCAGTGGTGTCACGAAAACCTGCCGGGAGTGGAGATTCAGATGAATTCCAGATTCGCTGTGAATGAATGGAACATTCTGTAGTGGAGATAACAATGATTTCTCCAGTCTCTGTGGTGTGGACAGGAAAATGTAGAGCTGGCCAGGGTTGAGTGGATAGCCAATTGAACAGCACCACTGCGCTTGTGAAGAAAACACTTAAAACATTGGGTTACTTGGACATTCAACAGTGGTGTAACGAAAACCTGCCGGGAGTGGAGGTTCAGAGGAATTCCAGATTCGCAGTGAATGAATGGAACATTCTCTAGTGGAGATTCCAACGATTTCTGAAGGCTGGGTCGTGTGGAAGGAAAATCAAGAACTAATCAGGATTTCGTGGAAAGCCAATTGTATAGCATGGCTGCGAGTGTGAACATGCAGCTGAAAACCAGCATTGGGTTACTTGGACATTCATCAGTGGTGTAAGGAAAACCTGCATGGAGTGGAGAGTCAGTTGAATTCCACATTCGCAGTGAATGAATGGAACATTCTGTAGAGGAGATTCCAATGATTTCTGAAGCCTGTGTTGTGTGGACAGGAAAATGAAGAGCTGACCAGGCTTGAATCGATAGCCAAGTAAACAGCAGGGCTGCGAATATGAACAGGCCGCTGAAAACCAGCATTGGGTTACTTGGACATTCAACAGTGGTGTAATGAAAACCTGCGTGGAGTTGAGAGTCAGATGAATTCCAGATTCGCAGTGAATGAATGGAACATTCTGTAGTGGAGATAACAAAGATTTCTGAAGGCTGGTAGTGTGGTGGGACAATGAAGAGCTGAACAGGGTGGAGTGAATTGTCAATTAAACAGCACGGCTGCGAGTATGAACAGGCCTCTGAAAACCAGCATTGGCTTACTTGGACATTCACAAGTGGTGTAATGTTAACCAGGCGGGAGTGGAGAATCAGATAAACTCCAGACTCGCAGTGAATGAATGGAACATTCTGTAGTGGAGATTGCAATGATTTCTGAAATCTGGATTGTGGGGACACGAAAATGAAGAGCTGACCAGTGTTGAGTGGATAGCCTGTAAAAAGCCTCGGCTTCGAATGTGAACAGACCACTGAAAACCAGTATTGCATTACTTCGACTTTCAGCAGTGGTGTAACGAAAGCCTGCGTGGAGTGCAGATTCAGATGAATTCCAGATTCCCAGTGAATGAATGGAACATCCTGTAGTGGAGATTACAATGATTTCTGAAGGCTGGGTTGTGTGCACAGGAAAATGAGGAGCAAAACAGGTTGAGTGGATAGCCAATTGAACAGCACGACTGCGAACATGAACAGGCCTCTGAAAACCAGCATTGTTTTACTTGGACATTCACAAGTGGTGTAAGATAAATCTGCAGGTAGTGGAGATTCAGTTGAATTCCAGATTCGCAGTGAATGAATGGAACATTCTGTACTGGAGATTGCAATGATTTCTCAAGTCTGGATTGTTTGGACATGAAAATGAAGAGCTGACCACAGTTGTGTGGATACCCAGTAAAAAGCAGGGCTTAGAGTGTGAACAGACCGCTGAAAACCAGCATTGTGTTACTTGGACATTCATAAGTGGTGTAATGAAAGCCTACCTGGAGTGCAGATTCAGATGAATTCCAGATTGGCAGTGAATGAATGGAACATTCTGTACTGGCGATTCCAATGATTTCTGAAGTCTGATATTGTGGAAAAGAAAATGAAAGGCTGACCAGGTTTGAGTGGATAGACAATTGAACAGCACACTGCGAGTGTGAAAAGGCGGCTGAAAACCAGCATTGGATTACTTGGTCATTCACCAGTGCTGTAATGAAAACCTGCCTGGAGCGGAGAGTCAGATGAATTGCAGAATCGCAGTGAATGAATGGAACAGTCTGTAGTGGAGAGCCCAATGATTTCTGAAGGCTGGTTTGTGTGGAGAGGAAAATGAAGAGCTGACCAATATTGAGTGGATAGCCCATTGAACAGCACTTCTGCGAGTTGAACATGCCTCTGAAAACCAGTATTGAGTTACTTGGACATTCACCAGTGGCGTAACGAAAACCTGCCAGGAGTGGAGGTTCAGAGGAATTCCAGATTCGCAGTGAATGAATGGAACATTCTCTAGTGGTGATTCCAATGATTTCTGAAGGCTGGGTTTTGTGGACACGAGAATGTAGAGCTGAACAGGGTGGAGTGGATAGCCAAATGAACAGCACGTCTCTTAGTATGAACAGGCCACTGAAAACCAGCATTGGCTTACTTGGACATTCACAAGTGGTGTAACGATAACCCGCCGGGAGTTGAGAGTCAGATGAATTTAAGATTCGCAGTGAATGAACGGAACATTCTGTGGAGGAGATACCAATTATTTCTGAAGGTTGGGTTATGAGGACAGGAAAATGTAGAGCTGAATAGGGTTGGGTGGATAGCAAATTGAACAGCACGCCTGAGTGTGTTAGCAGGCGGCTTAAAACCAGCATTGTCTTCCTTGGACATTTACCAGTGGTGTCACGAAAACCTTCCAGGAGTGGAGACTCTGATGAATTCCAGATTCGCGTGATTGAATGGAACATTCTGTAGTGGTGATTGCCAACATTTAGGAATCTGGATAGTCTGGACAGGATATTGAAGAGCTGACCGATATTGAGTGGATAGCCAATGAACAGCACGGTTTCGAGTGTGAACAGACCACTAAGAAGCAGCATTGCATTACTTGGACATTCATCAGTGGTGTAACGAAAGCCTTCCTGGAATGCAGATTCAGAGTATTTCCAGATTCACAGTGAATGAATGGAGATTTCTGTAGTAGAGATTCCAATGATTTCTGAACGCTGGGTTGTGTGGACAGGAAAATGAAGAGCTGACTAGGTTTGACTGGATTGCCAATTGAACAGCAAGGCTGTGAGTGTGAACAGCCGCTGAAAACCAGCATTGGATTACCTGGTCATTCACCAGTGTTGTTAGGAAAATCTGCCTGGTGTGGAGAGTCAGAGGAATTCCAGATTCGCAGGGAACGAATGGAACATTCTGAAGTGGAGATAAGAATGATTTCTGAAGGCTCGGTGTGTGGAAGGAAAATCAAGAGCTAACCAGCGTTCACTGGATAGCCAATTGAACAGCACGGCTGCGAGTGTTAACACGCAGCTGAAACCAGCCTTGGGTTGCTTGGACATTCACCAGTGGTGAAACGAAAACCTGCTGGGAGTGGAGAACAAGATGAATTCAAGATTCGCCTGAATGAATGAAACATTCTGTAGTGTAGATTGCAATGGTTTCTGAGGTTTGTATTGTCTGAACTGGAAAAAGAAGAACTCACCAGTGTTGAGTCGCTAGACCGTGAACAGCACGGGTTCGAGTGTGAATAGACCGCTGAAAACCATCATTGCGTTACTTGAACATTCAGCAGTGGTGCAATGAAAACCTGCCGGGAGTGGAGATTCAGATGAATTCCAGATTCGCAGTGAATGAATGGAACATTCTCTAGTGGTGATTCCAATGATTTCTGAAGGCTGGGTTTTGTGGACACGAAAATGTAGAGCTGAACAGGGTGGAATGGATAGCCAAATGAACAGCACGTCTCGTAGTAAGAACAGGCCACTGAAAACCAGCTTTGGCTTAATTGGACATTCACAAGTGGTGTAACGAAAACCTGACGGGAGTTGAGAATTTGATGAATTTCAGATTTGCCGTCAATGAATGGAACATTCTGTGGAGGAGATACCAATTGTTTCTGAAGTTTGGGTTATGTGGACAGGAAAATGGAGCTGAAGAGGGTTGAGTGGATAGCAAATTGAACAGCACGGCTGAGAGTATGAGCAGGCCACTTAAAACCAGCATTGGCTTACTTGGATATTTACCAGTGGTGTCACGAAAACCTGCCGGGAGTGGAGATTCAGATGAATTCCAGATTCGCTGTGAATGAATGGAACATTCTGTAGTGGAGATAACAATGATTTCTCCAGTCTCTGTGGTGTGGACAGGAAAATGTAGAGCTGGCCAGGGTTGAGTGGATAGCCAATTGAACAGCACCACTGCGCTTGTGAAGAAAACACTTAAAACATTGGGTTACTTGGACATTCAACAGTGGTGTAACGAAAACCTGCCGGGAGTGGAGGTTCAGAGGAATTCCAGATTCGCAGTGAATGAATGGAACATTCTCTAGTGGAGATTCCAACGATTTCTGAAGGCTGGGTCGTGTGGAAGGAAAATCAAGAACTAATCAGGATTTAGTGGAAAGCCAATTGTATAGCATGGCTGCGAGTGTGAACATGCAGCTGAAAACCAGCATTGGGTTACTTGGACATTCATCAGTGGTGTAAGGAAAACCTGCATGGAGTGGAGAGTCATTTGAATTCCACATTCGCAGTGAATGAATGGAACATTCTGTAGAGGAGATTCCAATGATTTCTGAAGCCTGTGTTGTGTGGACAGGAAAATGAAGAGCTGACCAGGCTTGAATCGATAGCCAAGTAAACAGCAGGGCTGCGAATATGAACAGGCCGCTGAAAACCAGCATTGGGTTACTTGGACATTCAACAGTGGTGTAATGAAAACCTGCGTGGAGTTGAGAGTCAGATGAGTTCCAGATTTGCAGTGAATGAATGGAACATTCTGTAGTGGAGATAACAAAGATTTCTGAAGGCTGGTAGTGTGGTGGGACAATGAAGAGCTGAACAGGGTGGAGTGAATTGTCAATTAAACAGCACGGCTGCGAGTATGAACAGGCCTCTGAAAACCAGCATTGGCTTACTTGGACATTCACAAGTGGTGTAATGTTAACCAGGCGGGAGTGGAGAATCAGATAAACTCCAGACTCGCAGTGAATGAATGGAACATTCTGTAGTGGAGATTGCAATGATTTCTGAAATCTGGATTGTGGGGACACGAAAATGAAGAGCTGACCAGTGTTGAGTGGATAGCCTGTAAAAAGCCTCGGCTTCGAATGTGAACAGACCACTGAAAACCAGTATTGCATTACTTCGACTTTCAGCAGTGGTGTAACGAAAGCCTGCGTGGAGTGCAGATTCAGATGAATTCCAGATTCCCAGTGAATGAATGGAACATCCTGTAGTGGAGATTACAATGATTTCTGAAGGCTGGGTTGTGTGCACAGGAAAATGAGGAGCAAAACAGGTTGAGTGGATAGCCAATTGAACAGCACGACTGCGAACATGAACAGGCCTCTGAAAACCAGCATTGTTTTACTTGGACATTCACAAGTGGTGTAAGATAAATCTGCAGGTAGTGGAGATTCAGTTGAATTCCAGATTCGCAGTGAATGAATGGAACATTCTGTACTGGAGATTGCAATGATTTCTCAAGTCTGGATTGTTTGGACATGAAAATGAAGAGCTGACCACAGTTGTGTGGATACCCAGTAAAAAGCAGGGCTTAGAGTGTGAACAGACCGCTGAAAACCAGCATTGTGTTACTTGGACATTCATAAGTGGTGTAATGAAAGCCTACCTGGAGTGCAGATTCAGATGAATTCCAGATTGGCAGTGAATGAATGGAACATTCTGTACTGGCGATTCCAATGATTTCTGAAGTCTGATATTGTGGAAAAGAAAATGAAAGGCTGACCAGGTTTGAGTGGATAGACAATTGAACAGCACACTGCGAGTGTGAAAAGGCGGCTGAAAACCAGCATTGGATTACTTGGTCATTCACCAGTGCTGTAATGAAAACCTGCCTGGAGCGGAGAGTCAGATGAATTGCAGAATCGCAGTGAATGAATGGAACAGTCTGTAGTGGAGAGCCCAATGATTTCTGAAGGCTGGTTTGTGTGGAGAGGAAAATGAAGAGCTGACCAATATTGAGTGGATAGCCCATTGAACAGCACTTCTGCGAGTTGAACATGCCTCTGAAAACCAGTATTGAGTTACTTGGACATTCACCAGTGGCGTAACGAAAACCTGCCAGGAGTGGAGGTTCAGAGGAATTCCAGATTCGCAGTGAATGAATGGAACATTCTCTAGTGGTGATTCCAATGATTTCTGAAGGCTGGGTTTTGTGGACACGAGAATGTAGAGCTGAACAGGGTGGAGTGGATAGCCAAATGAACAGCACGTCTCTTAGTATGAACAGGCCACTGAAAACCAGCATTGGCTTACTTGGACATTCACAAGTGGTGTAACGATAACCCGCCGGGAGTTGAGAGTCAGATGAATTTAAGATTCGCAGTGAATGAACGGAACATTCTGTGGAGGAGATACCAATTATTTCTGAAGGTTGGGTTATGAGGACAGGAAAATGTAGAGCTGAATAGGGTTGGGTGGATAGCAAATTGAACAGCACGCCTGAGTGTGTTAGCAGGCGGCTTAAAACCAGCATTGTCTTCCTTGGACATTTACCAGTGGTGTCACGAAAACCTTCCAGGAGTGGAGACTCTGATGAATTCCAGATTCGCGTGATTGAATGGAACATTCTGTAGTGGTGATTGCCAACATTTAGGAATCTGGATAGTCTGGACAGGATATTGAAGAGCTGACCGATATTGAGTGGATAGCCAATGAACAGCACGGTTTCGAGTGTGAACAGACCACTAAGAAGCAGCATTGCATTACTTGGACATTCATCAGTGGTGTAACGAAAGCCTTCCTGGAATGCAGATTCAGAGTATTTCCAGATTCACAGTGAATGAATGGAGATTTCTGTAGTAGAGATTCCAATGATTTCTGAACGCTGGGTTGTGTGGACAGGAAAATGAAGAGCTGACTAGGTTTGACTGGATTGCCAATTGAACAGCAAGGCTGTGAGTGTGAACAGCCGCTGAAAACCAGCATTGGATTACCTGGTCATTCACCAGTGTTGTTAGGAAAATCTGCCTGGTGTGGAGAGTCAGAGGAATTCCAGATTCGCAGGGAACGAATGGAACATTCTGAAGTGGAGATAAGAATGATTTCTGAAGGCTCGGTGTGTGGAAGGAAAATCAAGAGCTAACCAGCGTTCACTGGATAGCCAATTGAACAGCACGGCTGCGAGTGTTAACACGCAGCTGAAACCAGCCTTGGGTTGCTTGGACATTCACCAGTGGTGAAACGAAAACCTGCTGGGAGTGGAGAACAAGATGAATTCAAGATTCGCCTGAATGAATGAAACATTCTGTAGTGTAGATTGCAATGGTTTCTGAGGTTTGTATTGTCTGAACTGGAAAAAGAAGAACTCACCAGTGTTGAGTCGCTAGACCGTGAACAGCACGGGTTCGAGTGTGAATAGACCGCTGAAAACCATCATTGCGTTACTTGAACATTCAGCAGTGGTGCAATGAAAACCTGCCGGGAGTGGAGATTCAGATGAATTCCAGATTCGCAGTGAATGAATGGAACATTCTCTAGTGGTGATTCCAATGATTTCTGAAGGCTGGGTTTTGTGGACACGAAAATGTAGAGCTGAACAGGGTGGAATGGATAGCCAAATGAACAGCACGTCTCGTAGTAAGAACAGGCCACTGAAAACCAGCTTTGGCTTAATTGGACATTCACAAGTGGTGTAACGAAAACCTGACGGGAGTTGAGAATTAGATGAATTTCAGATTTGCCGTCAATGAATGGAACATTCTGTGGAGGAGATACCAATTGTTTCTGAAGTTTGGGTTATGTGGACAGGAAAATGGAGCTGAAGAGGGTTGAGTGGATAGCAAATTGAACAGCACGGCTGAGAGTATGAGCAGGCCACTTAAAACCAGCATTGGCTTACTTGGATATTTACCAGTGGTGTCACGAAAACCTGCCGGGAGTGGAGATTCAGATGAATTCCAGATTCGCTGTGAATGAATGGAACATTCTGTAGTGGAGATAACAATGATTTCTCCAGTCTCTGTGGTGTGGACAGGAAAATGTAGAGCTGGCCAGGGTTGAGTGGATAGCCAATTGAACAGCACCACTGCGCTTGTGAAGAAAACACTTAAAACATTGGGTTACTTGGACATTCAACAGTGGTGTAACGAAAACCTGCCGGGAGTGGAGGTTCAGAGGAATTCCAGATTCGCAGTGAATGAATGGAACATTCTCTAGTGGAGATTCCAACGATTTCTGAAGGCTGGGTCGTGTGGAAGGAAAATCAAGAACTAATCAGGATTTCGTGGAAAGCCAATTGTATAGCATGGCTGCGAGTGTGAACATGCAGCTGAAAACCAGCATTGGGTTACTTGGACATTCATCAGTGGTGTAAGGAAAACCTGCATGGAGTGGAGAGTCAGTTGAATTCCACATTCGCAGTGAATGAATGGAACATTCTGTAGAGGAGATTCCAATGATTTCTGAAGCCTGTGTTGTGTGGACAGGAAAATGAAGAGCTGACCAGGCTTGAATCGATAGCCAAGTAAACAGCAGGGCTGCGAATATGAACAGGCCGCTGAAAACCAGCATTGGGTTACTTGGACATTCAACAGTGGTGTAATGAAAACCTGCGTGGAGTTGAGAGTCAGATGAATTCCAGATTCGCAGTGAATGAATGGAACATTCTGTAGTGGAGATAACAAAGATTTCTGAAGGCTGGTAGTGTGGTGGGACAATGAAGAGCTGAACAGGGTGGAGTGAATTGTCAATTAAACAGCACGGCTGCGAGTATGAACAGGCCTCTGAAAACCAGCATTGGCTTACTTGGACATTCACAAGTGGTGTAATGTTAACCAGGCGGGAGTGGAGAATCAGATAAACTCCAGACTCGCAGTGAATGAATGGAACATTCTGTAGTGGAGATTGCAATGATTTCTGAAATCTGGATTGTGGGGACACGAAAATGAAGAGCTGACCAGTGTTGAGTGGATAGCCTGTAAAAAGCCTCGGCTTCGAATGTGAACAGACCACTGAAAACCAGTATTGCATTACTTCGACTTTCAGCAGTGGTGTAACGAAAGCCTGCGTGGAGTGCAGATTCAGATGAATTCCAGATTCCCAGTGAATGAATGGAACATCCTGTAGTGGAGATTACAATGATTTCTGAAGGCTGGGTTGTGTGCACAGGAAAATGAGGAGCAAAACAGGTTGAGTGGATAGCCAATTGAACAGCACGACTGCGAACATGAACAGGCCTCTGAAAACCAGCATTGTTTTACTTGGACATTCACAAGTGGTGTAAGATAAATCTGCAGGTAGTGGAGATTCAGTTGAATTCCAGATTCGCAGTGAATGAATGGAACATTCTGTACTGGAGATTGCAATGATTTCTCAAGTCTGGATTGTTTGGACATGAAAATGAAGAGCTGACCACAGTTGTGTGGATACCCAGTAAAAAGCAGGGCTTAGAGTGTGAACAGACCGCTGAAAACCAGCATTGTGTTACTTGGACATTCATAAGTGGTGTAATGAAAGCCTACCTGGAGTGCAGATTCAGATGAATTCCAGATTGGCAGTGAATGAATGGAACATTCTGTACTGGCGATTCCAATGATTTCTGAAGTCTGATATTGTGGAAAAGAAAATGAAAGGCTGACCAGGTTTGAGTGGATAGACAATTGAACAGCACACTGCGAGTGTGAAAAGGCGGCTGAAAACCAGCATTGGATTACTTGGTCATTCACCAGTGCTGTAATGAAAACCTGCCTGGAGCGGAGAGTCAGATGAATTGCAGAATCGCAGTGAATGAATGGAACAGTCTGTAGTGGAGAGCCCAATGATTTCTGAAGGCTGGTTTGTGTGGAGAGGAAAATGAAGAGCTGACCAATATTGAGTGGATAGCCCATTGAACAGCACTTCTGCGAGTTGAACATGCCTCTGAAAACCAGTATTGAGTTACTTGGACATTCACCAGTGGCGTAACGAAAACCTGCCAGGAGTGGAGGTTCAGAGGAATTCCAGATTCGCAGTGAATGAATGGAACATTCTCTAGTGGTGATTCCAATGATTTCTGAAGGCTGGGTTTTGTGGACACGAGAATGTAGAGCTGAACAGGGTGGAGTGGATAGCCAAATGAACAGCACGTCTCTTAGTATGAACAGGCCACTGAAAACCAGCATTGGCTTACTTGGACATTCACAAGTGGTGTAACGATAACCCGCCGGGAGTTGAGAGTCAGATGAATTTAAGATTCGCAGTGAATGAACGGAACATTCTGTGGAGGAGATACCAATTATTTCTGAAGGTTGGGTTATGAGGACAGGAAAATGTAGAGCTGAATAGGGTTGGGTGGATAGCAAATTGAACAGCACGCCTGAGTGTGTTAGCAGGCGGCTTAAAACCAGCATTGTCTTCCTTGGACATTTACCAGTGGTGTCACGAAAACCTTCCAGGAGTGGAGACTCTGATGAATTCCAGATTCGCGTGATTGAATGGAACATTCTGTAGTGGTGATTGCCAACATTTAGGAATCTGGATAGTCTGGACAGGATATTGAAGAGCTGACCGATATTGAGTGGATAGCCAATGAACAGCACGGTTTCGAGTGTGAACAGACCACTAAGAAGCAGCATTGCATTACTTGGACATTCATCAGTGGTGTAACGAAAGCCTTCCTGGAATGCAGATTCAGAGTATTTCCAGATTCACAGTGAATGAATGGAGATTTCTGTAGTAGAGATTCCAATGATTTCTGAACGCTGGGTTGTGTGGACAGGAAAATGAAGAGCTGACTAGGTTTGACTGGATTGCCAATTGAACAGCAAGGCTGTGAGTGTGAACAGCCGCTGAAAACCAGCATTGGATTACCTGGTCATTCACCAGTGTTGTTAGGAAAATCTGCCTGGTGTGGAGAGTCAGAGGAATTCCAGATTCGCAGGGAACGAATGGAACATTCTGAAGTGGAGATAAGAATGATTTCTGAAGGCTCGGTGTGTGGAAGGAAAATCAAGAGCTAACCAGCGTTCACTGGATAGCCAATTGAACAGCACGGCTGCGAGTGTTAACACGCAGCTGAAACCAGCCTTGGGTTGCTTGGACATTCACCAGTGGTGAAACGAAAACCTGCTGGGAGTGGAGAACAAGATGAATTCAAGATTCGCCTGAATGAATGAAACATTCTGTAGTGTAGATTGCAATGGTTTCTGAGGTTTGTATTGTCTGAACTGGAAAAAGAAGAACTCACCAGTGTTGAGTCGCTAGACCGTGAACAGCACGGGTTCGAGTGTGAATAGACCGCTGAAAACCATCATTGCGTTACTTGAACATTCAGCAGTGGTGCAATGAAAACCTGCCGGGAGTGGAGATTCAGATGAATTCCAGATTCGCAGTGAATGAATGGAACATTCTCTAGTGGTGATTCCAATGATTTCTGAAGGCTGGGTTTTGTGGACACGAAAATGTAGAGCTGAACAGGGTGGAATGGATAGCCAAATGAACAGCACGTCTCGTAGTAAGAACAGGCCACTGAAAACCAGCTTTGGCTTAATTGGACATTCACAAGTGGTGTAACGAAAACCTGACGGGAGTTGAGAATTTGATGAATTTCAGATTTGCCGTCAATGAATGGAACATTCTGTGGAGGAGATACCAATTGTTTCTGAAGTTTGGGTTATGTGGACAGGAAAATGGAGCTGAAGAGGGTTGAGTGGATAGCAAATTGAACAGCACGGCTGAGAGTATGAGCAGGCCACTTAAAACCAGCATTGGCTTACTTGGATATTTACCAGTGGTGTCACGAAAACCTGCCGGGAGTGGAGATTCAGATGAATTCCAGATTCGCTGTGAATGAATGGAACATTCTGTAGTGGAGATAACAATGATTTCTCCAGTCTCTGTGGTGTGGACAGGAAAATGTAGAGCTGGCCAGGGTTGAGTGGATAGCCAATTGAACAGCACCACTGCGCTTGTGAAGAAAACACTTAAAACATTGGGTTACTTGGACATTCAACAGTGGTGTAACGAAAACCTGCCGGGAGTGGAGGTTCAGAGGAATTCCAGATTCGCAGTGAATGAATGGAACATTCTCTAGTGGAGATTCCAACGATTTCTGAAGGCTGGGTCGTGTGGAAGGAAAATCAAGAACTAATCAGGATTTAGTGGAAAGCCAATTGTATAGCATGGCTGCGAGTGTGAACATGCAGCTGAAAACCAGCATTGGGTTACTTGGACATTCATCAGTGGTGTAAGGAAAACCTGCATGGAGTGGAGAGTCATTTGAATTCCACATTCGCAGTGAATGAATGGAACATTCTGTAGAGGAGATTCCAATGATTTCTGAAGCCTGTGTTGTGTGGACAGGAAAATGAAGAGCTGACCAGGCTTGAATCGATAGCCAAGTAAACAGCAGGGCTGCGAATATGAACAGGCCGCTGAAAACCAGCATTGGGTTACTTGGACATTCAACAGTGGTGTAATGAAAACCTGCGTGGAGTTGAGAGTCAGATGAATTCCAGATTTGCAGTGAATGAATGGAACATTCTGTAGTGGAGATAACAAAGATTTCTGAAGGCTGGTAGTGTGGTGGGACAATGAAGAGCTGAACAGGGTGGAGTGAATTGTCAATTAAACAGCACGGCTGCGAGTATGAACAGGCCTCTGAAAACCAGCATTGGCTTACTTGGACATTCACAAGTGGTGTAATGTTAACCAGGCGGGAGTGGAGAATCAGATAAACTCCAGACTCGCAGTGAATGAATGGAACATTCTGTAGTGGAGATTGCAATGATTTCTGAAATCTGGATTGTGGGGACACGAAAATGAAGAGCTGACCAGTGTTGAGTGGATAGCCTGTAAAAAGCCTCGGCTTCGAATGTGAACAGACCACTGAAAACCAGTATTGCATTACTTCGACTTTCAGCAGTGGTGTAACGAAAGCCTGCGTGGAGTGCAGATTCAGATGAATTCCAGATTCCCAGTGAATGAATGGAACATCCTGTAGTGGAGATTACAATGATTTCTGAAGGCTGGGTTGTGTGCACAGGAAAATGAGGAGCAAAACAGGTTGAGTGGATAGCCAATTGAACAGCACGACTGCGAACATGAACAGGCCTCTGAAAACCAGCATTGTTTTACTTGGACATTCACAAGTGGTGTAAGATAAATCTGCAGGTAGTGGAGATTCAGTTGAATTCCAGATTCGCAGTGAATGAATGGAACATTCTGTACTGGAGATTGCAATGATTTCTCAAGTCTGGATTGTTTGGACATGAAAATGAAGAGCTGACCACAGTTGTGTGGATACCCAGTAAAAAGCAGGGCTTAGAGTGTGAACAGACCGCTGAAAACCAGCATTGTGTTACTTGGACATTCATAAGTGGTGTAATGAAAGCCTACCTGGAGTGCAGATTCAGATGAATTCCAGATTGGCAGTGAATGAATGGAACATTCTGTACTGGCGATTCCAATGATTTCTGAAGTCTGATATTGTGGAAAAGAAAATGAAAGGCTGACCAGGTTTGAGTGGATAGACAATTGAACAGCACACTGCGAGTGTGAAAAGGCGGCTGAAAACCAGCATTGGATTACTTGGTCATTCACCAGTGCTGTAATGAAAACTTGCCTGGAGCGGAGAGTCAGATGAATTGCAGAATCGCAGTGAATGAATGGAACAGTCTGTAGTGGAGAGCCCAATGATTTCTGAAGGCTGGTTTGTGTGGAGAGGAAAATGAAGAGCTGACCAATATTGAGTGGATAGCCCATTGAACAGCACTTCTGCGAGTTGAACATGCCTCTGAAAACCAGTATTGAGTTACTTGGACATTCACCAGTGGCGTAACGAAAACCTGCCAGGAGTGGAGGTTCAGAGGAATTCCAGATTCGCAGTGAATGAATGGAACATTCTCTAGTGGTGATTCCAATGATTTCTGAAGGCTGGGTTTTGTGGACACGAGAATGTAGAGCTGAACAGGGTGGAGTGGATAGCCAAATGAACAGCACGTCTCTTAGTATGAACAGGCCACTGAAAACCAGCATTGGCTTACTTGGACATTCACAAGTGGTGTAACGATAACCCGCCGGGAGTTGAGAGTCAGATGAATTTAAGATTCGCAGTGAATGAACGGAACATTCTGTGGAGGAGATACCAATTATTTCTGAAGGTTGGGTTATGAGGACAGGAAAATGTAGAGCTGAATAGGGTTGGGTGGATAGCAAATTGAACAGCACGCCTGAGTGTGTTAGCAGGCGGCTTAAAACCAGCATTGTCTTCCTTGGACATTTACCAGTGGTGTCACGAAAACCTTCCAGGAGTGGAGACTCTGATGAATTCCAGATTCGCGTGATTGAATGGAACATTCTGTAGTGGTGATTGCCAACATTTAGGAATCTGGATAGTCTGGACAGGATATTGAAGAGCTGACCGATATTGAGTGGATAGCCAATGAACAGCACGGTTTCGAGTGTGAACAGACCACTAAGAAGCAGCATTGCATTACTTGGACATTCATCAGTGGTGTAACGAAAGCCTTCCTGGAATGCAGATTCAGAGTATTTCCAGATTCACAGTGAATGAATGGAGATTTCTGTAGTAGAGATTCCAATGATTTCTGAACGCTGGGTTGTGTGGACAGGAAAATGAAGAGCTGACTAGGTTTGACTGGATTGCCAATTGAACAGCAAGGCTGTGAGTGTGAACAGCCGCTGAAAACCAGCATTGGATTACCTGGTCATTCACCAGTGTTGTTAGGAAAATCTGCCTGGTGTGGAGAGTCAGAGGAATTCCAGATTCGCAGGGAACGAATGGAACATTCTGAAGTGGAGATAAGAATGATTTCTGAAGGCTCGGTGTGTGGAAGGAAAATCAAGAGCTAACCAGCGTTCACTGGATAGCCAATTGAACAGCACGGCTGCGAGTGTTAACACGCAGCTGAAACCAGCCTTGGGTTGCTTGGACATTCACCAGTGGTGAAACGAAAACCTGCTGGGAGTGGAGAACAAGATGAATTCAAGATTCGCCTGAATGAATGAAACATTCTGTAGTGTAGATTGCAATGGTTTCTGAGGTTTGTATTGTCTGAACTGGAAAAAGAAGAACTCACCAGTGTTGAGTCGCTAGACCGTGAACAGCACGGGTTCGAGTGTGAATAGACCGCTGAAAACCATCATTGCGTTACTTGAACATTCAGCAGTGGTGCAATGAAAACCTGCCGGGAGTGGAGATTCAGATGAATTCCAGATTCGCAGTGAATGAATGGAACATTCTCTAGTGGTGATTCCAATGATTTCTGAAGGCTGGGTTTTGTGGACACGAAAATGTAGAGCTGAACAGGGTGGAATGGATAGCCAAATGAACAGCACGTCTCGTAGTAAGAACAGGCCACTGAAAACCAGCTTTGGCTTAATTGGACATTCACAAGTGGTGTAACGAAAACCTGACGGGAGTTGAGAATTAGATGAATTTCAGATTTGCCGTCAATGAATGGAACATTCTGTGGAGGAGATACCAATTGTTTCTGAAGTTTGGGTTATGTGGACAGGAAAATGGAGCTGAAGAGGGTTGAGTGGATAGCAAATTGAACAGCACGGCTGAGAGTATGAGCAGGCCACTTAAAACCAGCATTGGCTTACTTGGATATTTACCAGTGGTGTCACGAAAACCTGCCGGGAGTGGAGATTCAGATGAATTCCAGATTCGCTGTGAATGAATGGAACATTCTGTAGTGGAGATAACAATGATTTCTCCAGTCTCTGTGGTGTGGACAGGAAAATGTAGAGCTGGCCAGGGTTGAGTGGATAGCCAATTGAACAGCACCACTGCGCTTGTGAAGAAAACACTTAAAACATTGGGTTACTTGGACATTCAACAGTGGTGTAACGAAATCCTGCCGGGAGTGGAGGTTCAGAGGAATTCCAGATTCGCAGTGAATGAATGGAACATTCTCTAGTGGAGATTCCAACGATTTCTGAAGGCTGGGTCGTGTGGAAGGAAAATCAAGAACTAATCAGGATTTAGTGGAAAGCCAATTGTATAGCATGGCTGCGAGTGTGAACATGCAGCTGAAAACCAGCATTGGGTTACTTGGACATTCATCAGTGGTGTAAGGAAAACCTGCATGGAGTGGAGAGTCAGTTGAATTCCACATTCGCAGTGAATGAATGGAACATTCTGTAGAGGAGATTCCAATGATTTCTGAAGCCTGTGTTGTGTGGACAGGAAAATGAAGAGCTGACCAGGCTTGAATCGATAGCCAAGTAAACAGCAGGGCTGCGAATATGAACAGGCCGCTGAAAACCAGCATTGGGTTACTTGGACATTCAACAGTGGTGTAATGAAAACCTGCGTGGAGTTGAGAGTCAGATGAATTCCAGATTCGCAGTGAATGAATGGAACATTCTGTAGTGGAGATAACAAAGATTTCTGAAGGCTGGTAGTGTGGTGGGACAATGAAGAGCTGAACAGGGTGGAGTGAATTGTCAATTAAACAGCACGGCTGCGAGTATGAACAGGCCTCTGAAAACCAGCATTGGCTTACTTGGACATTCACAAGTGGTGTAATGTTAACCAGGCGGGAGTGGAGAATCAGATAAACTCCAGACTCGCAGTGAATGAATGGAACATTCTGTAGTGGAGATTGCAATGATTTCTGAAATCCGGATTGTGGGGACACGAAAATGAAGAGCTGACCAGTGTTGAGTGGATAGCCTGTAAAAAGCCTCGGCTTCGAATGTGAACAGACCACTGAAAACCAGTATTGCATTACTTCGACTTTCAGCAGTGGTGTAACGAAAGCCTGCGTGGAGTGCAGATTCAGATGAATTCCAGATTCCCAGTGAATGAATGGAACATCCTGTAGTGGAGATTACAATGATTTCTGAAGGCTGGGTTGTGTGCACAGGAAAATGAGGAGCAAAACAGGTTGAGTGGATAGCCAATTGAATAGCACGACTGCGAACATGAACAGGCCTCTGAAAACCAGCATTGTTTTACTTGGACATTCACAAGTGGTGTAAGATAAATCTGCAGGTAGTGGAGATTCAGTTGAATTCCAGATTCGCAGTGAATGAATGGAACATTCTGTACTGGAGATTGCAATGATTTCTCAAGTCTGGATTGTTTGGACATGAAAATGAAGAGCTGACCACAGTTGTGTGGATACCCAGTAAAAAGCAGGGCTTAGAGTGTGAACAGACCGCTGAAAACCAGCATTGTGTTACTTGGACATTCATAAGTGGTGTAATGAAAGCCTACCTGGAGTGCAGATTCAGATGAATTCCAGATTGGCAGTGAATGAATGGAACATTCTGTACTGGCGATTCCAATGATTTCTGAAGTCTGATATTGTGGAAAAGAAAATGAAAGGCTGACCAGGTTTGAGTGGATAGACAATTGAACAGCACACTGCGAGTGTGAAAAGGCGGCTGAAAACCAGCATTGGATTACTTGGTCATTCACCAGTGCTGTAATGAAAACCTGCCTGGAGCGGAGAGTCAGATGAATTGCAGAATCGCAGTGAATGAATGGAACAGTCTGTAGTGGAGAGCCCAATGATTTCTGAAGGCTGGTTTGTGTGGAGAGGAAAATGAAGAGCTGACCAATATTGAGTGGATAGCCCATTGAACAGCACTTCTGCGAGTTGAACATGCCTCTGAAAACCAGTATTGAGTTACTTGGACATTCACCAGTGGCGTAACGAAAACCTGCCAGGAGTGGAGGTTCAGAGGAATTCCAGATTCGCAGTGAATGAATGGAACATTCTCTAGTGGTGATTCCAATGATTTCTGAAGGCTGGGTTTTGTGGACACGAGAATGTAGAGCTGAACAGGGTGGAGTGGATAGCCAAATGAACAGCACGTCTCTTAGTATGAACAGGCCACTGAAAACCAGCATTGGCTTACTTGGACATTCACAAGTGGTGTAACGATAACCCGCCGGGAGTTGAGAGTCAGATGAATTTAAGATTCGCAGTGAATGAACGGAACATTCTGTGGAGGAGATACCAATTATTTCTGAAGGTTGGGTTATGAGGACAGGAAAATGTAGAGCTGAATAGGGTTGGGTGGATAGCAAATTGAACAGCACGGCTGAGTGTGTTAGCAGGCGGCTTAAAACCAGCATTGTCTTCCTTGGACATTTACCAGTGGTGTCACGAAAACCTTCCAGGAGTGGAGACTCTGATGAATTCCAGATTCGCGTGATTGAATGGAACATTCTGTAGTGGTGATTGCCAACATTTAGGAATCTGGATAGTCTGGACAGGATATTGAAGAGCTGACCGATATTGAGTGGATAGCCAATGAACAGCACGGTTTCGAGTGTGAACAGACCACTAAGAAGCAGCATTGCATTACTTGGACATTCATCAGTGGTGTAACGAAAGCCTTCCTGGAATGCAGATTCAGAGTATTTCCAGATTCACAGTGAATGAATGGAAATTTCTGTAGTAGAGATTCCAATGATTTCTGAACGCTGGGTTGTGTGGACAGGAAAATGAAGAGCTGACTAGGTTTGACTGGATTGCCAATTGAACAGCAAGGCTGTGAGTGTGAACAGCCGCTGAAAACCAGCATTGGATTACCTGGTCATTCACCAGTGTTGTTAGGAAAATCTGCCTGGTGTGGAGAGTCAGAGGAATTCCAGATTCGCAGGGAACGAATGGAACATTCTGAAGTGGAGATAAGAATGATTTCTGAAGGCTCGGTGTGTGGAAGGAAAATCAAGAGCTAACCAGCGTTCACTGGATAGCCAATTGAACAGCACGGCTGCGAGTGTTAACACGCAGCTGAAACCAGCCTTGGGTTGCTTGGACATTCACCAGTGGTGAAACGAAAACCTGCTGGGAGTGGAGAACAAGATGAATTCAAGATTCGCCTGAATGAATGAAACATTCTGTAGTGTAGATTGCAATGGTTTCTGAGGTTTGTATTGTCTGAACTGGAAAAAGAAGAACTCACCAGTGTTGAGTCGCTAGACCGTGAACAGCACGGGTTCGAGTGTGAATAGACCGCTGAAAACCATCATTGCGTTACTTGAACATTCAGCAGTGGTGCAATGAAAACCTGCCGGGAGTGGAGATTCAGATGAATTCCAGATTCGCAGTGAATGAATGGAACATTCTCTAGTGGTGATTCCAATGATTTCTGAAGGCTGGGTTTTGTGGACACGAAAATGTAGAGCTGAACAGGGTGGAATGGATAGCCAAATGAACAGCACGTCTCGTAGTAAGAACAGGCCACTGAAAACCAGCTTTGGCTTAATTGGACATTCACAAGTGGTGTAACGAAAACCTGACGGGAGTTGAGAATTAGATGAATTTCAGATTTGCCGTCAATGAATGGAACATTCTGTGGAGGAGATACCAATTGTTTCTGAAGTTTGGGTTATGTGGACAGGAAAATGGAGCTGAAGAGGGTTGAGTGGATAGCAAATTGAACAGCACGGCTGAGAGTATGAGCAGGCCACTTAAAACCAGCATTGGCTTACTTGGATATTTACCAGTGGTGTCACGAAAACCTGCCGGGAGTGGAGATTCAGATGAATTCCAGATTCGCTGTGAATGAATGGAACATTCTGTAGTGGAGATAACAATGATTTCTCCAGTCTCTGCGGTGTGGACAGGAAAATGTAGAGCTGGCCAGGGTTGAGTGGATAGCCAATTGAACAGCACCACTGCGCTTGTGAAGAAAACACTTAAAACATTGGGTTACTTGGACATTCAACAGTGGTGTAACGAAAACCTGCCGGGAGTGGAGGTTCAGAGGAATTCCAGATTCGCAGTGAATGAATGGAACATTCTCTAGTGGAGATTCCAACGATTTCTGAAGGCTGGGTCGTGTGGAAGGAAAATCAAGAACTAATCAGGATTTAGTGGAAAGCCAATTGTATAGCATGGCTGCGAGTGTGAACATGCAGCTGAAAACCAGCATTGGGTTACTTGGACATTCATCAGTGGTGTAAGGAAAACCTGCATGGAGTGGAGAGTCAGTTGAATTCCACATTCGCAGTGAATGAATGGAACATTCTGTAGAGGAGATTCCAATGATTTCTGAAGCCTGTGTTGTGTGGACAGGAAAATGAAGAGCTGACCAGGCTTGAATCGATAGCCAAGTAAACAGCAGGGCTGCGAATATGAACAGGCCGCTGAAAACCAGCATTGGGTTACTTGGACATTCAACAGTGGTGTAATGAAAACCTGCGTGGAGTTGAGAGTCAGATGAATTCCAGATTCGCAGTGAATGAATGGAACATTCTGTAGTGGAGATAACAAAGATTTCTGAAGGCTGGTAGTGTGGTGGGACAATGAAGAGCTGAACAGGGTGGAGTGAATTGTCAATTAAACAGCACGGCTGCGAGTATGAACAGGCCTCTGAAAACCAGCATTGGCTTACTTGGACATTCACAAGTGGTGTAATGTTAACCAGGCGGGAGTGGAGAATCAGATAAACTCCAGACTCGCAGTGAATGAATGGAACATTCTGTAGTGGAGATTGCAATGATTTCTGAAATCCGGATTGTGGGGACACGAAAATGAAGAGCTGACCAGTGTTGAGTGGATAGCCTGTAAAAAGCCTCGGCTTCGAATGTGAACAGACCACTGAAAACCAGTATTGCATTACTTCGACTTTCAGCAGTGGTGTAACGAAAGCCTGCGTGGAGTGCAGATTCAGATGAATTCCAGATTCCCAGTGAATGAATGGAACATCCTGTAGTGGAGATTACAATGATTTCTGAAGGCTGGGTTGTGTGCACAGGAAAATGAGGAGCAAAACAGGTTGAGTGGATAGCCAATTGAACAGCACGACTGCGAACATGAACAGGCCTCTGAAAACCAGCATTGTTTTACTTGGACATTCACAAGTGGTGTAAGATAAATCTGCAGGTAGTGGAGATTCAGTTGAATTCCAGATTCGCAGTGAATGAATGGAACATTCTGTACTGGAGATTGCAATGATTTCTCAAGTCTGGATTGTTTGGACATGAAAATGAAGAGCTGACCACAGTTGTGTGGATACCCAGTAAAAAGCAGGGCTTAGAGTGTGAACAGACCGCTGAAAACCAGCATTGTGTTACTTGGACATTCATAAGTGGTGTAATGAAAGCCTACCTGGAGTGCAGATTCAGATGAATTCCAGATTGGCAGTGAATGAATGGAACATTCTGTACTGGCGATTCCAATGATTTCTGAAGTCTGATATTGTGGAAAAGAAAATGAAAGGCTGACCAGGTTTGAGTGGATAGACAATTGAACAGCACACTGCGAGTGTGAAAAGGCGGCTGAAAACCAGCATTGGATTACTTGGTCATTCACCAGTGCTGTAATGAAAACCTGCCTGGAGCGGAGAGTCAGATGAATTGCAGAATCGCAGTGAATGAATGGAACAGTCTGTAGTGGAGAGCCCAATGATTTCTGAAGGCTGGTTTGTGTGGAGAGGAAAATGAAGAGCTGACCAATATTGAGTGGATAGCCCATTGAACAGCACTTCTGCGAGTTGAACATGCCTCTGAAAACCAGTATTGAGTTACTTGGACATTCACCAGTGGCGTAACGAAAACCTGCCAGGAGTGGAGGTTCAGAGGAATTCCAGATTCGCAGTGAATGAATGGAACATTCTCTAGTGGTGATTCCAATGATTTCTGAAGGCTGGGTTTTGTGGACACGAGAATGTAGAGCTGAACAGGGTGGAGTGGATAGCCAAATGAACAGCACGTCTCTTAGTATGAACAGGCCACTGAAAACCAGCATTGGCTTACTTGGACATTCACAAGTGGTGTAACGATAACCCGCCGGGAGTTGAGAGTCAGATGAATTTAAGATTCGCAGTGAATGAACGGAACATTCTGTGGAGGAGATACCAATTATTTCTGAAGGTTGGGTTATGAGGACAGGAAAATGTAGAGCTGAATAGGGTTGGGTGGATAGCAAATTGAACAGCACGGCTGAGTGTGTTAGCAGGCGGCTTAAAACCAGCATTGTCTTCCTTGGACATTTACCAGTGGTGTCACGAAAACCTTCCAGGAGTGGAGACTCTGATGAATTCCAGATTCGCGTGATTGAATGGAACATTCTGTAGTGGTGATTGCCAACATTTAGGAATCTGGATAGTCTGGACAGGATATTGAAGAGCTGACCGATATTGAGTGGATAGCCAATGAACAGCACGGTTTCGAGTGTGAACAGACCACTAAGAAGCAGCATTGCATTACTTGGACATTCATCAGTGGTGTAACGAAAGCCTTCCTGGAATGCAGATTCAGAGTATTTCCAGATTCACAGTGAATGAATGGAAATTTCTGTAGTAGAGATTCCAATGATTTCTGAACGCTGGGTTGTGTGGACAGGAAAATGAAGAGCTGACTAGGTTTGACTGGATTGCCAATTGAACAGCAAGGCTGTGAGTGTGAACAGCCGCTGAAAACCAGCATTGGATTACCTGGTCATTCACCAGTGTTGTTAGGAAAATCTGCCTGGTGTGGAGAGTCAGAGGAATTCCAGATTCGCAGGGAACGAATGGAACATTCTGAAGTGGAGATAAGAATGATTTCTGAAGGCTCGGTGTGTGGAAGGAAAATCAAGAGCTAACCAGCGTTCACTGGATAGCCAATTGAACAGCACGGCTGCGAGTGTTAACACGCAGCTGAAACCAGCCTTGGGTTGCTTGGACATTCACCAGTGGTGAAACGAAAACCTGCTGGGAGTGGAGAACAAGATGAATTCAAGATTCGCCTGAATGAATGAAACATTCTGTAGTGTAGATTGCAATGGTTTCTGAGGTTTGTATTGTCTGAACTGGAAAAAGAAGAACTCACCAGTGTTGAGTCGCTAGACCGTGAACAGCACGGGTTCGAGTGTGAATAGACCGCTGAAAACCATCATTGCGTTACTTGAACATTCAGCAGTGGTGCAATGAAAACCTGCCGGGAGTGGAGATTCAGATGAATTCCAGATTCGCAGTGAATGAATGGAACATTCTCTAGTGGTGATTCCAATGATTTCTGAAGGCTGGGTTTTGTGGACACGAAAATGTAGAGCTGAACAGGGTGGAATGGATAGCCAAATGAACAGCACGTCTCGTAGTAAGAACAGGCCACTGAAAACCAGCTTTGGCTTAATTGGACATTCACAAGTGGTGTAACGAAAACCTGACGGGAGTTGAGAATTAGATGAATTTCAGATTTGCCGTCAATGAATGGAACATTCTGTGGAGGAGATACCAATTGTTTCTGAAGTTTGGGTTATGTGGACAGGAAAATGGAGCTGAAGAGGGTTGAGTGGATAGCAAATTGAACAGCACGGCTGAGAGTATGAGCAGGCCACTTAAAACCAGCATTGGCTTACTTGGATATTTACCAGTGGTGTCACGAAAACCTGCCGGGAGTGGAGATTCAGATGAATTCCAGATTCGCTGTGAATGAATGGAACATTCTGTAGTGGAGATAACAATGATTTCTCCAGTCTCTGCGGTGTGGACAGGAAAATGTAGAGCTGGCCAGGGTTGAGTGGATAGCCAATTGAACAGCACCACTGCGCTTGTGAAGAAAACACTTAAAACATTGGGTTACTTGGACATTCAACAGTGGTGTAACGAAAACCTGCCGGGAGTGGAGGTTCAGAGGAATTCCAGATTCGCAGTGAATGAATGGAACATTCTCTAGTGGAGATTCCAACGATTTCTGAAGGCTGGGTCGTGTGGAAGGAAAATCAAGAACTAATCAGGATTTCGTGGAAAGCCAATTGTATAGCATGGCTGCGAGTGTGAACATGCAGCTGAAAACCAGCATTGGGTTACTTGGACATTCATCAGTGGTGTAAGGAAAACCTGCATGGAGTGGAGAGTCAGTTGAATTCCACATTCGCAGTGAATGAATGGAACATTCTGTAGAGGAGATTCCAATGATTTCTGAAGCCTGTGTTGTGTGGACAGGAAAATGAAGAGCTGACCAGGCTTGAATCGATAGCCAAGTAAACAGCAGGGCTGCGAATATGAACAGGCCGCTGAAAACCAGCATTGGGTTACTTGGACATTCAACAGTGGTGTAATGAAAACCTGCGTGGAGTTGAGAGTCAGATGAATTCCAGATTCGCAGTGAATGAATGGAACATTCTGTAGTGGAGATAACAAAGATTTCTGAAGGCTGGTAGTGTGGTGGGACAATGAAGAGCTGAACAGGGTGGAGTGAATTGTCAATTAAACAGCACGGCTGCGAGTATGAACAGGCCTCTGAAAACCAGCATTGGCTTACTTGGACATTCACAAGTGGTGTAATGTTAACCAGGCGGGAGTGGAGAATCAGATAAACTCCAGACTCGCAGTGAATGAATGGAACATTCTGTAGTGGAGATTGCAATGATTTCTGAAATCCGGATTGTGGGGACACGAAAATGAAGAGCTGACCAGTGTTGAGTGGATAGCCTGTAAAAAGCCTCGGCTTCGAATGTGAACAGACCACTGAAAACCAGTATTGCATTACTTCGACTTTCAGCAGTGGTGTAACGAAAGCCTGCGTGGAGTGCAGATTCAGATGAATTCCAGATTCCCAGTGAATGAATGGAACATCCTGTAGTGGAGATTACAATGATTTCTGAAGGCTGGGTTGTGTGCACAGGAAAATGAGGAGCAAAACAGGTTGAGTGGATAGCCAATTGAACAGCACGACTGCGAACATGAACAGGCCTCTGAAAACCAGCATTGTTTTACTTGGACATTCACAAGTGGTGTAAGATAAATCTGCAGGTAGTGGAGATTCAGTTGAATTCCAGATTCGCAGTGAATGAATGGAACATTCTGTACTGGAGATTGCAATGATTTCTCAAGTCTGGATTGTTTGGACATGAAAATGAAGAGCTGACCACAGTTGTGTGGATACCCAGTAAAAAGCAGGGCTTAGAGTGTGAACAGACCGCTGAAAACCAGCATTGTGTTACTTGGACATTCATAAGTGGTGTAATGAAAGCCCACCTGGAGTGCAGATTCAGATGAATTCCAGATTGGCAGTGAATGAATGGAACATTCTGTACTGGCGATTCCAATGATTTCTGAAGTCTGATATTGTGGAAAAGAAAATGAAAGGCTGACCAGGTTTGAGTGGATAGACAATTGAACAGCACACTGCGAGTGTGAAAAGGCGGCTGAAAACCAGCATTGGATTACTTGGTCATTCACCAGTGCTGTAATGAAAACCTGCCTGGAGCGGAGAGTCAGATGAATTGCAGAATCGCAGTGAATGAATGGAACAGTCTGTAGTGGAGAGCCCAATGATTTCTGAAGGCTGGTTTGTGTGGAGAGGAAAATGAAGAGCTGACCAATATTGAGTGGATAGCCCATTGAACAGCACTTCTGCGAGTTGAACATGCCTCTGAAAACCAGTATTGAGTTACTTGGACATTCACCAGTGGCGTAACGAAAACCTGCCAGGAGTGGAGGTTCAGAGGAATTCCAGATTCGCAGTGAATGAATGGAACATTCTCTAGTGGTGATTCCAATGATTTCTGAAGGCTGGGTTTTGTGGACACGAGAATGTAGAGCTGAACAGGGTGGAGTGGATAGCCAAATGAACAGCACGTCTCTTAGTATGAACAGGCCACTGAAAACCAGCATTGGCTTACTTGGACATTCACAAGTGGTGTAACGATAACCCGCCGGGAGTTGAGAGTCAGATGAATTTAAGATTCGCAGTGAATGAACGGAACATTCTGTGGAGGAGATACCAATTATTTCTGAAGGTTGGGTTATGAGGACAGGAAAATGTAGAGCTGAATAGGGTTGGGTGGATAGCAAATTGAACAGCACGGCTGAGTGTGTTAGCAGGCGGCTTAAAACCAGCATTGTCTTCCTTGGACATTTACCAGTGGTGTCACGAAAACCTTCCAGGAGTGGAGACTCTGATGAATTCCAGATTCGCGTGATTGAATGGAACATTCTGTAGTGGTGATTGCCAACATTTAGGAATCTGGATAGTCTGGACAGGATATTGAAGAGCTGACCGATATTGAGTGGATAGCCAATGAACAGCACGGTTTCGAGTGTGAACAGACCACTAAGAAGCAGCATTGCATTACTTGGACATTCATCAGTGGTGTAACGAAAGCCTTCCTGGAATGCAGATTCAGAGTATTTCCAGATTCACAGTGAATGAATGGAAATTTCTGTAGTAGAGATTCCAATGATTTCTGAACGCTGGGTTGTGTGGACAGGAAAATGAAGAGCTGACTAGGTTTGACTGGATTGCCAATTGAACAGCAAGGCTGTGAGTGTGAACAGCCGCTGAAAACCAGCATTGGATTACCTGGTCATTCACCAGTGTTGTTAGGAAAATCTGCCTGGTGTGGAGAGTCAGAGGAATTCCAGATTCGCAGGGAACGAATGGAACATTCTGAAGTGGAGATAAGAATGATTTCTGAAGGCTCGGTGTGTGGAAGGAAAATCAAGAGCTAACCAGCGTTCACTGGATAGCCAATTGAACAGCACGGCTGCGAGTGTTAACACGCAGCTGAAACCAGCCTTGGGTTGCTTGGACATTCACCAGTGGTGAAACGAAAACCTGCTGGGAGTGGAGAACAAGATGAATTCAAGATTCGCCTGAATGAATGAAACATTCTGTAGTGTAGATTGCAATGGTTTCTGAGGTTTGTATTGTCTGAACTGGAAAAAGAAGAACTCACCAGTGTTGAGTCGCTAGACCGTGAACAGCACGGGTTCGAGTGTGAATAGACCGCTGAAAACCATCATTGCGTTACTTGAACATTCAGCAGTGGTGCAATGAAAACCTGCCGGGAGTGGAGATTCAGATGAATTCCAGATTCGCAGTGAATGAATGGAACATTCTCTAGTGGTGATTCCAATGATTTCTGAAGGCTGGGTTTTGTGGACACGAAAATGTAGAGCTGAACAGGGTGGAATGGATAGCCAAATGAACAGCACGTCTCGTAGTAAGAACAGGCCACTGAAAACCAGCTTTGGCTTAATTGGACATTCACAAGTGGTGTAACGAAAACCTGACGGGAGTTGAGAATTAGATGAATTTCAGATTTGCCGTCAATGAATGGAACATTCTGTGGAGGAGATACCAATTGTTTCTGAAGTTTGGGTTATGTGGACAGGAAAATGGAGCTGAAGAGGGTTGAGTGGATAGCAAATTGAACAGCACGGCTGAGAGTATGAGCAGGCCACTTAAAACCAGCATTGGCTTACTTGGATATTTACCAGTGGTGTCACGAAAACCTGCCGGGAGTGGAGATTCAGATGAATTCCAGATTCGCTGTGAATGAATGGAACATTCTGTAGTGGAGATAACAATGATTTCTCCAGTCTCTGCGGTGTGGACAGGAAAATGTAGAGCTGGCCAGGGTTGAGTGGATAGCCAATTGAACAGCACCACTGCGCTTGTGAAGAAAACACTTAAAACATTGGGTTACTTGGACATTCAACAGTGGTGTAACGAAAACCTGCCGGGAGTGGAGGTTCAGAGGAATTCCAGATTCGCAGTGAATGAATGGAACATTCTCTAGTGGAGATTCCAACGATTTCTGAAGGCTGGGTCGTGTGGAAGGAAAATCAAGAACTAATCAGGATTTAGTGGAAAGCCAATTGTATAGCATGGCTGCGAGTGTGAACATGCAGCTGAAAACCAGCATTGGGTTACTTGGACATTCATCAGTGGTGTAAGGAAAACCTGCATGGAGTGGAGAGTCAGTTGAATTCCACATTCGCAGTGAATGAATGGAACATTCTGTAGAGGAGATTCCAATGATTTCTGAAGCCTGTGTTGTGTGGACAGGAAAATGAAGAGCTGACCAGGCTTGAATCGATAGCCAAGTAAACAGCAGGGCTGCGAATATGAACAGGCCGCTGAAAACCAGCATTGGGTTACTTGGACATTCAACAGTGGTGTAATGAAAACCTGCGTGGAGTTGAGAGTCAGATGAATTCCAGATTCGCAGTGAATGAATGGAACATTCTGTAGTGGAGATAACAAAGATTTCTGAAGGCTGGTAGTGTGGTGGGACAATGAAGAGCTGAACAGGGTGGAGTGAATTGTCAATTAAACAGCACGGCTGCGAGTATGAACAGGCCTCTGAAAACCAGCATTGGCTTACTTGGACATTCACAAGTGGTGTAATGTTAACCAGGCGGGAGTGGAGAATCAGATAAACTCCAGACTCGCAGTGAATGAATGGAACATTCTGTAGTGGAGATTGCAATGATTTCTGAAATCCGGATTGTGGGGACACGAAAATGAAGAGCTGACCAGTGTTGAGTGGATAGCCTGTAAAAAGCCTCGGCTTCGAATGTGAACAGACCACTGAAAACCAGTATTGCATTACTTCGACTTTCAGCAGTGGTGTAACGAAAGCCTGCGTGGAGTGCAGATTCAGATGAATTCCAGATTCCCAGTGAATGAATGGAACATCCTGTAGTGGAGATTACAATGATTTCTGAAGGCTGGGTTGTGTGCACAGGAAAATGAGGAGCAAAACAGGTTGAGTGGATAGCCAATTGAACAGCACGACTGCGAACATGAACAGGCCTCTGAAAACCAGCATTGTTTTACTTGGACATTCACAAGTGGTGTAAGATAAATCTGCAGGTAGTGGAGATTCAGTTGAATTCCAGATTCGCAGTGAATGAATGGAACATTCTGTACTGGAGTTTGCAATGATTTCTCAAGTCTGGATTGTTTGGACATGAAAATGAAGAGCTGACCACAGTTGTGTGGATACCCAGTAAAAAGCAGGGCTTAGAGTGTGAACAGACCGCTGAAAACCAGCATTGTGTTACTTGGACATTCATAAGTGGTGTAATGAAAGCCTACCTGGAGTGCAGATTCAGATGAATTCCAGATTGGCAGTGAATGAATGGAACATTCTGTACTGGCGATTCCAATGATTTCTGAAGTCTGATATTGTGGAAAAGAAAATGAAAGGCTGACCAGGTTTGAGTGGATAGACAATTGAACAGCACACTGCGAGTGTGAAAAGGCGGCTGAAAACCAGCATTGGATTACTTGGTCATTCACCAGTGCTGTAATGAAAACCTGCCTGGAGCGGAGAGTCAGATGAATTGCAGAATCGCAGTGAATGAATGGAACAGTCTGTAGTGGAGAGCCCAATGATTTCTGAAGGCTGGTTTGTGTGGAGAGGAAAATGAAGAGCTGACCAATATTGAGTGGATAGCCCATTGAACAGCACTTCTGCGAGTTGAACATGCCTCTGAAAACCAGTATTGAGTTACTTGGACATTCACCAGTGGCGTAACGAAAACCTGCCAGGAGTGGAGGTTCAGAGGAATTCCAGATTCGCAGTGAATGAATGGAACATTCTCTAGTGGTGATTCCAATGATTTCTGAAGGCTGGGTTTTGTGGACACGAGAATGTAGAGCTGAACAGGGTGGAGTGGATAGCCAAATGAACAGCACGTCTCTTAGTATGAACAGGCCACTGAAAACCAGCATTGGCTTACTTGGACATTCACAAGTGGTGTAACGATAACCCGCCGGGAGTTGAGAGTCAGATGAATTTAAGATTCGCAGTGAATGAACGGAACATTCTGTGGAGGAGATACCAATTATTTCTGAAGGTTGGGTTATGAGGACAGGAAAATGTAGAGCTGAATAGGGTTGGGTGGATAGCAAATTGAACAGCACGGCTGAGTGTGTTAGCAGGCGGCTTAAAACCAGCATTGTCTTCCTTGGACATTTACCAGTGGTGTCACGAAAACCTTCCAGGAGTGGAGACTCTGATGAATTCCAGATTCGCGTGATTGAATGGAACATTCTGTAGTGGTGATTGCCAACATTTAGGAATCTGGATAGTCTGGACAGGATATTGAAGAGCTGACCGATATTGAGTGGATAGCCAATGAACAGCACGGTTTCGAGTGTGAACAGACCACTAAGAAGCAGCATTGCATTACTTGGACATTCATCAGTGGTGTAACGAAAGCCTTCCTGGAATGCAGATTCAGAGTATTTCCAGATTCACAGTGAATGAATGGAAATTTCTGTAGTAGAGATTCCAATGATTTCTGAACGCTGGGTTGTGTGGACAGGAAAATGAAGAGCTGACTAGGTTTGACTGGATTGCCAATTGAACAGCAAGGCTGTGAGTGTGAACAGCCGCTGAAAACCAGCATTGGATTACCTGGTCATTCACCAGTGTTGTTAGGAAAATCTGCCTGGTGTGGAGAGTCAGAGGAATTCCAGATTCGCAGGGAACGAATGGAACATTCTGAAGTGGAGATAAGAATGATTTCTGAAGGCTCGGTGTGTGGAAGGAAAATCAAGAGCTAACCAGCGTTCACTGGATAGCCAATTGAACAGCACGGCTGCGAGTGTTAACACGCAGCTGAAACCAGCCTTGGGTTGCTTGGACATTCACCAGTGGTGAAACGAAAACCTGCTGGGAGTGGAGAACAAGATGAATTCAAGATTCGCCTGAATGAATGAAACATTCTGTAGTGTAGATTGCAATGGTTTCTGAGGTTTGTATTGTCTGAACTGGAAAAAGAAGAACTCACCAGTGTTGAGTCGCTAGACCGTGAACAGCACGGGTTCGAGTGTGAATAGACCGCTGAAAACCATCATTGCGTTACTTGAACATTCAGCAGTGGTGCAATGAAAACCTGCCGGGAGTGGAGATTCAGATGAATTCCAGATTCGCAGTGAATGAATGGAACATTCTCTAGTGGTGATTCCAATGATTTCTGAAGGCTGGGTTTTGTGGACACGAAAATGTAGAGCTGAACAGGGTGGAATGGATAGCCAAATGAACAGCACGTCTCGTAGTAAGAACAGGCCACTGAAAACCAGCTTTGGCTTAATTGGACATTCACAAGTGGTGTAACGAAAACCTGACGGGAGTTGAGAATTAGATGAATTTCAGATTTGCCGTCAATGAATGGAACATTCTGTGGAGGAGATACCAATTGTTTCTGAAGTTTGGGTTATGTGGACAGGAAAATGGAGCTGAAGAGGGTTGAGTGGATAGCAAATTGAACAGCACGGCTGAGAGTATGAGCAGGCCACTTAAAACCAGCATTGGCTTACTTGGATATTTACCAGTGGTGTCACGAAAACCTGCCGGGAGTGGAGATTCAGATGAATTCCAGATTCGCTGTGAATGAATGGAACATTCTGTAGTGGAGATAACAATGATTTCTCCAGTCTCTGCGGTGTGGACAGGAAAATGTAGAGCTGGCCAGGGTTGAGTGGATAGCCAATTGAACAGCACCACTGCGCTTGTGAAGAAAACACTTAAAACATTGGGTTACTTGGACATTCAACAGTGGTGTAACGAAAACCTGCCGGGAGTGGAGGTTCAGAGGAATTCCAGATTCGCAGTGAATGAATGGAACATTCTCTAGTGGAGATTCCAACGATTTCTGAAGGCTGGGTCGTGTGGAAGGAAAATCAAGAACTAATCAGGATTTAGTGGAAAGCCAATTGTATAGCATGGCTGCGAGTGTGAACATGCAGCTGAAAACCAGCATTGGGTTACTTGGACATTCATCAGTGGTGTAAGGAAAACCTGCATGGAGTGGAGAGTCAGTTGAATTCCACATTCGCAGTGAATGAATGGAACATTCTGTAGAGGAGATTCCAATGATTTCTGAAGCCTGTGTTGTGTGGACAGGAAAATGAAGAGCTGACCAGGCTTGAATCGATAGCCAAGTAAACAGCAGGGCTGCGAATATGAACAGGCCGCTGAAAACCAGCATTGGGTTACTTGGACATTCAACAGTGGTGTAATGAAAACCTGCGTGGAGTTGAGAGTCAGATGAATTCCAGATTCGCAGTGAATGAATGGAACATTCTGTAGTGGAGATAACAAAGATTTCTGAAGGCTGGTAGTGTGGTGGGACAATGAAGAGCTGAACAGGGTGGAGTGAATTGTCAATTAAACAGCACGGCTGCGAGTATGAACAGGCCTCTGAAAACCAGCATTGGCTTACTTGGACATTCACAAGTGGTGTAATGTTAACCAGGCGGGAGTGGAGAATCAGATAAACTCCAGACTCGCAGTGAATGAATGGAACATTCTGTAGTGGAGATTGCAATGATTTCTGAAATCCGGATTGTGGGGACACGAAAATGAAGAGCTGACCAGTGTTGAGTGGATAGCCTGTAAAAAGCCTCGGCTTCGAATGTGAACAGACCACTGAAAACCAGTATTGCATTACTTCGACTTTCAGCAGTGGTGTAACGAAAGCCTGCGTGGAGTGCAGATTCAGATGAATTCCAGATTCCCAGTGAATGAATGGAACATCCTGTAGTGGAGATTACAATGATTTCTGAAGGCTGGGTTGTGTGCACAGGAAAATGAGGAGCAAAACAGGTTGAGTGGATAGCCAATTGAACAGCACGACTGCGAACATGAACAGGCCTCTGAAAACCAGCATTGTTTTACTTGGACATTCACAAGTGGTGTAAGATAAATCTGCAGGTAGTGGAGATTCAGTTGAATTCCAGATTCGCAGTGAATGAATGGAACATTCTGTACTGGAGTTTGCAATGATTTCTCAAGTCTGGATTGTTTGGACATGAAAATGAAGAGCTGACCACAGTTGTGTGGATACCCAGTAAAAAGCAGGGCTTAGAGTGTGAACAGACCGCTGAAAACCAGCATTGTGTTACTTGGACATTCATAAGTGGTGTAATGAAAGCCTACCTGGAGTGCAGATTCAGATGAATTCCAGATTGGCAGTGAATGAATGGAACATTCTGTACTGGCGATTCCAATGATTTCTGAAGTCTGATATTGTGGAAAAGAAAATGAAAGGCTGACCAGGTTTGAGTGGATAGACAATTGAACAGCACACTGCGAGTGTGAAAAGGCGGCTGAAAACCAGCATTGGATTACTTGGTCATTCACCAGTGCTGTAATGAAAACCTGCCTGGAGCGGAGAGTCAGATGAATTGCAGAATCGCAGTGAATGAATGGAACAGTCTGTAGTGGAGAGCCCAATGATTTCTGAAGGCTGGTTTGTGTGGAGAGGAAAATGAAGAGCTGACCAATATTGAGTGGATAGCCCATTGAACAGCACTTCTGCGAGTTGAACATGCCTCTGAAAACCAGTATTGAGTTACTTGGACATTCACCAGTGGCGTAACGAAAACCTGCCAGGAGTGGAGGTTCAGAGGAATTCCAGATTCGCAGTGAATGAATGGAACATTCTCTAGTGGTGATTCCAATGATTTCTGAAGGCTGGGTTTTGTGGACACGAGAATGTAGAGCTGAACAGGGTGGAGTGGATAGCCAAATGAACAGCACGTCTCTTAGTATGAACAGGCCACTGAAAACCAGCATTGGCTTACTTGGACATTCACAAGTGGTGTAACGATAACCCGCCGGGAGTTGAGAGTCAGATGAATTTAAGATTCGCAGTGAATGAACGGAACATTCTGTGGAGGAGATACCAATTATTTCTGAAGGTTGGGTTATGAGGACAGGAAAATGTAGAGCTGAATAGGGTTGGGTGGATAGCAAATTGAACAGCACGGCTGAGTGTGTTAGCAGGCGGCTTAAAACCAGCATTGTCTTCCTTGGACATTTACCAGTGGTGTCACGAAAACCTTCCAGGAGTGGAGACTCTGATGAATTCCAGATTCGCGTGATTGAATGGAACATTCTGTAGTGGTGATTGCCAACATTTAGGAATCTGGATAGTCTGGACAGGATATTGAAGAGCTGACCGATATTGAGTGGATAGCCAATGAACAGCACGGTTTCGAGTGTGAACAGACCACTAAGAAGCAGCATTGCATTACTTGGACATTCATCAGTGGTGTAACGAAAGCCTTCCTGGAATGCAGATTCAGAGTATTTCCAGATTCACAGTGAATGAATGGAAATTTCTGTAGTAGAGATTCCAATGATTTCTGAACGCTGGGTTGTGTGGACAGGAAAATGAAGAGCTGACTAGGTTTGACTGGATTGCCAATTGAACAGCAAGGCTGTGAGTGTGAACAGCCGCTGAAAACCAGCATTGGATTACCTGGTCATTCACCAGTGTTGTTAGGAAAATCTGCCTGGTGTGGAGAGTCAGAGGAATTCCAGATTCGCAGGGAACGAATGGAACATTCTGAAGTGGAGATAAGAATGATTTCTGAAGGCTCGGTGTGTGGAAGGAAAATCAAGAGCTAACCAGCGTTCACTGGATAGCCAATTGAACAGCACGGCTGCGAGTGTTAACACGCAGCTGAAACCAGCCTTGGGTTGCTTGGACATTCACCAGTGGTGAAACGAAAACCTGCTGGGAGTGGAGAACAAGATGAATTCAAGATTCGCCTGAATGAATGAAACATTCTGTAGTGTAGATTGCAATGGTTTCTGAGGTTTGTATTGTCTGAACTGGAAAAAGAAGAACTCACCAGTGTTGAGTCGCTAGACCGTGAACAGCACGGGTTCGAGTGTGAATAGACCGCTGAAAACCATCATTGCGTTACTTGAACATTCAGCAGTGGTGCAATGAAAACCTGCCGGGAGTGGAGATTCAGATGAATTCCAGATTCGCAGTGAATGAATGGAACATTCTCTAGTGGTGATTCCAATGATTTCTGAAGGCTGGGTTTTGTGGACACGAAAATGTAGAGCTGAACAGGGTGGAATGGATAGCCAAATGAACAGCACGTCTCGTAGTAAGAACAGGCCACTGAAAACCAGCTTTGGCTTAATTGGACATTCACAAGTGGTGTAACGAAAACCTGACGGGAGTTGAGAATTTGATGAATTTCAGATTTGCCGTCAATGAATGGAACATTCTGTGGAGGAGATACCAATTGTTTCTGAAGTTTGGGTTATGTGGACAGGAAAATGGAGCTGAAGAGGGTTGAGTGGATAGCAAATTGAACAGCACGGCTGAGAGTATGAGCAGGCCACTTAAAACCAGCATTGGCTTACTTGGATATTTACCAGTGGTGTCACGAAAACCTGCCGGGAGTGGAGATTCAGATGAATTCCAGATTCGCTGTGAATGAATGGAACATTCTGTAGTGGAGATAACAATGATTTCTCCAGTCTCTGTGGTGTGGACAGGAAAATGTAGAGCTGGCCAGGGTTGAGTGGATAGCCAATTGAACAGCACCACTGCGCTTGTGAAGAAAACACTTAAAACATTGGGTTACTTGGACATTCAACAGTGGTGTAACGAAAACCTGCCGGGAGTGGAGGTTCAGAGGAATTCCAGATTCGCAGTGAATGAATGGAACATTCTCTAGTGGAGATTCCAACGATTTCTGAAGGCTGGGTCGTGTGGAAGGAAAATCAAGAACTAATCAGGATTTCGTGGAAAGCCAATTGTATAGCATGGCTGCGAGTGTGAACATGCAGCCGAAAACCAGCATTGGGTTACTTGGACATTCATCAGTGGTGTAAGGAAAACCTGCATGGAGTGGAGAGTCAGTTGAATTCCACATTCGCAGTGAATGAATGGAACATTCTGTAGAGGAGATTCCAATGATTTCTGAAGCCTGTGTTGTGTGGACAGGAAAATGAAGAGCTGACCAGGCTTGAATCGATAGCCAAGTAAACAGCAGGGCTGCGAATATGAACAGGCCGCTGAAAACCAGCATTGGGTTACTTGGACATTCAACAGTGGTGTAATGAAAACCTGCGTGGAGTTGAGAGTCAGATGAATTCCAGATTCGCAGTGAATGAATGGAACATTCTGTAGTGGAGATAACAAAGATTTCTGAAGGCTGGTAGTGTGGTGGGACAATGAAGAGCTGAACAGGGTGGAGTGAATTGTCAATTAAACAGCACGGCTGCGAGTATGAACAGGCCTCTGAAAACCAGCATTGGCTTACTTGGACATTCACAAGTGGTGTAATGTTAACCAGGCGGGAGTGGAGAATCAGATAAACTCCAGACTCGCAGTGAATGAATGGAACATTCTGTAGTGGAGATTGCAATGATTTCTGAAATCCGGATTGTGGGGACACGAAAATGAAGAGCTGACCAGTGTTGAGTGGATAGCCTGTAAAAAGCCTCGGCTTCGAATGTGAACAGACCACTGAAAACCAGTATTGCATTACTTCGACTTTCAGCAGTGGTGTAACGAAAGCCTGCGTGGAGTGCAGATTCAGATGAATTCCAGATTCCCAGTGAATGAATGGAACATCCTGTAGTGGAGATTACAATGATTTCTGAAGGCTGGGTTGTGTGCACAGGAAAATGAGGAGCAAAACAGGTTGAGTGGATAGCCAATTGAACAGCACGACTGCGAACATGAACAGGCCTCTGAAAACCAGCATTGTTTTACTTGGACATTCACAAGTGGTGTAAGATAAATCTGCAGGTAGTGGAGATTCAGTTGAATTCCAGATTCGCAGTGAATGAATGGAACATTCTGTACTGGAGATTGCAATGATTTCTCAAGTCTGGATTGTTTGGACATGAAAATGAAGAGCTGACCACAGTTGTGTGGATACCCAGTAAAAAGCAGGGCTTAGAGTGTGAACAGACCGCTGAAAACCAGCATTGTGTTACTTGGACATTCATAAGTGGTGTAATGAAAGCCTACCTGGAGTGCAGATTCAGATGAATTCCAGATTGGCAGTGAATGAATGGAACATTCTGTACTGGCGATTCCAATGATTTCTGAAGTCTGATATTGTGGAAAAGAAAATGAAAGGCTGACCAGGTTTGAGTGGATAGACAATTGAACAGCACACTGCGAGTGTGAAAAGGCGGCTGAAAACCAGCATTGGATTACTTGGTCATTCACCAGTGCTGTAATGAAAACCTGCCTGGAGCGGAGAGTCAGATGAATTGCAGAATCGCAGTGAATGAATGGAACAGTCTGTAGTGGAGAGCCCAATGATTTCTGAAGGCTGGTTTGTGTGGAGAGGAAAATGAAGAGCTGACCAATATTGAGTGGATAGCCCATTGAACAGCACTTCTGCGAGTTGAACATGCCTCTGAAAACCAGTATTGAGTTACTTGGACATTCACCAGTGGCGTAACGAAAACCTGCCAGGAGTGGAGGTTCAGAGGAATTCCAGATTCGCAGTGAATGAATGGAACATTCTCTAGTGGTGATTCCAATGATTTCTGAAGGCTGGGTTTTGTGGACACGAGAATGTAGAGCTGAACAGGGTGGAGTGGATAGCCAAATGAACAGCACGTCTCTTAGTATGAACAGGCCACTGAAAACCAGCATTGGCTTACTTGGACATTCACAAGTGGTGTAACGATAACCCGCCGGGAGTTGAGAGTCAGATGAATTTAAGATTCGCAGTGAATGAACGGAACATTCTGTGGAGGAGATACCAATTATTTCTGAAGGTTGGGTTATGAGGACAGGAAAATGTAGAGCTGAATAGGGTTGGGTGGATAGCAAATTGAACAGCACGGTTGAGTGTGTTAGCAGGCGGCTTAAAACCAGCATTGTCTTCCTTGGACATTTACCAGTGGTGTCACGAAAACCTTCCAGGAGTGGAGACTCTGATGAATTCCAGATTCGCGTGATTGAATGGAACATTCTGTAGTGGTGATTGCCAACATTTAGGAATCTGGATAGTCTGGACAGGATATTGAAGAGCTGACCGATATTGAGTGGATAGCCAATGAACAGCACGGTTTCGAGTGTGAACAGACCACTAAGAAGCAGCATTGCATTACTTGGACATTCATCAGTGGTGTAACGAAAGCCTTCCTGGAATGCAGATTCAGAGTATTTCCAGATTCACAGTGAATGAATGGAAATTTCTGTAGTAGAGATTCCAATGATTTCTGAACGCTGGGTTGTGTGGACAGGAAAATGAAGAGCTGACTAGGTTTGACTGGATTGCCAATTGAACAGCAAGGCTGTGAGTGTGAACAGCCGCTGAAAACCAGCATTGGATTACCTGGTCATTCACCAGTGTTGTTAGGAAAATCTGCCTGGTGTGGAGAGTCAGAGGAATTCCAGATTCGCAGGGAACGAATGGAACATTCTGAAGTGGAGATAAGAATGATTTCTGAAGGCTCGGTGTGTGGAAGGAAAATCAAGAGCTAACCAGCGTTCACTGGATAGCCAATTGAACAGCACGGCTGCGAGTGTTAACACGCAGCTGAAACCAGCCTTGGGTTGCTTGGACATTCACCAGTGGTGAAACGAAAACCTGCTGGGAGTGGAGAACAAGATGAATTCAAGATTCGCCTGAATGAATGAAACATTCTGTAGTGTAGATTGCAATGGTTTCTGAGGTTTGTATTGTCTGAACTGGAAAAAGAAGAACTCACCAGTGTTGAGTCGCTAGACCGTGAACAGCACGGGTTCGAGTGTGAATAGACCGCTGAAAACCATCATTGCGTTACTTGAACATTCAGCAGTGGTGCAATGAAAACCTGCCGGGAGTGGAGATTCAGATGAATTCCAGATTCGCAGTGAATGAATGGAACATTCTCTAGTGGTGATTCCAATGATTTCTGAAGGCTGGGTTTTGTGGACACGAAAATGTAGAGCTGAACAGGGTGGAATGGATAGCCAAATGAACAGCACGTCTCGTAGTAAGAACAGGCCACTGAAAACCAGCTTTGGCTTAATTGGACATTCACAAGTGGTGTAACGAAAACCTGACGGGAGTTGAGAATTAGATGAATTTCAGATTTGCCGTCAATGAATGGAACATTCTGTGGAGGAGATACCAATTGTTTCTGAAGTTTGGGTTATGTGGACAGGAAAATGGAGCTGAAGAGGGTTGAGTGGATAGCAAATTGAACAGCACGGCTGAGAGTATGAGCAGGCCACTTAAAACCAGCATTGGCTTACTTGGATATTTACCAGTGGTGTCACGAAAACCTGCCGGGAGTGGAGATTCAGATGAATTCCAGATTCGCTGTGAATGAATGGAACATTCTGTAGTGGAGATAACAATGATTTCTCCAGTCTCTGTGGTGTGGACAGGAAAATGTAGAGCTGGCCAGGGTTGAGTGGATAGCCAATTGAACAGCACCACTGCGCTTGTGAAGAAAACACTTAAAACATTGGGTTACTTGGACATTCAACAGTGGTGTAACGAAAACCTGCCGGGAGTGGAGGTTCAGAGGAATTCCAGATTCGCAGTGAATGAATGGAACATTCTCTAGTGGAGATTCCAACGATTTCTGAAGGCTGGGTCGTGTGGAAGGAAAATCAAGAACTAATCAGGATTTAGTGGAAAGCCAATTGTATAGCATGGCTGCGAGTGTGAACATGCAGCTGAAAACCAGCATTGGGTTACTTGGACATTCATCAGTGGTGTAAGGAAAACCTGCATGGAGTGGAGAGTCAGTTGAATTCCACATTCGCAGTGAATGAATGGAACATTCTGTAGAGGAGATTCCAATGATTTCTGAAGCCTGTGTTGTGTGGACAGGAAAATGAAGAGCTGACCAGGCTTGAATCGATAGCCAAGTAAACAGCAGGGCTGCGAATATGAACAGGCCGCTGAAAACCAGCATTGGGTTACTTGGACATTCAACAGTGGTGTAATGAAAACCTACGTGGAGTTGAGAGTCAGATGAATTCCAGATTCGCAGTGAATGAATGGAACATTCTGTAGTGGAGATAACAAAGATTTCTGAAGGCTGGTAGTGTGGTGGGACAATGAAGAGCTGAACAGGGTGGAGTGAATTGTCAATTAAACAGCACGGCTGCGAGTATGAACAGGCCTCTGAAAACCAGCATTGGCTTACTTGGACATTCACAAGTGGTGTAATGTTAACCAGGCGGGAGTGGAGAATCAGATAAACTCCAGACTCGCAGTGAATGAATGGAACATTCTGTAGTGGAGATTGCAATGATTTCTGAAATCTGGATTGTGGGGACACGAAAATGAAGAGCTGACCAGTGTTGAGTGGATAGCCTGTAAAAAGCCTCGGCTTCGAATGTGAACAGACCACTGAAAACCAGTATTGCATTACTTCGACTTTCAGCAGTGGTGTAACGAAAGCCTGCGTGGAGTGCAGATTCAGATGAATTCCAGATTCCCAGTGAATGAATGGAACATCCTGTAGTGGAGATTACAATGATTTCTGAAGGCTGGGTTGTGTGCACAGGAAAATGAGGAGCAAAACAGGTTGAGTGGATAGCCAATTGAACAGCACGACTGCGAACATGAACAGGCCTCTGAAAACCAGCATTGTTTTACTTGGACATTCACAAGTGGTGTAAGATAAATCTGCAGGTAGTGGAGATTCAGTTGAATTCCAGATTCGCAGTGAATGAATGGAACATTCTGTACTGGAGATTGCAATGATTTCTCAAGTCTGGATTGTTTGGACATGAAAATGAAGAGCTGACCACAGTTGTGTGGATACCCAGTAAAAAGCAGGGCTTAGAGTGTGAACAGACCGCTGAAAACCAGCATTGTGTTACTTGGACATTCATAAGTGGTGTAATGAAAGCCTACCTGGAGTGCAGATTCAGATGAATTCCAGATTGGCAGTGAATGAATGGAACATTCTGTACTGGCGATTCCAATGATTTCTGAAGTCTGATATTGTGGAAAAGAAAATGAAAGGCTGACCAGGTTTGAGTGGATAGACAATTGAACAGCACACTGCGAGTGTGAAAAGGCGGCTGAAAACCAGCATTGGATTACTTGGTCATTCACCAGTGCTGTAATGAAAACCTGCCTGGAGCGGAGAGTCAGATGAATTGCAGAATCGCAGTGAATGAATGGAACAGTCTGTAGTGGAGAGCCCAATGATTTCTGAAGGCTGGTTTGTGTGGAGAGGAAAATGAAGAGCTGAGCAATATTGAGTGGATAGCCCATTGAACAGCACTTCTGCGAGTTGAACATGCCTCTGAAAACCAGTATTGAGTTACTTGGACATTCACCAGTGGCGTAACGAAAACCTGCCAGGAGTGGAGGTTCAGAGGAATTCCAGATTCGCAGTGAATGAATGGAACATTCTCTAGTGGTGATTCCAATGATTTCTGAAGGCTGGGTTTTGTGGACACGAGAATGTAGAGCTGAACAGGGTGGAGTGGATAGCCAAATGAACAGCACGTCTCTTAGTATGAACAGGCCACTGAAAACCAGCATTGGCTTACTTGGACATTCACAAGTGGTGTAACGATAACCCGCCGGGAGTTGAGAGTCAGATGAATTTAAGATTCGCAGTGAATGAACGGAACATTCTGTGGAGGAGATACCAATTATTTCTGAAGGTTGGGTTATGAGGACAGGAAAATGTAGAGCTGAATAGGGTTGGGTGGATAGCAAATTGAACAGCACGGCTGAGTGTGTTAGCAGGCGGCTTAAAACCAGCATTGTCTTCCTTGGACATTTACCAGTGGTGTCACGAAAACCTTCCAGGAGTGGAGACTCTGATGAATTCCAGATTCGCGTGATTGAATGGAACATTCTGTAGTGGTGATTGCCAACATTTAGGAATCTGGATAGTCTGGACAGGATATTGAAGAGCTGACCGATATTGAGTGGATAGCCAATGAACAGCACGGTTTCGAGTGTGAACAGACCACTAAGAAGCAGCATTGCATTACTTGGACATTCATCAGTGGTGTAACGAAAGCCTTCCTGGAATGCAGATTCAGAGTATTTCCAGATTCACAGTGAATGAATGGAAATTTCTGTAGTAGAGATTCCAATGATTTCTGAACGCTGGGTTGTGTGGACAGGAAAATGAAGAGCTGACTAGGTTTGACTGGATTGCCAATTGAACAGCAAGGCTGTGAGTGTGAACAGCCGCTGAAAACCAGCATTGGATTACCTGGTCATTCACCAGTGTTGTTAGGAAAATCTGCCTGGTGTGGAGAGTCAGAGGAATTCCAGATTCGCAGGGAACGAATGGAACATTCTGAAGTGGAGATAAGAATGATTTCTGAAGGCTCGGTGTGTGGAAGGAAAATCAAGAGCTAACCAGCGTTCACTGGATAGCCAATTGAACAGCACGGCTGCGAGTGTTAACACGCAGCTGAAACCAGCCTTGGGTTGCTTGGACATTCACCAGTGGTGAAACGAAAACCTGCTGGGAGTGGAGAACAAGATGAATTCAAGATTCGCCTGAATGAATGAAACATTCTGTAGTGTAGATTGCAATGGTTTCTGAGGTTTGTATTGTCTGAACTGGAAAAAGAAGAACTCACCAGTGTTGAGTCGCTAGACCGTGAACAGCACGGGTTCGAGTGTGAATAGACCGCTGAAAACCATCATTGCGTTACTTGAACATTCAGCAGTGGTGCAATGAAAACCTGCCGGGAGTGGAGATTCAGATGAATTCCAGATTCGCAGTGAATGAATGGAACATTCTCTAGTGGTGATTCCAATGATTTCTGAAGGCTGGGTTTTGTGGACACGAAAATGTAGAGCTGAACAGGGTGGAATGGATAGCCAAATGAACAGCACGTCTCGTAGTAAGAACAGGCCACTGAAAACCAGCTTTGGCTTAATTGGACATTCACAAGTGGTGTAACGAAAACCTGACGGGAGTTGAGAATTAGATGAATTTCAGATTTGCCGTCAATGAATGGAACATTCTGTGGAGGAGATACCAATTGTTTCTGAAGTTTGGGTTATGTGGACAGGAAAATGGAGCTGAAGAGGGTTGAGTGGATAGCAAATTGAACAGCACGGCTGAGAGTATGAGCAGGCCACTTAAAACCAGCATTGGCTTACTTGGATATTTACCAGTGGTGTCACGAAAACCTGCCGGGAGTGGAGATTCAGATGAATTCCAGATTCGCTGTGAATGAATGGAACATTCTGTAGTGGAGATAACAATGATTTCTCCAGTCTCTGTGGTGTGGACAGGAAAATGTAGAGCTGGCCAGGGTTGAGTGGATAGCCAATTGAACAGCACCACTGCGCTTGTGAAGAAAACACTTAAAACATTGGGTTACTTGGACATTCAACAGTGGTGTAACGAAAACCTGCCGGGAGTGGAGGTTCAGAGGAATTCCAGATTCGCAGTGAATGAATGGAACATTCTCTAGTGGAGATTCCAACGATTTCTGAAGGCTGGGTCGTGTGGAAGGAAAATCAAGAACTAATCAGGATTTAGTGGAAAGCCAATTGTATAGCATGGCTGCGAGTGTGAACATGCAGCTGAAAACCAGCATTGGGTTACTTGGACATTCATCAGTGGTGTAAGGAAAACCTGCATGGAGTGGAGAGTCAGTTGAATTCCACATTCGCAGTGAATGAATGGAACATTCTGTAGAGGAGATTCCAATGATTTCTGAAGCCTGTGTTGTGTGGACAGGAAAATGAAGAGCTGACCAGGCTTGAATCGATAGCCAAGTAAACAGCAGGGCTGCGAATATGAACAGGCCGCTGAAAACCAGCATTGGGTTACTTGGACATTCAACAGTGGTGTAATGAAAACCTGCGTGGAGTTGAGAGTCAGATGAATTCCAGATTCGCAGTGAATGAATGGAACATTCTGTAGTGGAGATAACAAAGATTTCTGAAGGCTGGTAGTGTGGTGGGACAATGAAGAGCTGAACAGGGTGGAGTGAATTGTCAATTAAACAGCACGGCTGCGAGTATGAACAGGCCTCTGAAAACCAGCATTGGCTTACTTGGACATTCACAAGTGGTGTAATGTTAACCAGGCGGGAGTGGAGAATCAGATAAACTCCAGACTCGCAGTGAATGAATGGAACATTCTGTAGTGGAGATTGCAATGATTTCTGAAATCTGGATTGTGGGGACACGAAAATGAAGAGCTGACCAGTGTTGAGTGGATAGCCTGTAAAAAGCCTCGGCTTCGAATGTGAACAGACCACTGAAAACCAGTATTGCATTACTTCGACTTTCAGCAGTGGTGTAACGAAAGCCTGCGTGGAGTGCAGATTCAGATGAATTCCAGATTCCCAGTGAATGAATGGAACATCCTGTAGTGGAGATTACAATGATTTCTGAAGGCTGGGTTGTGTGCACAGGAAAATGAGGAGCAAAACAGGTTGAGTGGATAGCCAATTGAACAGCACGACTGCGAACATGAACAGGCCTCTGAAAACCAGCATTGTTTTACTTGGACATTCACAAGTGGTGTAAGATAAATCTGCAGGTAGTGGAGATTCAGTTGAATTCCAGATTCGCAGTGAATGAATGGAACATTCTGTACTGGAGATTGCAATGATTTCTCAAGTCTGGATTGTTTGGACATGAAAATGAAGAGCTGACCACAGTTGTGTGTATACCCAGTAAAAAGCAGGGCTTAGAGTGTGAACAGACCGCTGAAAACCAGCATTGTGTTACTTGGACATTCATAAGTGGTGTAATGAAAGCCTACCTGGAGTGCAGATTCAGATGAATTCCAGATTGGCAGTGAATGAATGGAACATTCTGTACTGGCGATTCCAATGATTTCTGAAGTCTGATATTGTGGAAAAGAAAATGAAAGGCTGACCAGGTTTGAGTGGATAGACAATTGAACAGCACACTGCGAGTGTGAAAAGGCGGCTGAAAACCAGCATTGGATTACTTGGTCATTCACCAGTGCTGTAATGAAAACCTGCCTGGAGCGGAGAGTCAGATGAATTGCAGAATCGCAGTGAATGAATGGAACAGTCTGTAGTGGAGAGCCCAATGATTTCTGAAGGCTGGTTTGTGTGGAGAGGAAAATGAAGAGCTGAGCAATATTGAGTGGATAGCCCATTGAACAGCACTTCTGCGAGTTGAACATGCCTCTGAAAACCAGTATTGAGTTACTTGGACATTCACCAGTGGCGTAACGAAAACCTGCCAGGAGTGGAGGTTCAGAGGAATTCCAGATTCGCAGTGAATGAATGGAACATTCTCTAGTGGTGATTCCAATGATTTCTGAAGGCTGGGTTTTGTGGACACGAGAATGTAGAGCTGAACAGGGTGGAGTGGATAGCCAAATGAACAGCACGTCTCTTAGTATGAACAGGCCACTGAAAACCAGCATTGGCTTACTTGGACATTCACAAGTGGTGTAACGATAACCCGCCGGGAGTTGAGAGTCAGATGAATTTAAGATTCGCAGTGAATGAACGGAACATTCTGTGGAGGAGATACCAATTATTTCTGAAGGTTGGGTTATGAGGACAGGAAAATGTAGAGCTGAATAGGGTTGGGTGGATAGCAAATTGAACAGCACGGCTGAGTGTGTTAGCAGGCGGCTTAAAACCAGCATTGTCTTCCTTGGACATTTACCAGTGGTGTCACGAAAACCTTCCAGGAGTGGAGACTCTGATGAATTCCAGATTCGCGTGATTGAATGGAACATTCTGTAGTGGTGATTGCCAACATTTAGGAATCTGGATAGTCTGGACAGGATATTGAAGAGCTGACCGATATTGAGTGGATAGCCAATGAACAGCACGGTTTCGAGTGTGAACAGACCACTAAGAAGCAGCATTGCATTACTTGGACATTCATCAGTGGTGTAACGAAAGCCTTCCTGGAATGCAGATTCAGAGTATTTCCAGATTCACAGTGAATGAATGGAAATTTCTGTAGTAGAGATTCCAATGATTTCTGAACGCTGGGTTGTGTGGACAGGAAAATGAAGAGCTGACTAGGTTTGACTGGATTGCCAATTGAACAGCAAGGCTGTGAGTGTGAACAGCCGCTGAAAACCAGCATTGGATTACCTGGTCATTCACCAGTGTTGTTAGGAAAATCTGCCTGGTGTGGAGAGTCAGAGGAATTCCAGATTCGCAGGGAACGAATGGAACATTCTGAAGTGGAGATAAGAATGATTTCTGAAGGCTCGGTGTGTGGAAGGAAAATCAAGAGCTAACCAGCGTTCACTGGATAGCCAATTGAACAGCACGGCTGCGAGTGTTAACACACAGCTGAAACCAGCCTTGGGTTGCTTGGACATTCACCAGTGGTGAAACGAAAACCTGCTGGGAGTGGAGAACAAGATGAATTCAAGATTCGCCTGAATGAATGAAACATTCTGTAGTGTAGATTGCAATGGTTTCTGAGGTTTGTATTGTCTGAACTGGAAAAAGAAGAACTCACCAGTGTTGAGTCGCTAGACCGTGAACAGCACGGGTTCGAGTGTGAATAGACCGCTGAAAACCATCATTGCGTTACTTGAACATTCAGCAGTGGTGCAATGAAAACCTGCCGGGAGTGGAGATTCAGATGAATTCCAGATTCGCAGTGAATGAATGGAACATTCTCTAGTGGTGATTCCAATGATTTCTGAAGGCTGGGTTTTGTGGACACGAAAATGTAGAGCTGAACAGGGTGGAATGGATAGCCAAATGAACAGCACGTCTCGTAGTAAGAACAGGCCACTGAAAACCAGCTTTGGCTTAATTGGACATTCACAAGTGGTGTAACGAAAACCTGACGGGAGTTGAGAATTAGATGAATTTCAGATTTGCCGTCAATGAATGGAACATTCTGTGGAGGAGATACCAATTGTTTCTGAAGTTTGGGTTATGTGGACAGGAAAATGGAGCTGAAGAGGGTTGAGTGGATAGCAAATTGAACAGCACGGCTGAGAGTATGAGCAGGCCACTTAAAACCAGCATTGGCTTACTTGGATATTTACCAGTGGTGTCACGAAAACCTGCCGGGAGTGGAGATTCAGATGAATTCCAGATTCGCTGTGAATGAATGGAACATTCTGTAGTGGAGATAACAATGATTTCTCCAGTCTCTGTGGTGTGGACAGGAAAATGTAGAGCTGGCCAGGGTTGAGTGGATAGCCAATTGAACAGCACCACTGCGCTTGTGAAGGAAACACTTAAAACATTGGGTTACTTGGACATTCAACAGTGGTGTAACGAAAACCTGCCGGGAGTGGAGGTTCAGAGGAATTCCAGATTCGCAGTGAATGAATGGAACATTCTCTAGTGGAGATTCCAACGATATCTGAAGGCTGGGTCGTGTGGAAGGAAAATCAAGAACTAATCAGGATTTAGTGGAAAGCCAATTGTATAGCATGGCTGCGAGTGTGAACATGCAGCTGAAAACCAGCATTGGGTTACTTGGACATTCATCAGTGGTGTAAGGAAAACCTGCATGGAGTGGAGAGTCAGTTGAATTCCACATTCGCAGTGAATGAATGGAACATTCTGTAGAGGAGATTCCAATGATTTCTGAAGCCTGTGTTGTGTGGACAGGAAAATGAAGAGCTGACCAGGCTTGAATCGATAGCCAAGTAAACAGCAGGGCTGCGAATATGAACAGGCCGCTGAAAACCAGCATTGGGTTACTTGGACATTCAACAGTGGTGTAATGAAAACCTGCGTGGAGTTGAGAGTCAGATGAATTCCAGATTCGCAGTGAATGAATGGAACATTCTGTAGTGGAGATAACAAAGATTTCTGAAGGCTGGTAGTGTGGTGGGACAATGAAGAGCTGAACAGGGTGGAGTGAATTGTCAATTAAACAGCACGGCTGCGAGTATGAACAGGCCTCTGAAAACCAGCATTGGCTTACTTGGACATTCACAAGTGGTGTAATGTTAACCAGGCGGGAGTGGAGAATCAGATAAACTCCAGACTCGCAGTGAATGAATGGAACATTCTGTAGTGGAGATTGCAATGATTTCTGAAATCTGGATTGTGGGGACACGAAAATGAAGAGCTGACCAGTGTTGAGTGGATAGCCTGTAAAAAGCCTCGGCTTCGAATGTGAACAGACCACTGAAAACCAGTATTGCATTACTTCGACTTTCAGCAGTGGTGTAACGAAAGCCTGCGTGGAGTGCAGATTCAGATGAATTCCAGATTCCCAGTGAATGAATGGAACATCCTGTAGTGGAGATTACAATGATTTCTGAAGGCTGGGTTGTGTGCACAGGAAAATGAGGAGCAAAACAGGTTGAGTGGATAGCCAATTGAACAGCACGACTGCGAACATGAACAGGCCTCTGAAAACCAGCATTGTTTTACTTGGACATTCACAAGTGGTGTAAGATAAATCTGCAGGTAGTGGAGATTCAGTTGAATTCCAGATTCGCAGTGAATGAATGGAACATTCTGTACTGGAGATTGCAATGATTTCTCAAGTCTGGATTGTTTGGACATGAAAATGAAGAGCTGACCACAGTTGTGTGGATACCCAGTAAAAAGCAGGGCTTAGAGTGTGAACAGACCGCTGAAAACCAGCATTGTGTTACTTGGACATTCATAAGTGGTGTAATGAAAGCCTACCTGGAGTGCAGATTCAGATGAATTCCAGATTGGCAGTGAATGAATGGAACATTCTGTACTGGCGATTCCAATGATTTCTGAAGTCTGATATTGTGGAAAAGAAAATGAAAGGCTGACCAGGTTTGAGTGGATAGACAATTGAACAGCACACTGCGAGTGTGAAAAGGCGGCTGAAAACCAGCATTGGATTACTTGGTCATTCACCAGTGCTGTAATGAAAACCTGCCTGGAGCGGAGAGTCAGATGAATTGCAGAATCGCAGTGAATGAATGGAACAGTCTGTAGTGGAGAGCCCAATGATTTCTGAAGGCTGGTTTGTGTGGAGAGGAAAATGAAGAGCTGAGCAATATTGAGTGGATAGCCCATTGAACAGCACTTCTGCGAGTTGAACATGCCTCTGAAAACCAGTATTGAGTTACTTGGACATTCACCAGTGGCGTAACGAAAACCTGCCAGGAGTGGAGGTTCAGAGGAATTCCAGATTCGCAGTGAATGAATGGAACATTCTCTAGTGGTGATTCCAATGATTTCTGAAGGCTGGGTTTTGTGGACACGAGAATGTAGAGCTGAACAGGGTGGAGTGGATAGCCAAATGAACAGCACGTCTCTTAGTATGAACAGGCCACTGAAAACCAGCATTGGCTTACTTGGACATTCACAAGTGGTGTAACGATAACCCGCCGGGAGTTGAGAGTCAGATGAATTTAAGATTCGCAGTGAATGAACGGAACATTCTGTGGAGGAGATACCAATTATTTCTGAAGGTTGGGTTATGAGGACAGGAAAATGTAGAGCTGAATAGGGTTGGGTGGATAGCAAATTGAACAGCACGGCTGAGTGTGTTAGCAGGCGGCTTAAAACCAGCATTGTCTTCCTTGGACATTTACCAGTGGTGTCACGAAAACCTTCCAGGAGTGGAGACTCTGATGAATTCCAGATTCGCGTGATTGAATGGAACATTCTGTAGTGGTGATTGCCAACATTTAGGAATCTGGATAGTCTGGACAGGATATTGAAGAGCTGACCGATATTGAGTGGATAGCCAATGAACAGCACGGTTTCGAGTGTGAACAGACCACTAAGAAGCAGCATTGCATTACTTGGACATTCATCAGTGGTGTAACGAAAGCCTTCCTGGAATGCAGATTCAGAGTATTTCCAGATTCACAGTGAATGAATGGAAATTTCTGTAGTAGAGATTCCAATGATTTCTGAACGCTGGGTTGTGTGGACAGGAAAATGAAGAGCTGACTAGGTTTGACTGGATTGCCAATTGAACAGCAAGGCTGTGAGTGTGAACAGCCGCTGAAAACCAGCATTGGATTACCTGGTCATTCACCAGTGTTGTTAGGAAAATCTGCCTGGTGTGGAGAGTCAGAGGAATTCCAGATTCGCAGGGAACGAATGGAACATTCTGAAGTGGAGATAAGAATGATTTCTGAAGGCTCGGTGTGTGGAAGGAAAATCAAGAGCTAACCAGCGTTCACTGGATAGCCAATTGAACAGCACGGCTGCGAGTGTTAACACGCAGCTGAAACCAGCCTTGGGTTGCTTGGACATTCACCAGTGGTGAAACGAAAACCTGCTGGGAGTGGAGAACAAGATGAATTCAAGATTCGCCTGAATGAATGAAACATTCTGTAGTGTAGATTGCAATGGTTTCTGAGGTTTGTATTGTCTGAACTGGAAAAAGAAGAACTCACCAGTGTTGAGTCGCTAGACCGTGAACAGCACGGGTTCGAGTGTGAATAGACCGCTGAAAACCATCATTGCGTTACTTGAACATTCAGCAGTGGTGCAATGAAAACCTGCCGGGAGTGGAGATTCAGATGAATTCCAGATTCGCAGTGAATGAATGGAACATTCTCTAGTGGTGATTCCAATGATTTCTGAAGGCTGGGTTTTGTGGACACGAAAATGTAGAGCTGAACAGGGTGGAATGGATAGCCAAATGAACAGCACGTCTCGTAGTAAGAACAGGCCACTGAAAACCAGCTTTGGCTTAATTGGACATTCACAAGTGGTGTAACGAAAACCTGACGGGAGTTGAGAATTAGATGAATTTCAGATTTGCCGTCAATGAATGGAACATTCTGTGGAGGAGATACCAATTGTTTCTGAAGTTTGGGTTATGTGGACAGGAAAATGGAGCTGAAGAGGGTTGAGTGGATAGCAAATTGAACAGCACGGCTGAGAGTATGAGCAGGCCACTTAAAACCAGCATTGGCTTACTTGGATATTTACCAGTGGTGTCACGAAAACCTGCCGGGAGTGGAGATTCAGATGAATTCCAGATTCGCTGTGAATGAATGGAACATTCTGTAGTGGAGATAACAATGATTTCTCCAGTCTCTGTGGTGTGGACAGGAAAATGTAGAGCTGGCCAGGGTTGAGTGGATAGCCAATTGAACAGCACCACTGCGCTTGTGAAGGAAACACTTAAAACATTGGGTTACTTGGACATTCAACAGTGGTGTAACGAAAACCTGCCGGGAGTGGAGGTTCAGAGGAATTCCAGATTCGCAGTGAATGAATGGAACATTCTCTAGTGGAGATTCCAACGATATCTGAAGGCTGGGTCGTGTGGAAGGAAAATCAAGAACTAATCAGGATTTAGTGGAAAGCCAATTGTATAGCATGGCTGCGAGTGTGAACATGCAGCTGAAAACCAGCATTGGGTTACTTGGACATTCATCAGTGGTGTAAGGAAAACCTGCATGGAGTGGAGAGTCAGTTGAATTCCACATTCGCAGTGAATGAATGGAACATTCTGTAGAGGAGATTCCAATGATTTCTGAAGCCTGTGTTGTGTGGACAGGAAAATGAAGAGCTGACCAGGCTTGAATCGATAGCCAAGTAAACAGCAGGGCTGCGAATATGAACAGGCCGCTGAAAACCAGCATTGGGTTACTTGGACATTCAACAGTGGTGTAATGAAAACCTGCGTGGAGTTGAGAGTCAGATGAATTCCAGATTCGCAGTGAATGAATGGAACATTCTGTAGTGGAGATAACAAAGATTTCTGAAGGCTGGTAGTGTGGTGGGACAATGAAGAGCTGAACAGGGTGGAGTGAATTGTCAATTAAACAGCACGGCTGCGAGTATGAACAGGCCTCTGAAAACCAGCATTGGCTTACTTGGACATTCACAAGTGGTGTAATGTTAACCAGGCGGGAGTGGAGAATCAGATAAACTCCAGACTCGCAGTGAATGAATGGAACATTCTGTAGTGGAGATTGCAATGATTTCTGAAATCTGGATTGTGGGGACACGAAAATGAAGAGCTGACCAGTGTTGAGTGGATAGCCTGTAAAAAGCCTCGGCTTCGAATGTGAACAGACCACTGAAAACCAGTATTGCATTACTTCGACTTTCAGCAGTGGTGTAACGAAAGCCTGCGTGGAGTGCAGATTCAGATGAATTCCAGATTCCCAGTGAATGAATGGAACATCCTGTAGTGGAGATTACAATGATTTCTGAAGGCTGGGTTGTGTGCACAGGAAAATGAGGAGCAAAACAGGTTGAGTGGATAGCCAATTGAACAGCACGACTGCGAACATGAACAGGCCTCTGAAAACCAGCATTGTTTTACTTGGACATTCACAAGTGGTGTAAGATAAATCTGCAGGTAGTGGAGATTCAGTTGAATTCCAGATTCGCAGTGAATGAATGGAACATTCTGTACTGGAGATTGCAATGATTTCTCAAGTCTGGATTGTTTGGACATGAAAATGAAGAGCTGACCACAGTTGTGTGGATACCCAGTAAAAAGCAGGGCTTAGAGTGTGAACAGACCGCTGAAAACCAGCATTGTGTTACTTGGACATTCATAAGTGGTGTAATGAAAGCCTACCTGGAGTGCAGATTCAGATGAATTCCAGATTGGCAGTGAATGAATGGAACATTCTGTACTGGCGATTCCAATGATTTCTGAAGTCTGATATTGTGGAAAAGAAAATGAAAGGCTGACCAGGTTTGAGTGGATAGACAATTGAACAGCACACTGCGAGTGTGAAAAGGCGGCTGAAAACCAGCATTGGATTACTTGGTCATTCACCAGTGCTGTAATGAAAACCTGCCTGGAGCGGAGAGTCAGATGAATTGCAGAATCGCAGTGAATGAATGGAACAGTCTGTAGTGGAGAGCCCAATGATTTCTGAAGGCTGGTTTGTGTGGAGAGGAAAATGAAGAGCTGAGCAATATTGAGTGGATAGCCCATTGAACAGCACTTCTGCGAGTTGAACATGCCTCTGAAAACCAGTATTGAGTTACTTGGACATTCACCAGTGGCGTAACGAAAACCTGCCAGGAGTGGAGGTTCAGAGGAATTCCAGATTCGCAGTGAATGAATGGAACATTCTCTAGTGGTGATTCCAATGATTTCTGAAGGCTGGGTTTTGTGGACACGAGAATGTAGAGCTGAACAGGGTGGAGTGGATAGCCAAATGAACAGCACGTCTCTTAGTATGAACAGGCCACTGAAAACCAGCATTGGCTTACTTGGACATTCACAAGTGGTGTAACGATAACCCGCCGGGAGTTGAGAGTCAGATGAATTTAAGATTCGCAGTGAATGAACGGAACATTCTGTGGAGGAGATACCAATTATTTCTGAAGGTTGGGTTATGAGGACAGGAAAATGTAGAGCTGAATAGGGTTGGGTGGATAGCAAATTGAACAGCACGGCTGAGTGTGTTAGCAGGCGGCTTAAAACCAGCATTGTCTTCCTTGGACATTTACCAGTGGTGTCACGAAAACCTTCCAGGAGTGGAGACTCTGATGAATTCCAGATTCGCGTGATTGAATGGAACATTCTGTAGTGGTGATTGCCAACATTTAGGAATCTGGATAGTCTGGACAGGATATTGAAGAGCTGACCGATATTGAGTGGATAGCCAATGAACAGCACGGTTTCGAGTGTGAACAGACCACTAAGAAGCAGCATTGCATTACTTGGACATTCATCAGTGGTGTAACGAAAGCCTTCCTGGAATGCAGATTCAGAGTATTTCCAGATTCACAGTGAATGAATGGAAATTTCTGTAGTAGAGATTCCAATGATTTCTGAACGCTGGGTTGTGTGGACAGGAAAATGAAGAGCTGACTAGGTTTGACTGGATTGCCAATTGAACAGCAAGGCTGTGAGTGTGAACAGCCGCTGAAAACCAGCATTGGATTACCTGGTCATTCACCAGTGTTGTTAGGAAAATCTGCCTGGTGTGGAGAGTCAGAGGAATTCCAGATTCGCAGGGAACGAATGGAACATTCTGAAGTGGAGATAAGAATGATTTCTGAAGGCTCGGTGTGTGGAAGGAAAATCAAGAGCTAACCAGCGTTCACTGGATAGCCAATTGAACAGCACGGCTGCGAGTGTTAACACGCAGCTGAAACCAGCCTTGGGTTGCTTGGACATTCACCAGTGGTGAAACGAAAACCTGCTGGGAGTGGAGAACAAGATGAATTCAAGATTCGCCTGAATGAATGAAACATTCTGTAGTGTAGATTGCAATGGTTTCTGAGGTTTGTATTGTCTGAACTGGAAAAAGAAGAACTCACCAGTGTTGAGTCGCTAGACCGTGAACAGCACGGGTTCGAGTGTGAATAGACCGCTGAAAACCATCATTGCGTTACTTGAACATTCAGCAGTGGTGCAATGAAAACCTGCCGGGAGTGGAGATTCAGATGAATTCCAGATTCGCAGTGAATGAATGGAACATTCTCTAGTGGTGATTCCAATGATTTCTGAAGGCTGGGTTTTGTGGACACGAAAATGTAGAGCTGAACAGGGTGGAATGGATAGCCAAATGAACAGCACGTCTCGTAGTAAGAACAGGCCACTGAAAACCAGCTTTGGCTTAATTGGACATTCACAAGTGGTGTAACGAAAACCTGACGGGAGTTGAGAATTAGATGAATTTCAGATTTGCCGTCAATGAATGGAACATTCTGTGGAGGAGATACCAATTGTTTCTGAAGTTTGGGTTATGTGGACAGGAAAATGGAGCTGAAGAGGGTTGAGTGGATAGCAAATTGAACAGCACGGCTGAGAGTATGAGCAGGCCACTTAAAACCAGCATTGGCTTACTTGGATATTTACCAGTGGTGTCACGAAAACCTGCCGGGAGTGGAGATTCAGATGAATTCCAGATTCGCTGTGAATGAATGGAACATTCTGTAGTGGAGATAACAATGATTTCTCCAGTCTCTGTGGTGTGGACAGGAAAATGTAGAGCTGGCCAGGGTTGAGTGGATAGCCAATTGAACAGCACCACTGCGCTTGTGAAGAAAACACTTAAAACATTGGGTTACTTGGACATTCAACAGTGGTGTAACGAAAACCTGCCGGGAGTGGAGGTTCAGAGGAATTCCAGATTCGCAGTGAATGAATGGAACATTCTCTAGTGGAGATTCCAACGATTTCTGAAGGCTGGGTCGTGTGGAAGGAAAATCAAGAACTAATCAGGATTTAGTGGAAAGCCAATTGTATAGCATGGCTGCGAGTGTGAACATGCAGCTGAAAACCAGCATTGGGTTACTTGGACATTCATCAGTGGTGTAAGGAAAACCTGCATGGAGTGGAGAGTCAGTTGAATTCCACATTCGCAGTGAATGAATGGAACATTCTGTAGAGGAGATTCCAATGATTTCTGAAGCCTGTGTTGTGTGGACAGGAAAATGAAGAGCTGACCAGGCTTGAATCGATAGCCAAGTAAACAGCAGGGCTGCGAATATGAACAGGCCGCTGAAAACCAGCATTGGGTTACTTGGACATTCAACAGTGGTGTAATGAAAACCTGCGTGGAGTTGAGAGTCAGATGAATTCCAGATTTGCAGTGAATGAATGGAACATTCTGTAGTGGAGATAACAAAGATTTCTGAAGGCTGGTAGTGTGGTGGGACAATGAAGAGCTGAACAGGGTGGAGTGAATTGTCAATTAAACAGCACGGCTGCGAGTATGAACAGGCCTCTGAAAACCAGCATTGGCTTACTTGGACATTCACAAGTGGTGTAATGTTAACCAGGCGGGAGTGGAGAATCAGATAAACTCCAGACTCGCAGTGAATGAATGGAACATTCTGTAGTGGAGATTGCAATGATTTCTGAAATCTGGATTGTGGGGACACGAAAATGAAGAGCTGACCAGTGTTGAGTGGATAGCCTGTAAAAAGCCTCGGCTTCGAATGTGAACAGACCACTGAAAACCAGTATTGCATTACTTCGACTTTCAGCAGTGGTGTAACGAAAGCCTGCGTGGAGTGCAGATTCAGATGAATTCCAGATTCCCAGTGAATGAATGGAACATCCTGTAGTGGAGATTACAATGATTTCTGAAGGCTGGGTTGTGTGCACAGGAAAATGAGGAGCAAAACAGGTTGAGTGGATAGCCAATTGAACAGCACGACTGCGAACATGAACAGGCCTCTGAAAACCAGCATTGTTTTACTTGGACATTCACAAGTGGTGTAAGATAAATCTGCAGGTAGTGGAGATTCAGTTGAATTCCAGATTCGCAGTGAATGAATGGAACATTCTGTACTGGAGATTGCAATGATTTCTCAAGTCTGGATTGTTTGGACATGAAAATGAAGAGCTGACCACAGTTGTGTGGATACCCAGTAAAAAGCAGGGCTTAGAGTGTGAACAGACCGCTGAAAACCAGCATTGTGTTACTTGGACATTCATAAGTGGTGTAATGAAAGCCTACCTGGAGTGCAGATTCAGATGAATTCCAGATTGGCAGTGAATGAATGGAACATTCTGTACTGGCGATTCCAATGATTTCTGAAGTCTGATATTGTGGAAAAGAAAATGAAAGGCTGACCAGGTTTGAGTGGATAGACAATTGAACAGCACACTGCGAGTGTGAAAAGGCGGCTGAAAACCAGCATTGGATTACTTGGTCATTCACCAGTGCTGTAATGAAAACCTGCCTGGAGCGGAGAGTCAGATGAATTGCAGAATCGCAGTGAATGAATGGAACAGTCTGTAGTGGAGAGCCCAATGATTTCTGAAGGCTGGTTTGTGTGGAGAGGAAAATGAAGAGCTGAGCAATATTGAGTGGATAGCCCATTGAACAGCACTTCTGCGAGTTGAACATGCCTCTGAAAACCAGTATTGAGTTACTTGGACATTCACCAGTGGCGTAACGAAAACCTGCCAGGAGTGGAGGTTCAGAGGAATTCCAGATTCGCAGTGAATGAATGGAACATTCTCTAGTGGTGATTCCAATGATTTCTGAAGGCTGGGTTTTGTGGACACGAGAATGTAGAGCTGAACAGGGTGGAGTGGATAGCCAAATGAACAGCACGTCTCTTAGTATGAACAGGCCACTGAAAACCAGCATTGGCTTACTTGGACATTCACAAGTGGTGTAACGATAACCCGCCGGGAGTTGAGAGTCAGATGAATTTAAGATTCGCAGTGAATGAACGGAACATTCTGTGGAGGAGATACCAATTATTTCTGAAGGTTGGGTTATGAGGACAGGAAAATGTAGAGCTGAATAGGGTTGGGTGGATAGCAAATTGAACAGCACGGCTGAGTGTGTTAGCAGGCGGCTTAAAACCAGCATTGTCTTCCTTGGACATTTACCAGTGGTGTCACGAAAACCTTCCAGGAGTGGAGACTCTGATGAATTCCAGATTCGCGTGATTGAATGGAACATTCTGTAGTGGTGATTGCCAACATTTAGGAATCTGGATAGTCTGGACAGGATATTGAAGAGCTGACCGATATTGAGTGGATAGCCAATGAACAGCACGGTTTCGAGTGTGAACAGACCACTAAGAAGCAGCATTGCATTACTTGGACATTCATCAGTGGTGTAACGAAAGCCTTCCTGGAATGCAGATTCAGAGTATTTCCAGATTCACAGTGAATGAATGGAAATTTCTGTAGTAGAGATTCCAATGATTTCTGAACGCTGGGTTGTGTGGACAGGAAAATGAAGAGCTGACTAGGTTTGACTGGATTGCCAATTGAACAGCAAGGCTGTGAGTGTGAACAGCCGCTGAAAACCAGCATTGGATTACCTGGTCATTCACCAGTGTTGTTAGGAAAATCTGCCTGGTGTGGAGAGTCAGAGGAATTCCAGATTCGCAGGGAACGAATGGAACATTCTGAAGTGGAGATAAGAATGATTTCTGAAGGCTCGGTGTGTGGAAGGAAAATCAAGAGCTAACCAGCGTTCACTGGATAGCCAATTGAACAGCACGGCTGCGAGTGTTAACACGCAGCTGAAACCAGCCTTGGGTTGCTTGGACATTCACCAGTGGTGAAACGAAAACCTGCTGGGAGTGGAGAACAAGATGAATTCAAGATTCGCCTGAATGAATGAAACATTCTGTAGTGTAGATTGCAATGGTTTCTGAGGTTTGTATTGTCTGAACTGGAAAAAGAAGAACTCACCAGTGTTGAGTCGCTAGACCGTGAACAGCACGGGTTCGAGTGTGAATAGACCGCTGAAAACCATCATTGCGTTACTTGAACATTCAGCAGTGGTGCAATGAAAACCTGCCGGGAGTGGAGATTCAGATGAATTCCAGATTCGCAGTGAATGAATGGAACATTCTCTAGTGGTGATTCCAATGATTTCTGAAGGCTGGGTTTTGTGGACACGAAAATGTAGAGCTGAACAGGGTGGAATGGATAGCCAAATGAACAGCACGTCTCGTAGTAAGAACAGGCCACTGAAAACCAGCTTTGGCTTAATTGGACATTCACAAGTGGTGTAACGAAAACCTGACGGGAGTTGAGAATTAGATGAATTTCAGATTTGCCGTCAATGAATGGAACATTCTGTGGAGGAGATACCAATTGTTTCTGAAGTTTGGGTTATGTGGACAGGAAAATGGAGCTGAAGAGGGTTGAGTGGATAGCAAATTGAACAGCACGGCTGAGAGTATGAGCAGGCCACTTAAAACCAGCATTGGCTTACTTGGATATTTACCAGTGGTGTCACGAAAACCTGCCGGGAGTGGAGATTCAGATGAATTCCAGATTCGCTGTGAATGAATGGAACATTCTGTAGTGGAGATAACAATGATTTCTCCAGTCTCTGTGGTGTGGACAGGAAAATGTAGAGCTGGCCAGGGTTGAGTGGATAGCCAATTGAACAGCACCACTGCGCTTGTGAAGAAAACACTTAAAACATTGGGTTACTTGGACATTCAACAGTGGTGTAACGAAAACCTGCCGGGAGTGGAGGTTCAGAGGAATTCCAGATTCGCAGTGAATGAATGGAACATTCTCTAGTGGAGATTCCAACGATTTCTGAAGGCTGGGTCGTGTGGAAGGAAAATCAAGAACTAATCAGGATTTAGTGGAAAGCCAATTGTATAGCATGGCTGCGAGTGTGAACATGCAGCTGAAAACCAGCATTGGGTTACTTGGACATTCATCAGTGGTGTAAGGAAAACCTGCATGGAGTGGAGAGTCAGTTGAATTCCACATTCGCAGTGAATGAATGGAACATTCTGTAGAGGAGATTCCAATGATTTCTGAAGCCTGTGTTGTGTGGACAGGAAAATGAAGAGCTGACCAGGCTTGAATCGATAGCCAAGTAAACAGCAGGGCTGCGAATATGAACAGGCCGCTGAAAACCAGCATTGGGTTACTTGGACATTCAACAGTGGTGTAATGAAAACCTGCGTGGAGTTGAGAGTCAGATGAATTCCAGATTCGCAGTGAATGAATGGAACATTCTGTAGTGGAGATAACAAAGATTTCTGAAGGCTGGTAGTGTGGTGGGACAATGAAGAGCTGAACAGGGTGGAGTGAATTGTCAATTAAACAGCACGGCTGCGAGTATGAACAGGCCTCTGAAAACCAGCATTGGCTTACTTGGACATTCACAAGTGGTGTAATGTTAACCAGGCGGGAGTGGAGAATCAGATAAACTCCAGACTCGCAGTGAATGAATGGAACATTCTGTAGTGGAGATTGCAATGATTTCTGAAATCTGGATTGTGGGGACACGAAAATGAAGAGCTGACCAGTGTTGAGTGGATAGCCTGTAAAAAGCCTCGGCTTCGAATGTGAACAGACCACTGAAAACCAGTATTGCATTACTTCGACTTTCAGCAGTGGTGTAACGAAAGCCTGCGTGGAGTGCAGATTCAGATGAATTCCAGATTCCCAGTGAATGAATGGAACATCCTGTAGTGGAGATTACAATGATTTCTGAAGGCTGGGTTGTGTGCACAGGAAAATGAGGAGCAAAACAGGTTGAGTGGATAGCCAATTGAACAGCACGACTGCGAACATGAACAGGCCTCTGAAAACCAGCATTGTTTTACTTGGACATTCACAAGTGGTGTAAGATAAATCTGCAGGTAGTGGAGATTCAGTTGAATTCCAGATTCGCAGTGAATGAATGGAACATTCTGTACTGGAGATTGCAATGATTTCTCAAGTCTGGATTGTTTGGACATGAAAATGAAGAGCTGACCACAGTTGTGTGGATACCCAGTAAAAAGCAGGGCTTAGAGTGTGAACAGACCGCTGAAAACCAGCATTGTGTTACTTGGACATTCATAAGTGGTGTAATGAAAGCCTACCTGGAGTGCAGATTCAGATGAATTCCAGATTGGCAGTGAATGAATGGAACATTCTGTACTGGCGATTCCAATGATTTCTGAAGTCTGATATTGTGGAAAAGAAAATGAAAGGCTGACCAGGTTTGAGTGGATAGACAATTGAACAGCACACTGCGAGTGTGAAAAGGCGGCTGAAAACCAGCATTGGATTACTTGGTCATTCACCAGTGCTGTAATGAAAACCTGCCTGGAGCGGAGAGTCAGATGAATTGCAGAATCGCAGTGAATGAATGGAACAGTCTGTAGTGGAGAGCCCAATGATTTCTGAAGGCTGGTTTGTGTGGAGAGGAAAATGAAGAGCTGACCAATATTGAGTGGATAGCCCATTGAACAGCACTTCTGTGAGTTGAACATGCCTCTGAAAACCAGTATTGAGTTACTTGGACATTCACCAGTGGCGTAACGAAAACCTGCCAGGAGTGGAGGTTCAGAGGAATTCCAGATTCGCAGTGAATGAATGGAACATTCTCTAGTGGTGATTCCAATGATTTCTGAAGGCTGGGTTTTGTGGACACGAAAATGTAGAGCTGAACAGGGTGGAGTGGATAGCCAAATGAACAGCACGTCTCTTAGTATGAACAGGCCACTGAAAACCAGCATTGGCTTACTTGGACATTCACAAGTGGTGTAACGATAACCCGCCGGGAGTTGAGAGTCAGATGAATTTAAGATTCGCAGTGAATGAACGGAACATTCTGTGGAGGAGATACCAATTATTTCTGAAGGTTGGGTTATGAGGACAGGAAAATGTAGAGCTGAATAGGGTTGGGTGGATAGCAAATTGAACAGCACGGCTGAGTGTGTTAGCAGGCGGCTTAAAACCAGCATTGTCTTCCTTGGACATTTACCAGTGGTGTCACGAAAACCTTCCAGGAGTGGAGACTCTGATGAATTCCAGATTCGCGTGATTGAATGGAACATTCTGTAGTGGTGATTGCCAACATTTAGGAATCTGGATAGTCTGGACAGGATATTGAAGAGCTGACCGATATTGAGTGGATAGCCAATGAACAGCACGGTTTCGAGTGTGAACAGACCACTAAGAAGCAGCATTGCATTACTTGGACATTCATCAGTGGTGTAACGAAAGCCTTCCTGGAATGCAGATTCAGATTATTTCCAGATTCACAGTGAATGAATGGAAATTTCTGTAGTAGAGATTCCAATGATTTCTGAACGCTGGGTTGTGTGGACAGGAAAATGAAGAGCTGACTAGGTTTGACTGGATTGCCAATTGAACAGCAAGGCTGTGAGTGTGAACAGCCGCTGAAAACCAGCATTGGATTACCTGGTCATTCACCAGTGTTGTTAGGAAAATCTGCCTGGTGTGGAGAGTCAGAGGAATTCCAGATTCGCAGGGAACGAATGGAACATTCTGAAGTGGAGATAAGAATGATTTCTGAAGGCTCGGTGTGTGGAAGGAAAATCAAGAGCTAACCAGCGTTCACTGGATAGCCAATTGAACAGCACGGCTGCGAGTGTTAACACACAGCTGAAACCAGCCTTGGGTTGCTTGGACATTCACCAGTGGTGAAACGAAAACCTGCTGGGAGTGGAGAACAAGATGAATTCAAGATTCGCCTGAATGAATGAAACATTCTGTAGTGTAGATTGCAATGGTTTCTGAGGTTTGTATTGTCTGAACTGGAAAAAGAAGAACTCACCAGTGTTGAGTCGCTAGACCGTGAACAGCACGGGTTCGAGTGTGAATAGACCGCTGAAAACCATCATTGCTTTACTTGAACATTCAGCAGTGGTGCAATGAAAACCTGCCGGGAGTGGAGATTCAGATGAATTCCAGATTCGCAGTGAATGAATGGAACATTCTCTAGTGGTGATTCCAATGATTTCTGAAGGCTGGGTTTTGTGGACAGGAAAATGTAGAGCTGAACAGGGTGGAATGGATAGCCAAATGAACAGCACGTCTCGTAGTAAGAACAGGCCACTGAAAACCAGCTTTGGCTTAATTGGACATTCACAAGTGGTGTAACGAAAACCTGACGGGAGTTGAGAATTAGATGAATTTCAGATTTGCCGTCAATGAATGGAACATTCTGTGGAGGAGATACCAATTGTTTCTGAAGTTTGGGTTATGTGGACAGGAAAATGGAGCTGAAGAGGGTTGAGTGGATAGCAAATTGAACAGCACGGCTGAGAGTATGAGCAGGCCACTTAAAACCAGCATTGGCTTACTTGGATATTTACCAGTGGTGTCACGAAAACCTGCCGGGAGTGGAGATTCAGATGAATTCCAGATTCGCTGTGAATGAATGGAACATTCTGTAGTGGAGATAACAATGATTTCTCCAGTCTCTGTGGTGTGGACAGGAAAATGTAGAGCTGGCCAGGGTTGAGTGGATAGCCAATTGAACAGCACCACTGCGCTTGTGAAGAAAACACTTAAAACATTGGGTTACTTGGACATTCAACAGTGGTGTAACGAAAACCTGCCGGGAGTGGAGGTTCAGAGGAATTCCAGATTCGCAGTGAATGAATGGAACATTCTCTAGTGGAGATTCCAACGATTTCTGAAGGCTGGGTCGTGTGGAAGGAAAATCAAGAACTAATCAGGATTTAGTGGAAAGCCAATTGTATAGCATGGCTGCGAGTGTGAACATGCAGCTGAAAACCAGCATTGGGTTACTTGGACATTCATCAGTGGTGTAAGGAAAACCTGCATGGAGTGGAGAGTGAGTTGAATTCCACATTCGCAGTGAATGAATGGAACATTCTGTAGAGGAGATTCCAATGATTTCTGAAGCCTGTGTTGTGTGGACAGGAAAATGAAGAGCTGACCAGGCTTGAATCGATAGCCAAGTAAACAGCAGGGCTGCGAATATGAACAGGCCGCTGAAAACCAGCATTGGGTTACTTGGACATTCAACAGTGGTGTAATGAAAACCTGCGTGGAGTTGAGAGTCAGATGAATTCCAGATTCGCAGTGAATGAATTGAACATTCTGTAGTGGAGATAACAAAGATTTCTGAAGGCTGGTAGTGTGGTGGGACAATGAAGAGCTGAACAGGGTGGAGTGAATTGTCAATTAAACAGCACGGCTGCGAGTATGAACAGGCCTCTGAAAACCAGCATTGGCTTACTTGGACATTCACAAGTGGTGTAATGTTAACCAGGCGGGAGTGGAGAATCAGATAAACTCCAGACTCGCAGTGAATGAATGGAACATTCTGTAGTGGAGATTGCAATGATTTCTGAAATCTGGATTGTGGGGACACGAAAATGAAGAGCTGACCAGTGTTGAGTGGATAGCCTGTAAAAAGCCTCGGCTTCGAATGTGAACAGACCACTGAAAACCAGTATTGCATTACTTCGACTTTCAGCAGTGGTGTAACGAAAGCCTGCGTGGAGTGCAGATTCAGATGAATTCCAGATTCCCAGTGAATGAATGGAACATCCTGTAGTGGAGATTACAATGATTTCTGAAGGCTGGGTTGTGTGCACAGGAAAATGAGGAGCAAAACAGGTTGAGTGGATAGCCAATTGAACAGCACGACTGCGAACATGAACAGGCCTCTGAAAACCAGCATTGTTTTACTTGGACATTCACAAGTGGTGTAAGATAAATCTGCAGGTAGTGGAGATTCAGTTGAATTCCAGATTCGCAGTGAATGAATGGAACATTCTGTACTGGAGATTGCAATGATTTCTCAAGTCTGGATTGTTTGGACATGAAAATGAAGAGCTGACCACAGTTGTGTGGATACCCAGTAAAAAGCAGGGCTTAGAGTGTGAACAGACCGCTGAAAACCAGCATTGTGTTACTTGGACATTCATAAGTGGTGTAATGAAAGCCTACCTGGAGTGCAGATTCAGATGAATTCCAGATTGGCAGTGAATGAATGGAACATTCTGTACTGGCGATTCCAATGATTTCTGAAGTCTGATATTGTGGAAAAGAAAATGAAAGGCTGACCAGGTTTGAGTGGATAGACAATTGAACAGCACACTGCGAGTGTGAAAAGGCGGCTGAAAACCAGCATTGGATTACTTGGTCATTCACCAGTGCTGTAATGAAAACCTGCCTGGAGCGGAGAGTCAGATGAATTGCAGAATCGCAGTGAATGCATGGAACAGTCTGTAGTGGAGAGCCCAATGATTTCTGAAGGCTGGTTTGTGTGGAGAGGAAAATGAAGAGCTGACCAATATTGAGTGGATAGCCCATTGAACAGCACTTCTGCGAGTTGAACATGCCTCTGAAAACCAGTATTGAGTTACTTGGACATTCACCAGTGGCGTAACGAAAACCTGCCAGGAGTGGAGGTTCAGAGGAATTCCAGATTCGCAGTGAATGAATGGAACATTCTCTAGTGGTGATTCCAATGATTTCTGAAGGCTGGGTTTTGTGGACACGAAAATGTAGAGCTGAACAGGGTGGAGTGGATAGCCAAATGAACAGCACGTCTCTTAGTATGAACAGGCCACTGAAAACCAGCATTGGCTTACTTGGACATTCACAAGTGGTGTAACGATAACCCGCCGGGAGTTGAGAGTCAGATGAATTTAAGATTCGCAGTGAATGAACGGAACATTCTGTGGAGGAGATACCAATTATTTCTGAAGGTTGGGTTATGAGGACAGGAAAATGTAGAGCTGAATAGGGTTGGGTGGATAGCAAATTGAACAGCACGGCTGAGTGTGTTAGCAGGCGGCTTAAAACCAGCATTGTCTTCCTTGGACATTTACCAGTGGTGTCACGAAAACCTTCCAGGAGTGGAGACTCTGATGAATTCCAGATTCGCGTGATTGAATGGAACATTCTGTAGTGGTGATTGCCAACATTTAGGAATCTGGATAGTCTGGACAGGATATTGAAGAGCTGACCGATATTGAGTGGATAGCCAATGAACAGCACGGTTTCGAGTGTGAACAGACCACTAAGAAGCAGCATTGCATTACTTGGACATTCATCAGTGGTGTAACGAAAGACTTCCTGGAATGCAGATTCAGAGTATTTCCAGATTCACAGTGAATGAATGGAAATTTCTGTAGTAGAGATTCCAATGATTTCTGAACGCTGGGTTGTGTGGACAGGAAAATGAAGAGCTGACTAGGTTTGACTGGATTGCCAATTGAACAGCAAGGCTGTGAGTGTGAACAGCCGCTGAAAACCAGCATTGGATTACCTGGTCATTCACCAGTGTTGTTAGGAAAATCTGCCTGGTGTGGAGAGTCAGAGGAATTCCAGATTCGCAGGGAACGAATGGAACATTCTGAAGTGGAGATAAGAATGATTTCTGAAGGCTCGGTGTGTGGAAGGAAAATCAAGAGCTAACCAGCGTTCACTGGATAGCCAATTGAACAGCACGGCTGCGAGTGTTAACACACAGCTGAAACCAGCCTTGGGTTGCTTGGACATTCACCAGTGGTGAAACGAAAACCTGCTGGGAGTGGAGAACAAGATGAATTCAAGATTCGCCTGAATGAATGAAACATTCTGTAGTGTAGATTGCAATGGTTTCTGAGGTTTGTATTGTCTGAACTGGAAAAAGAAGAACTCACCAGTGTTGAGTCGCTAGACCGTGAACAGCACGGGTTCGAGTGTGAATAGACCGCTGAAAACCATCATTGCTTTACTTGAACATTCAGCAGTGGTGCAATGAAAACCTGCCGGGAGTGGAGATTCAGATGAATTCCAGATTCGCAGTGAATGAATGGAACATTCTCTAGTGGTGATTCCAATGATTTCTGAAGGCTGGGTTTTGTGGACAGGAAAATGTAGAGCTGAACAGGGTGGAATGGATAGCCAAATGAACAGCACGTCTCGTAGTAAGAACAGGCCACTGAAAACCAGCTTTGGCTTAATTGGACATTCACAAGTGGTGTAACGAAAACCTGACGGGAGTTGAGAATTAGATGAATTTCAGATTTGCCGTCAATGAATGGAACATTCTGTGGAGGAGATACCAATTGTTTCTGAAGTTTGGGTTATGTGGACAGGAAAATGGAGCTGAAGAGGGTTGAGTGGATAGCAAATTGAACAGCACGGCTGAGAGTATGAGCAGGCCACTTAAAACCAGCATTGGCTTACTTGGATATTTACCAGTGGTGTCACGAAAACCTGCCGGGAGTGGAGATTCAGATGAATTCCAGATTCGCTGTGAATGAATGGAACATTCTGTAGTGGAGATAACAATGATTTCTCCAGTCTCTGTGGTGTGGACAGGAAAATGTAGAGCTGGCCAGGGTTGAGTGGATAGCCAATTGAACAGCACCACTGCGCTTGTGAAGAAAACACTTAAAACATTGGGTTACTTGGACATTCAACAGTGGTGTAACGAAAACCTGCCGGGAGTGGAGGTTCAGAGGAATTCCAGATTCGCAGTGAATGAATGGAACATTCTCTAGTGGAGATTCCAACGATTTCTGAAGGCTGGGTCGTGTGGAAGGAAAATCAAGAACTAATCAGGATTTAGTGGAAAGCCAATTGTATAGCATGGCTGCGAGTGTGAACATGCAGCTGAAAACCAGCATTGGGTTACTTGGACATTCATCAGTGGTGTAAGGAAAACCTGCATGGAGTGGAGAGTCAGTTGAATTCCACATTCGCAGTGAATGAATGGAACATTCTGTAGAGGAGATTCCAATGATTTCTGAAGCCTGTGTTGTGTGGACAGGAAAATGAAGAGCTGACCAGGCTTGAATCGATAGCCAAGTAAACAGCAGGGCTGCGAATATGAACAGGCCGCTGAAAACCAGCATTGGGTTACTTGGACATTCAACAGTGGTGTAATGAAAACCTGCGTGGAGTTGAGAGTCAGATGAATTCCAGATTCGCAGTGAATGAATTGAACATTCTGTAGTGGAGATAACAAAGATTTCTGAAGGCTGGTAGTGTGGTGGGACAATGAAGAGCTGAACAGGGTGGAGTGAATTGTCAATTAAACAGCACGGCTGCGAGTATGAACAGGCCTCTGAAAACCAGCATTGGCTTACTTGGACATTCACAAGTGGTGTAATGTTAACCAGGCGGGAGTGGAGAATCAGATAAACTCCAGACTCGCAGTGAATGAATGGAACATTCTGTAGTGGAGATTGCAATGATTTCTGAAATCTGGATTGTGGGGACACGAAAATGAAGAGCTGACCAGTGTTGAGTGGATAGCCTGTAAAAAGCCTCGGCTTCGAATGTGAACAGACCACTGAAAACCAGTATTGCATTACTTCGACTTTCAGCAGTGGTGTAACGAAAGCCTGCGTGGAGTGCAGATTCAGATGAATTCCAGATTCCCAGTGAATGAATGGAACATCCTGTAGTGGAGATTACAATGATTTCTGAAGGCTGGGTTGTGTGCACAGGAAAATGAGGAGCAAAACAGGTTGAGTGGATAGCCAATTGAACAGCACGACTGCGAACATGAACAGGCCTCTGAAAACCAGCATTGTTTTACTTGGACATTCACAAGTGGTGTAAGATAAATCTGCAGGTAGTGGAGATTCAGTTGAATTCCAGATTCGCAGTGAATGAATGGAACATTCTGTACTGGAGATTGCAATGATTTCTCAAGTCTGGATTGTTTGGACATGAAAATGAAGAGCTGACCACAGTTGTGTGGATACCCAGTAAAAAGCAGGGCTTAGAGTGTGAACAGACCGCTGAAAACCAGCATTGTGTTACTTGGACATTCATAAGTGGTGTAATGAAAGCCTACCTGGAGTGCAGATTCAGATGAATTCCAGATTGGCAGTGAATGAATGGAACATTCTGTACTGGCGATTCCAATGATTTCTGAAGTCTGATATTGTGGAAAAGAAAATGAAAGGCTGACCAGGTTTGAGTGGATAGACAATTGAACAGCACACTGCGAGTGTGAAAAGGCGGCTGAAAACCAGCATTGGATTACTTGGTCATTCACCAGTGCTGTAATGAAAACCTGCCTGGAGCGGAGAATCAGATGAATTGCAGAATCGCAGTGAATGAATGGAACAGTCTGTAGTGGAGAGCCCAATGATTTCTGAAGGCTGGTTTGTGTGGAGAGGAAAATGAAGAGCTGACCAATATTGAGTGGATAGCCCATTGAACAGCACTTCTGCGAGTTGAACATGCCTCTGAAAACCAGTATTGAGTTACTTGGACATTCACCAGTGGCGTAACGAAAACCTGCCAGGAGTGGAGGTTCAGAGGAATTCCAGATTCGCAGTGAATGAATGGAACATTCTCTAGTGGTGATTCCAATGATTTCTGAAGGCTGGGTTTTGTGGACACGAAAATGTAGAGCTGAACAGGGTGGAGTGGATAGCCAAATGAACAGCACGTCTCTTAGTATGAACAGGCCACTGAAAACCAGCATTGGCTTACTTGGACATTCACAAGTGGTGTAACGATAACCCGCCGGGAGTTGAGAGTCAGATGAATTTAAGATTCGCAGTGAATGAACGGAACATTCTGTGGAGGAGATACCAATTATTTCTGAAGGTTGGGTTATGAGGACAGGAAAATGTAGAGCTGAATAGGGTTGGGTGGATAGCAAATTGAACAGCACGGCTGAGTGTGTTAGCAGGCGGCTTAAAACCAGCATTGTCTTCCTTGGACATTTACCAGTGGTGTCACGAAAACCTTCCAGGAGTGGAGACTCTGATGAATTCCAGATTCGCGTGATTGAATGGAACATTCTGTAGTGGTGATTGCCAACATTTAGGAATCTGGATAGTCTGGACAGGATATTGAAGAGCTGACCGATATTGAGTGGATAGCCAATGAACAGCACGGTTTCGAGAGTGAACAGACCACTAAGAAGCAGCATTGCATTACTTGGACATTCATCAGTGGTGTAACGAAAGCCTTCCTGGAATGCAGATTCAGAGTATTTCCAGATTCACAGTGAATGAATGGAAATTTCTGTAGTAGAGATTCCAATGATTTCTGAACGCTGGGTTGTGTGGACAGGAAAATGAAGAGCTGACTAGGTTTGACTGGATTGCCAATTGAACAGCAAGGCTGTGAGTGTGAACAGCCGCTGAAAACCAGCATTGGATTACCTGGTCATTCACCAGTGTTGTTAGGAAAATCTGCCTGGTGTGGAGAGTCAGAGGAATTCCAGATTCGCAGGGAACGAATGGAACATTCTGAAGTGGAGATAAGAATGATTTCTGAAGGCTCGGTGTGTGGAAGGAAAATCAAGAGCTAACCAGCGTTCACTGGATAGCCAATTGAACAGCACGGCTGCGAGTGTTAACACACAGCTGAAACCAGCCTTGGGTTGCTTGGACATTCACCAGTGGTGAAACGAAAACCTGCTGGGAGTGGAGAACAAGATGAATTCAAGATTCGCCTGAATGAATGAAACATTCTGTAGTGTAGATTGCAATGGTTTCTGAGGTTTGTATTGTCTGAACTGGAAAAAGAAGAACTCACCAGTGTTGAGTCGCTAGACCGTGAACAGCACGGGTTCGAGTGTGAATAGACCGCTGAAAACCATCATTGCGTTACTTGAACATTCAGCAGTGGTGCAATGAAAACCTGCCGGGAGTGGAGATTCAGATGAATTCCAGATTCGCAGTGAATGAATGGAACATTCTCTAGTGGTGATTCCAATGATTTCTGAAGGCTGGGTTTTGTGGACACAAAAATGTAGAGCTGAACAGGGTGGAATGGATAGCCAAATGAACAGCACGTCTCGTAGTAAGAACAGGCCACTGAAAACCAGCTTTGGCTTAATTGGACATTCACAAGTGGTGTAACGAAAACCTGACGGGAGTTGAGAATTAGATGAATTTCAGATTTGCCGTCAATGAATGGAACATTCTGTGGAGGAGATACCAATTGTTTCTGAAGTTTGGGTTATGTGGACAGGAAAATGGAGCTGAAGAGGGTTGAGTGGATAGCAAATTGAACAGCACGGCTGAGAGTATGAGCAGGCCACTTAAAACCAGCATTGGCTTACTTGGATATTTACCAGTGGTGTCACGAAAACCTGCCGGGAGTGGAGATTCAGATGAATTCCAGATTCGCTGTGAATGAATGGAACATTCTGTAGTGGAGATAACAATGATTTCTCCAGTCTCTGTGGTGTGGACAGGAAAATGTAGAGCTGGCCAGGGTTGAGTGGATAGCCAATTGAACAGCTCCACTGCGCTTGTGAAGAAAACACTTAAAATATTGGGTTACTTGGACATTCAACAGTGGTGTAACGAAAACCTGCCGGGAGTGGAGGTTCAGAGGAATTCCAGATTCGCAGTGAATGAATGGAACATTCTCTAGTGGAGATTCCAACGATTTCTGAAGGCTGGGTCGTGTGGAAGGAAAATCAAGAACTAATCAGGATTTCGTGGAAAGCCAATTGTATAGCATGGCTGCGAGTGTGAACATGCAGCTGAAAACCAGCATTGGGTTACTTGGACATTCATCAGTGGTGTAAGGAAAACCTGCATGGAGTGGAGAGTGAGTTGAATTCCACATTCGCAGTGAATGAATGGAACATTCTGTAGAGGAGATTCCAATGATTTCTGAAGCCTGTGTTGTGTGGACAGGAAAATGAAGAGCTGACCAGGCTTGAATCGATAGCCAAGTAAACAGCAGGGCTGCGAATATGAACAGGCCGCTGAAAACCAGCATTGGGTTACTTGGACATTCAACAGTGGTGTAATGAAAACCTGCGTGGAGTTGAGAGTCAGATGAATTCCAGATTCGCAGTGAATGAATTGAACATTCTGTAGTGGAGATAACAAAGATTTCTGAAGGCTGGTAGTGTGGTGGGACAATGAAGAGCTGAACAGGGTGGAGTGAATTGTCAATTAAACAGCACGGCTGCGAGTATGAACAGGCCTCTGAAAACCAGCATTGGCTTACTTGGACATTCACAAGTGGTGTAATGTTAACCAGGCGGGAGTGGAGAATCAGATAAACTCCAGACTCGCAGTGAATGAATGGAACATTCTGTAGTGGAGATTGCAATGATTTCTGAAATCTGGATTGTGGGGACACGAAAATGAAGAGCTGACCAGTGTTGAGTGGATAGCCTGTAAAAAGCCTCGGCTTCGAATGTGAACAGACCACTGAAAACCAGTATTGCATTACTTCGACTTTCAGCAGTGGTGTAACGAAAGCCTGCGTGGAGTGCAGATTCAGATGAATTCCAGATTCCCAGTGAATGAATGGAACATCCTGTAGTGGAGATTACAATGATTTCTGAAGGCTGGGTTGTGTGCACAGGAAAATGAGGAGCAAAACAGGTTGAGTGGATAGCCAATTGAACAGCACGACTGCGAACATGAACAGGCCTCTGAAAACCAGCATTGTTTTACTTGGACATTCACAAGTGGTGTAAGATAAATCTGCAGGTAGTGGAGATTCAGTTGAATTCCAGATTCGCAGTGAATGAATGGAACATTCTGTACTGGAGATTGCAATGATTTCTCAAGTCTGGATTGTTTGGACATGAAAATGAAGAGCTGACCACAGTTGTGTGGATACCCAGTAAAAAGCAGGGCTTAGAGTGTGAACAGACCGCTGAAAACCAGCATTGTGTTACTTGGACATTCATAAGTGGTGTAATGAAAGCCTACCTGGAGTGCAGATTCAGATGAATTCCAGATTGGCAGTGAATGAATGGAACATTCTGTACTGGCGATTCCAATGATTTCTGAAGTCTGATATTGTGGAAAAGAAAATGAAAGGCTGACCAGGTTTGAGTGGATAGACAATTGAACAGCACACTGCGAGTGTGAAAAGGCGGCTGAAAACCAGCATTGGATTACTTGGTCATTCACCAGTGCTGTAATGAAAACCTGCCTGGAGCGGAGAATCAGATGAATTGCAGAATCGCAGTGAATGAATGGAACAGTCTGTAGTGGAGAGCCCAATGATTTCTGAAGGCTGGTTTGTGTGGAGAGGAAAATGAAGAGCTGACCAATATTGAGTGGATAGCCCATTGAACAGCACTTCTGCGAGTTGAACATGCCTCTGAAAACCAGTATTGAGTTACTTGGACATTCACCAGTGGCGTAACGAAAACCTGCCAGGAGTGGAGGTTCAGAGGAATTCCAGATTCGCAGTGAATGAATGGAACATTCTCTAGTGGTGATTCCAATGATTTCTGAAGGCTGGGTTTTGTGGACACGAAAATGTAGAGCTGAACAGGGTGGAGTGGATAGCCAAATGAACAGCACGTCTCTTAGTATGAACAGGCCACTGAAAACCAGCATTGGCTTACTTGGACATTCACAAGTGGTGTAACGATAACCCGCCGGGAGTTGAGAGTCAGATGAATTTAAGATTCGCAGTGAATGAACGGAACATTCTGTGGAGGAGATACCAATTATTTCTGAAGGTTGGGTTATGAGGACAGGAAAATGTAGAGCTGAATAGGGTTGGGTGGATAGCAAATTGAACAGCACGGCTGAGTGTGTTAGCAGGCGGCTTAAAACCAGCATTGTCTTCCTTGGACATTTACCAGTGGTGTCACGAAAACCTTCCAGGAGTGGAGACTCTGATGAATTCCAGATTCGCGTGATTGAATGGAACATTCTGTAGTGGTGATTGCCAACATTTAGGAATCTGGATAGTCTGGACAGGATATTGAAGAGCTGACCGATATTGAGTGGATAGCCAATGAACAGCACGGTTTCGAGAGTGAACAGACCACTAAGAAGCAGCATTGCATTACTTGGACATTCATCAGTGGTGTAACGAAAGCCTTCCTGGAATGCAGATTCAGAGTATTTCCAGATTCACAGTGAATGAATGGAAATTTCTGTAGTAGAGATTCCAATGATTTCTGAACGCTGGGTTGTGTGGACAGGAAAATGAAGAGCTGACTAGGTTTGACTGGATTGCCAATTGAACAGCAAGGCTGTGAGTGTGAACAGCCGCTGAAAACCAGCATTGGATTACCTGGTCATTCACCAGTGTTGTTAGGAAAATCTGCCTGGTGTGGAGAGTCAGAGGAATTCCAGATTCGCAGGGAACGAATGGAACATTCTGAAGTGGAGATAAGAATGATTTCTGAAGGCTCGGTGTGTGGAAGGAAAATCAAGAGCTAACCAGCGTTCACTGGATAGCCAATTGAACAGCACGGCTGCGAGTGTTAACACACAGCTGAAACCAGCCTTGGGTTGCTTGGACATTCACCAGTGGTGAAACGAAAACCTGCTGGGAGTGGAGAACAAGATGAATTCAAGATTCGCCTGAATGAATGAAACATTCTGTAGTGTAGATTGCAATGGTTTCTGAGGTTTGTATTGTCTGAACTGGAAAAAGAAGAACTCACCAGTGTTGAGTCGCTAGACCGTGAACAGCACGGGTTCGAGTGTGAATAGACCGCTGAAAACCATCATTGCGTTACTTGAACATTCAGCAGTGGTGCAATGAAAACCTGCCGGGAGTGGAGATTCAGATGAATTCCAGATTCGCAGTGAATGAATGGAACATTCTCTAGTGGTGATTCCAATGATTTCTGAAGGCTGGGTTTTGTGGACACGAAAATGTAGAGCTGAACAGGGTGGAATGGATAGCCAAATGAACAGCACGTCTCGTAGTAAGAACAGGCCACTGAAAACCAGCTTTGGCTTAATTGGACATTCACAAGTGGTGTAACGAAAACCTGACGGGAGTTGAGAATTAGATGAATTTCAGATTTGCCGTCAATGAATGGAACATTCTGTGGAGGAGATACCAATTGTTTCTGAAGTTTGGGTTATGTGGACAGGAAAATGGAGCTGAAGAGGGTTGAGTGGATAGCAAATTGAACAGCACGGCTGAGAGTATGAGCAGGCCACTTAAAACCAGCATTGGCTTACTTGGATATTTACCAGTGGTGTCACGAAAACCTGCCGGGAGTGGAGATTCAGATGAATTCCAGATTCGCTGTGAATGAATGGAACATTCTGTAGTGGAGATAACAATGATTTCTCCAGTCTCTGTGGTGTGGACAGGAAAATGTAGAGCTGGCCAGGGTTGAATGGATAGCCAATTGAACAGCACCACTGCGCTTGTGAAGAAAACACTTAAAACATTGGGTTACTTGGACATTCAACAGTGGTGTAACGAAAACCTGCCGGGAGTGGAGGTTCAGAGGAATTCCAGATTCGCAGTGAATGAATGGAACATTCTCTAGTGGAGATTCCAACGATTTCTGAAGGCTGGGTCGTGTGGAAGGAAAATCAAGAACTAATCAGGATTTAGTGGAAAGCCAATTGTATAGCATGGCTGCGAGTGTGAACATGCAGCTGAAAACCAGCATTGGGTTACTTGGACATTCATCAGTGGTGTAAGGAAAACCTGCATGGAGTGGAGAGTGAGTTGAATTCCACATTCGCAGTGAATGAATGGAACATTCTGTAGAGGAGATTCCAATGATTTCTGAAGCCTGTGTTGTGTGGACAGGAAAATGAAGAGCTGACCAGGCTTGAATCGATAGCCAAGTAAACAGCAGGGCTGCGAATATGAACAGGCCGCTGAAAACCAGCATTGGGTTACTTGGACATTCAACAGTGGTGTAATGAAAACCTGCGTGGAGTTGAGAGTCAGATGAATTCCAGATTCGCAGTGAATGAATTGAACATTCTGTAGTGGAGATAACAAAGATTTCTGAAGGCTGGTAGTGTGGTGGGACAATGAAGAGCTGAACAGGGTGGAGTGAATTGTCAATTAAACAGCACGGCTGCGAGTATGAACAGGCCTCTGAAAACCAGCATTGGCTTACTTGGACATTCACAAGTGGTGTAATGTTAACCAGGCGGGAGTGGAGAATCAGATAAACTCCAGACTCGCAGTGAATGAATGGAACATTCTGTAGTGGAGATTGCAATGATTTCTGAAATCTGGATTGTGGGGACACGAAAATGAAGAGCTGACCAGTGTTGAGTGGATAGCCTGTAAAAAGCCTCGGCTTCGAATGTGAACAGACCACTGAAAACCAGTATTGCATTACTTCGACTTTCAGCAGTGGTGTAACGAAAGCCTGCGTGGAGTGCAGATTCAGATGAATTCCAGATTCCCAGTGAATGAATGGAACATCCTGTAGTGGAGATTACAATGATTTCTGAAGGCTGGGTTGTGTGCACAGGAAAATGAGGAGCAAAACAGGTTGAGTGGATAGCCAATTGAACAGCACGACTGCGAACATGAACAGGCCTCTGAAAACCAGCATTGTTTTACTTGGACATTCACAAGTGGTGTAAGATAAATCTGCAGGTAGTGGAGATTCAGTTGAATTCCAGATTCGCAGTGAATGAATGGAACATTCTGTACTGGAGATTGCAATGATTTCTCAAGTCTGGATTGTTTGGACATGAAAATGAAGAGCTGACCACAGTTGTGTGGATACCCAGTAAAAAGCAGGGCTTAGAGTGTGAACAGACCGCTGAAAACCAGCATTGTGTTACTTGGACATTCATAAGTGGTGTAATGAAAGCCTACCTGGAGTGCAGATTCAGATGAATTCCAGATTGGCAGTGAATGAATGGAACATTCTGTACTGGCGATTCCAATGATTTCTGAAGTCTGATATTGTGGAAAAGAAAATGAAAGGCTGACCAGGTTTGAGTGGATAGACAATTGAACAGCACACTGCGAGTGTGAAAAGGCGGCTGAAAACCAGCATTGGATTACTTGGTCATTCACCAGTGCTGTAATGAAAACCTGCCTGGAGCGGAGAGTCAGATGAATTGCAGAATCGCAGTGAATGAACGGAACAGTCTGTAGTGGAGAGCCCAATGATTTCTGAAGGCTGGTTTGTGTGGAGAGGAAAATGAAGAGCTGACCAATATTGAGTGGATAGCCCATTGAACAGCACTTCTGCGAGTTGAACATGCCTCTGAAAACCAGTATTGAGTTACTTGGACATTCACCAGTGGCGTAACGAAAACCTGCCAGGAGTGGAGGTTCAGAGGAATTCCAGATTCGCAGTGAATGAATGGAACATTCTCTAGTGGTGATTCCAATGATTTCTGAAGGCTGGGTTTTGTGGACACGAAAATGTAGAACTGAACAGGGTGGAGTGGATAGCCAAATGAACAGCACGTCTCTTAGTATGAACAGGCCACTGAAAACCAGCATTGGCTTACTTGGACATTCACAAGTGGTGTAACGATAACCCGCCGGGAGTTGAGAGTCAGATGAATTTAAGATTCGCAGTGAATGAACGGAACATTCTGTGGAGGAGATACCAATTATTTCTGAAGGTTGGGTTATGAGGACAGGAAAATGTAGAGCTGAATAGGGTTGGGTGGATAGCAAATTGAACAGCACGGCTGAGTGTGTTAGCAGGCGGCTTAAAACCAGCATTGTCTTCCTTGGACATTTACCAGTGGTGTCACGAAAACCTTCCAGGAGTGGAGACTCTGATGAATTCCAGATTCGCGTGATTGAATGGAACATTCTGTAGTGGTGATTGCCAACATTTAGGAATCTGGATAGTCTGGACAGGATATTGAAGAGCTGACCGATATTGAGTGGATAGCCAATGAACAGCACGGTTTCGAGTGTGAACAGACCACTAAGAAGCAGCATTGCATTACTTGGACATTCATCAGTGGTGTAACGAAAGCCTTCCTGGAATGCAGATTCAGAGTATTTCCAGATTCACAGTGAATGAATGGAAATTTCTGTAGTAGAGATTCCAATGATTTCTGAACGCTGGGTTGTGTGGACAGGAAAATGAAGAGCTGACTAGGTTTGACTGGATTGCCAATTGAACAGCAAGGCTGTGAGTGTGAACAGCCGCTGAAAACCAGCATTGGATTACCTGGTCATTCACCAGTGTTGTTAGGAAAATCTGCCTGGTGTGGAGAGTCAGAGGAATTCCAGATTCGCAGGGAACGAATGGAACATTCTGAAGTGGAGATAAGAATGATTTCTGAAGGCTCGGTGTGTGGAAGGAAAATCAAGAGCTAACCAGCGTTCACTGGATAGCCAATTGAACAGCACGGCTGCGAGTGTTAACACGCAGCTGAAACCAGCCTTGGGTTGCTTGGACATTCACCAGTGGTGAAACGAAAACCTGCTGGGAGTGGAGAACAAGATGAATTCAAGATTCGCCTGAATGAATGAAACATTCTGTAGTGTAGATTGCAATGGTTTCTGAGGTTTGTATTGTCTGAACTGGAAAAAGAAGAACTCACCAGTGTTGAGTCGCTAGACCGTGAACAGCACGGGTTCGAGTGTGAATAGACCGCTGAAAACCATCATTGCGTTACTTGAACATTCAGCAGTGGTGCAATGAAAACCTGCCGGGAGTGGAGATTCAGATGAATTCCAGATTCGCAGTGAATGAATGGAACATTCTCTAGTGGTGATTCCAATCATTTCTGAAGGCTGGGTTTTGTGGACACGAAAATGTAGAGCTGAACAGGGTGGAATGGATAGCCAAATGAACAGCACGTCTCGTAGTAAGAACAGGCCACTGAAAACCAGCTTTGGCTTAATTGGACATTCACAAGTGGTGTAACGAAAACCTGACGGGAGTTGAGAATTAGATGAATTTCAGATTTGCCGTCAATGAATGGAACATTCTGTGGAGGAGATACCAATTGTTTCTGAAGTTTGGGTTATGTGGACAGGAAAATGGAGCTGAAGAGGGTTGAGTGGATAGCAAATTGAACAGCACGGCTGAGAGTATGAGCAGGCCACTTAAAACCAGCATTGGCTTACTTGGATATTTACCAGTGGTGTCACGAAAACCTGCCGGGAGTGGAGATTCAGATGAATTCCAGATTCGCTGTGAATGAATGGAACATTCTGTAGTGGAGATAACAATGATTTCTCCAGTCTCTGTGGTGTGGACAGGAAAATGTAGAGCTGGCCAGGGTTGAGTGGATAGCCAATTGAACAGCACCACTGCGCTTGTGAAGAAAACACTTAAAACATTGGGTTACTTGGACATTCAACAGTGGTGTAACGAAAACCTGCCGGGAGTGGAGGTTCAGAGGAATTCCAGATTCGCAGTGAATGAATGGAACATTCTCTAGTGGAGATTCCAACGATTTCTGAAGGCTGGGTCGTGTGGAAGGAAAATCAAGAACTAATCAGGATTTAGTGGAAAGCCAATTGTATACCATGGCTGCGAGTGTGAACATGCAGCTGAAAACCAGCATTGGGTTACTTGGATATTTACCAGTGGTGTCACGAAAACCTGCCGGGAGTGGAGATTCAGATGAATTCCAGATTCGCTGTGAATGAATGGAACATTCTGTAGTGGAGATAACAATGATTTCTCCAGTCTCTGTGGTGTGGACAGGAAAATGTAGAGCTGGCCAGGGTTGAGTGGATAGCCAATTGAACAGCACCACTGCGCTTGTGAAGAAAACACTTAAAACATTGGGTTACTTGGACATTCAACAGTGGTGTAACGAAAACCTGCCGGGAGTGGAGGTTCAGAGGAATTCCAGATTCGCAGTGAATGAATGGAACATTCTCTAGTGGAGATTCCAACGATTTCTGAAGGCTGGGTCGTGTGGAAGGAAAATCAAGAACTAATCAGGATTTAGTGGAAAGCCAATTGTATAGCATGGCTGCGAGTGTGAACATGCAGCTGAAAACCAGCATTGGGTTACTTGGACATTCATCAGTGGTGTAAGGAAAACCTGCATGGAGTGGAGAGTGAGTTGAATTCCACATTCGCAGTGAATGAATGGAACATTCTGTAGAGGAGATTCCAATGATTTCTGAAGCCTGTGTTGTGTGGACAGGAAAATGAAGAGCTGACCAGGCTTGAATCGATAGCCAAGTAAACAGCAGGGCTGCGAATATGAACAGGCCGCTGAAAACCAGCATTGGGTTACTTGGACATTCAACAGTGGTGTAATGAAAACCTGCGTGGAGTTGAGAGTCAGATGAATTCCAGATTCGCAGTGAATGAATGGAACATTCTGTAGTGGAGATAACAAAGATTTCTGAAGGCTGGTAGTGTGGTGGGACAATGAAGAGCTGAACAGGGTGGAGTGAATTGTCAATTAAACAGCACGGCTGCGAGTATGAACAGGCCTCTGAAAACCAGCATTGGCTTACTTGGACATTCACAAGTGGTGTAATGTTAACCAGGCGGGAGTGGAGAATCAGATAAACTCCAGACTCGCAGTGAATGAATGGAACATTCTGTAGTGGAGATTGCAATGATTTCTGAAATCTGGATTGTGGGGACACGAAAATGAAGAGCTGACCAGTGTTGAGTGGATAGCCTGTAAAAAGCCTCGGCTTCGAATGTGAACAGACCACTGAAAACCAGTATTGCATTACTTCGACTTTCAGCAGTGGTGTAACGAAAGCCTGCGTGGAGTGCAGATTCAGATGAATTCCAGATTCCCAGTGAATGAATGGAACATCCTGTAGTGGAGATTACAATGATTTCTGAAGGCTGGGTTGTGTGCACAGGAAAATGAGGAGCAAAACAGGTTGAGTGGATAGCCAATTGAACAGCACGACTGCGAACATGAACAGGCCTCTGAAAACCAGCATTGTTTTACTTGGACATTCACAAGTGGTGTAAGATAAATCTGCAGGTAGTGGAGATTCAGTTGAATTCCAGATTCGCAGTGAATGAATGGAACATTCTGTACTGGAGATTGCAATGATTTCTCAAGTCTGGATTGTTTGGACATGAAAATGAAGAGCTGACCACAGTTGTGTGGATACCCAGTAAAAAGCAGGGCTTAGAGTGTGAACAGACCGCTGAAAACCAGCATTGTGTTACTTGGACATTCATAAGTGGTGTAATGAAAGCCTACCTGGAGTGCAGATTCAGATGAATTCCAGATTGGCAGTGAATGAATGGAACATTCTGTACTGGCGATTCCAATGATTTCTGAAGTCTGATATTGTGGAAAAGAAAATGAAAGGCTGACCAGGTTTGAGTGGATAGACAATTGAACAGCACACTGCGAGTGTGAAAAGGCGGCTGAAAACCAGCATTGGATTACTTGGTCATTCACCAGTGCTGTAATGAAAACCTGCCTGGAGCGGAGAGTCAGATGAATTGCAGAATCGCAGTGAATGAATGGAACAGTCTGTAGTGGAGAGCCCAATGATTTCTGAAGGCTGGTTTGTGTGGAGAGGAAAATGAAGAGCTGACCAATATTGAGTGGATAGCCCATTGAACAGCACTTCTGCGAGTTGAACATGCCTCTGAAAACCAGTATTGAGTTACTTGGACATTCACCAGTGGCGTAACGAAAACCTGCCAGGAGTGGAGGTTCAGAGGAATTCCAGATTCGCAGTGAATGAATGGAACATTCTCTAGTGGTGATTCCAATGATTTCTGAAGGCTGGGTTTTGTGGACACGAAAATGTAGAGCTGAACAGGGTGGAGTGGATAGCCAAATGAACAGCACGTCTCTTAGTATGAACAGGCCACTGAAAACCAGCATTGGCTTACTTGGACATTCACAAGTGGTGTAACGATAACCCGCCGGGAGTTGAGAGTCAGATGAATTTAAGATTCGCAGTGAATGAACGGAACATTCTGTGGAGGAGATACCAATTATTTCTGAAGGTTGGGTTATGAGGACAGGAAAATGTAGAGCTGAATAGGGTTGGGTGGATAGCAAATTGAACAGCACGGCTGAGTGTGTTAGCAGGCGGCTTAAAACCAGCATTGTCTTCCTTGGACATTTACCAGTGGTGTCACGAAAACCTTCCAGGAGTGGAGACTCTGATGAATTCCAGATTCGCGTGATTGAATGGAACATTCTGTAGTGGTGATTGCCAACATTTAGGAATCTGGATAGTCTGGACAGGATATTGAAGAGCTGACCGATATTGAGTGGATAGCCAATGAACAGCACGGTTTCGAGTGTGAACAGACCACTAAGAAGCAGCATTGCATTACTTGGACATTCATCAGTGGTGTAACGAAAGCCTTCCTGGAATGCAGATTCAGAGTATTTCCAGATTCACAGTGAATGAATGGAAATTTCTGTAGTAGAGATTCCAATGATTTCTGAACGCTGGGTTGTGTGGACAGGAAAATGAAGAGCTGACTAGGTTTGACTGGATTGCCAATTGAACAGCAAGGCTGTGAGTGTGAACAGCCGCTGAAAACCAGCATTGGATTACCTGGTCATTCACCAGTGTTGTTAGGAAAATCTGCCTGGTGTGGAGAGTCAGAGGAATTCCAGATTCGCAGGGAACGAATGGAACATTCTGAAGTGGAGATAAGAATGATTTCTGAAGGCTCGGTGTGTGGAAGGAAAATCAAGAGCTAACCAGCGTTCACTGGATAGCCAATTGAACAGCACGGCTGCGAGTGTTAACACGCAGCTGAAACCAGCCTTGGGTTGCTTGGACATTCACCAGTGGTGAAACGAAAACCTGCTGGGAGTGGAGAACAAGATGAATTCAAGATTCGCCTGAATGAATGAAACATTCTGTAGTGTAGATTGCAATGGTTTCTGAGGTTTGTATTGTCTGAACTGGAAAAAGAAGAACTCACCAGTGTTGAGTCGCTAGACCGTGAACAGCACGGGTTCGAGTGTGAATAGACCGCTGAAAACCATCATTGCGTTACTTGAACATTCAGCAGTGGTGCAATGAAAACCTGCCGGGAGTGGAGATTCAGATGAATTCCAGATTCGCAGTGAATGAATGGAACATTCTCTAGTGGTGATTCCAATGATTTCTGAAGGCTGGGTTTTGTGGACACGAAAATGTAGAGCTGAACAGGGTGGAATGGATAGCCAAATGAACAGCACGTCTCGTAGTAAAGAACAGGCCAATGAAAACCAGCTTTGGCTTAATTGGACATTCACAAGTGGTGTAACGAAAACCTGACGGGAGTTGAGAATTAGATGAATTTCAGATTTGCCGTCAATGAATGGAACATTCTGTGGCGGAGATACAAATTGTTTCTGAAGTTTGGGTTATGTGGACAGGAAAATGGAGCTGAAGAGGGTTGAGTGGATAGCAAATTGAACAGCACGGCTGAGAGTATGAGCAGGCCACTTAAAACCAGCATTGGCTTACTTGGATATTTACCAGTGGTGTCACGAAAACCTGCCGGGAGTGGAGATTCAGATGAATTCCAGATTCGCTGTGAATGAATGGAACATTCTGTAGTGGAGATAACAATGATTTCTCCAGTCTCTGTGGTGTGGACAGGAAAATGTAGAGCTGGCCAGGGTTGAGTGGATAGCCAATTGAACAGCACCACTGCGCTTGTGAAGAAAACACTTAAAACATTGGGTTACTTGGACATTCAACAGTGGTGTAACGAAAACCTGCCGGGAGTGGAGGTTCAGAGGAATTCCAGATTCGCAGTGAATGAATGGAACATTCTCTAGTGGAGATTCCAACGATTTCTGAAGGCTGGGTCGTGTGGAAGGAAAATCAAGAACTAATCAGGATTTAGTGGAAAGCCAATTGTATAGCATGGCTGCGAGTGTGAACATGCAGCTGAAAACCAGCATTGGGTTACTTGGACATTCATCAGTGGTGTAAGGAAAACCTGCATGGAGTGGAGAGTCAGTTGAATTCCCCATTCGCAGTGAATGAATGGAACATTCTGTAGAGGAGATTCCAATGATTTCTGAAGCCTGTGTTGTGTGGACAGGAAAATGAAGAGCTGACCAGGCTTGAATCGATAGCCAAGTAAACAGCAGGGCTGCGAATATGAACAGGCCGCTGAAAACCAGCATTGGGTTACTTGGACATTCAACAGTGGTGTAATGAAAACCTGCGTGGAGTTGAGAGTCAGATGAATTCCAGATTCGCAGTGAATGAATGGAACATTCTGTAGTGGAGATAACAAAGATTTCTGAAGGCTGGTAGTGTGGTGGGACAATGAAGAGCTGAACAGGGTGGAGTGAATTGTCAATTAAACAGCACGGCTGCGAGTATGAACAGGCCTCTGAAAACCAGCATTGGCTTACTTGGACATTCACAAGTGGTGTAATGTTAACCAGGCGGGAGTGGAGAATCAGATAAACTCCAGACTCGCAGTGAATGAATGGAACATTCTGTAGTGGAGATTGCAATGATTTCTGAAATCTGGATTGTGGGGACACGAAAATGAAGAGCTGACCAGTGTTGAGTGGATAGCCTGTAAAAAGCCTCGGCTTCGAATGTGAACAGACCACTGAAAACCAGTATTGCATTACTTCGACTTTCAGCAGTGGTGTAACGAAAGCCTGCGTGGAGTGCAGATTCAGATGAATTCCAGATTCCCAGTGAATGAATGGAACATCCTGTAGTGGAGATTACAATGATTTCTGAAGGCTGGGTTGTGTGCACAGGAAAATGAGGAGCAAAACAGGTTGAGTGGATAGCCAATTGAACAGCACGACTGCGAACATGAACAGGCCTCTGAAAACCAGCATTGTTTTACTTGGACATTCACAAGTGGTGTAAGATAAATCTGCAGGTAGTGGAGATTCAGTTGAATTCCAGATTCGCAGTGAATGAATGGAACATTCTGTACTGGAGATTGCAATGATTTCTCAAGTCTGGATTGTTTGGACATGAAAATGAAGAGCTGACCACAGTTGTGTGGATACCCAGTAAAAAGCAGGGCTTAGAGTGTGAACAGACCGCTGAAAACCAGCATTGTGTTACTTGGACATTCATAAGTGGTGTAATGAAAGCCTACCTGGAGTGCAGATTCAGATGAATTCCAGATTGGCAGTGAATGAATGGAACATTCTGTACTGGCGATTCCAATGATTTCTGAAGTCTGATATTGTGGAAAAGAAAATGAAAGGCTGACCAGGTTTGAGTGGATAGACAATTGAACAGCACACTGCGAGTGTGAAAAGGCGGCTGAAAACCAGCATTGGATTACTTGGTCATTCACCAGTGCTGTAATGAAAACCTGCCTGGAGCGGAGAGTCAGATGAATTGCAGAATCGCAGTGAATGAATGGAACAGTCTGTAGTGGAGAGCCCAATGATTTCTGAAGGCTGGTTTGTGTGGAGAGGGAAATGAAGAGCTGACCAATATTGAGTGGATAGCCCATTGAACAGCACTTCTGCGAGTTGAACATGCCTCTGAAAACCAGTATTGAGTTACTTGGACATTCACCAGTGGCGTAACGAAAACCTGCCAGGAGTGGAGGTTCAGAGGAATTCCAGATTCGCAGTGAATGAATGGAACATTCTCTAGTGGTGATTCCAATGATTTCTGAAGGCTGGGTTTTGTGGACACGAAAATGTAGAGCTGAACAGGGTGGAGTGGATAGCCAAATGAACAGCACGTCTCTTAGTATGAACAGGCCACTGAAAACCAGCATTGGCTTACTTGGACATTCACAAGTGGTGTAACGATAACCCGCCGGGAGTTGAGAGTCAGATGAATTTAAGATTCGCAGTGAATGAACGGAACATTCTGTGGAGGAGATACCAATTATTTCTGAAGGTTGGGTTATGAGGACAGGAAAATGTAGAGCTGAATAGGGTTGGGTGGATAGCAAATTGAACAGCACGGCTGAGTGTGTTAGCAGGCGGCTTAAAACCAGCATTGTCTTCCTTGGACATTTACCAGTGGTGTCACGAAAACCTTCCAGGAGTGGAGACTCTGATGAATTCCAGATTCGCGTGATTGAATGGAACATTCTGTAGTGGTGATTGCCAACATTTAGGAATCTGGATAGTCTGGACAGGATATTGAAGAGCTGACCGATATTGAGTGGATAGCCAATGAACAGCACGGTTTCGAGTGTGAACAGACCACTAAGAAGCAGCATTGCATTACTTGGACATTCATCAGTGGTGTAACGAAAGCCTTCCTGGAATGCAGATTCAGAGTATTTCCAGATTCACAGTGAATGAATGGAAATTTCTGTAGTAGAGATTCCAATGATTTCTGAACGCTGGGTTGTGTGGACAGGAAAATGAAGAGCTGACTAGGTTTGACTGGATTGCCAATTGAACAGCAAGGCTGTGAGTGTGAACAGCCGCTGAAAACCAGCATTGGATTACCTGGTCATTCACCAGTGTTGTTAGGAAAATCTGCCTGGTGTGGAGAGTCAGAGGAATTCCAGATTCGCAGGGAACGAATGGAACATTCTGAAGTGGAGATAAGAATGATTTCTGAAGGCTCGGTGTGTGGAAGGAAAATCAAGAGCTAACCAGCGTTCACTGGATAGCCAATTGAACAGCACGGCTGCGAGTGTTAACACGCAGCTGAAACCAGCCTTGGGTTGCTTGGACATTCACCAGTGGTGAAACGAAAACCTGCTGGGAGTGGAGAACAAGATGAATTCAAGATTCGCCTGAATGAATGAAACATTCTGTAGTGTAGATTGCAATGGTTTCTGAGGTTTGTATTGTCTGAACTGGAAAAAGAAGAACTCACCAGTGTTGAGTCGCTAGACCGTGAACAGCACGGGTTCGAGTGTGAATAGACCGCTGAAAACCATCATTGCGTTACTTGAACATTCAGCAGTGGTGCAATGAAAACCTGCCGGGAGTGGAGATTCAGATGAATTCCAGATTCGCAGTGAATGAATGGAACATTCTCTAGTGGTGATTCCAATCATTTCTGAAGGCTGGGTTTTGTGGACACGAAAATGTAGAGCTGAACAGGGTGGAATGGATAGCCAAATGAACAGCACGTCTCGTAGTAAGAACAGGCCACTGAAAACCAGCTTTGGCTTAATTGGACATTCACAAGTGGTGTAACGAAAACCTGACGGGAGTTGAGAATTAGATGAATTTCAGATTTGCCGTCAATGAATGGAACATTCTGTGGAGGAGATACCAATTGTTTCTGAAGTTTGGGTTATGTGGACAGGAAAATGGAGCTGAAGAGGGTTGAGTGGATAGCAAATTGAACAGCACGGCTGAGAGTATGAGCAGGCCACTTAAAACCAGCATTGGCTTACTTGGATATTTACCAGTGGTGTCACGAAAACCTGCCGGGAGTGGAGATTCAGATGAATTCCAGATTCGCTGTGAATGAATGGAACATTCTGTAGTGGAGATAACAATGATTTCTCCAGTCTCTGTGGTGTGGACAGGAAAATGTAGAGCTGGCCAGGGTTGAGTGGATAGCCAATTGAACAGCACCACTGCGCTTGTGAAGAAAACACTTAAAACATTGGGTTACTTGGACATTCAACAGTGGTGTAACGAAAACCTGCCGGGAGTGGAGGTTCAGAGGAATTCCAGATTCTCAGTGAATGAATGGAACATTCTCTAGTGGAGATTCCAACGATTTCTGAAGGCTGGGTCGTGTGGAAGGAAAATCAAGAACTAATCAGGATTTAGTGGAAAGCCAATTGTATAGCATGGCTGCGAGTGTGAACATGCAGCTGAAAACCAGCATTGGGTTACTTGGACATTCATCAGTGGTGTAAGGAAAACCTGCATGGAGTGGAGAGTCAGTTGAATTCCACATTCGCAGTGAATGAATGGAACATTCTGTAGAGGAGATTCCAATGATTTCTGAAGCCTGTGTTGTGTGGACAGGAAAATGAAGAGCTGACCAGGCTTGAATCGATAGCCAAGTAAACAGCAGGGCTGCGAATATGAACAGGCCGCTGAAAACCAGCATTGGGTTACTTGGACATTCAACAGTGGTGTAATGAAAACCTGCGTGGAGTTGAGAGTCAGATGAATTCCAGATTCGCAGTGAATGAATGGAACATTCTGTAGTGGAGATAACAAAGATTTCTGAAGGCTGGTAGTGTGGTGGGACAATGAAGAGCTGAACAGGGTGGAGTGAATTGTCAATTAAACAGCACGGCTGCGAGTATGAACAGGCCTCTGAAAACCAGCATTGGCTTACTTGGACATTCACAAGTGGTGTAATGTTAACCAGGCGGGAGTGGAGAATCAGATAAACTCCAGACTCGCAGTGAATGAATGGAACATTCTGTAGTGGAGATTGCAATGATTTCTGAAATCTGGATTGTGGGGACACGAAAATGAAGAGCTGACCAGTGTTGAGTGGATAGCCTGTAAAAAGCCTCGGCTTCGAATGTGAACAGACCACTGAAAACCAGTATTGCATTACTTCGACTTTCAGCAGTGGTGTAACGAAAGCCTGCGTGGAGTGCAGATTCAGATGAATTCCAGATTCCCAGTGAATGAATGGAACATCCTGTAGTGGAGATTACAATGATTTCTGAAGGCTGGGTTGTGTGCACAGGAAAATGAGGAGCAAAACAGGTTGAGTGGATAGCCAATTGAACAGCACGACTGCGAACATGAACAGGCCTCTGAAAACCAGCATTGTTTTACTTGGACATTCACAAGTGGTGTAAGATAAATCTGCAGGTAGTGGAGATTCAGTTGAATTCCAGATTCGCAGTGAATGAATGGAACATTCTGTACTGGAGATTGCAATGATTTCTCAAGTCTGGATTGTTTGGACATGAAAATGAAGAGCTGACCACAGTTGTGTGGATACCCAGTAAAAAGCAGGGCTTAGAGTGTGAACAGACCGCTGAAAACCAGCATTGTGTTACTTGGACATTCATAAGTGGTGTAATGAAAGCCTACCTGGAGTGCAGATTCAGATGAATTCCAGATTGGCAGTGAATGAATGGAACATTCTGTACTGGCGATTCCAATGATTTCTGAAGTCTGATATTGTGGAAAAGAAAATGAAAGGCTGACCAGGTTTGAGTGGATAGACAATTGAACAGCACACTGCGAGTGTGAAAAGGCGGCTGAAAACCAGCATTGGATTACTTGGTCATTCACCAGTGCTGTAATGAAAACCTGCCTGGAGCGGAGAGTCAGATGAATTGCAGAATCGCAGTGAATGAATGGAACAGTCTGTAGTGGAGAGCCCAATGATTTCTGAAGGCTGGTTTGTGTGGAGAGGGAAATGAAGAGCTGACCAATATTGAGTGGATAGCCCATTGAACAGCACTTCTGCGAGTTGAACATGCCTCTGAAAACCAGTATTGAGTTACTTGGACATTCACCAGTGGCGTAACGAAAACCTGCCAGGAGTGGAGGTTCAGAGGAATTCCAGATTCGCAGTGAATGAATGGAACATTCTCTAGTGGTGATTCCAATGATTTCTGAAGGCTGGGTTTTGTGGACACGAAAATGTAGAGCTGAACAGGGTGGAGTGGATAGCCAAATGAACAGCACGTCTCTTAGTATGAACAGGCCACTGAAAACCAGCATTGGCTTACTTGGACATTCACAAGTGGTGTAACGATAACCCGCCGGGAGTTGAGAGTCAGATGAATTTAAGATTCGCAGTGAATGAACGGAACATTCTGTGGAGGAGATACCAATTATTTCTGAAGGTTGGGTTATGAGGACAGGAAAATGTAGAGCTGAATAGGGTTGGGTGGATAGCAAATTGAACAGCACGCCTGAGTGTGTTAGCAGGCGGCTTAAAACCAGCATTGTCTTCCTTGGACATTTACCAGTGGTGTCACGAAAACCTTCCAGGAGTGGAGACTCTGATGAATTCCAGATTCGCGTGATTGAATGGAACATTCTGTAGTGGTGATTGCCAACATTTAGGAATCTGGATAGTCTGGACAGGATATTGAAGAGCTGACCGATATTGAGTGGATAGCCAATGAACAGCACGGTTTCGAGTGTGAACAGACCACTAAGAAGCAGCATTGCATTACTTGGACATTCATCAGTGGTGTAACGAAAGCCTTCCTGGAATGCAGATTCAGAGTATTTCCAGATTCACAGTGAATGAATGGAAATTTCTGTAGTAGAGATTCCAATGATTTCTGAACGCTGGGTTGTGTGGACAGGAAAATGAAGAGCTGACTAGGTTTGACTGGATTGCCAATTGAACAGCAAGGCTGTGAGTGTGAACAGCCGCTGAAAACCAGCATTGGATTACCTGGTCATTCACCAGTGTTGTTAGGAAAATCTGCCTGGTGTGGAGAGTCAGAGGAATTCCAGATTCGCAGGGAACGAATGGAACATTCTGAAGTGGAGATAAGAATGATTTCTGAAGGATCGGTGTGTGGAAGGAAAATCAAGAGCTAACCAGCGTTCACTGGATAGCCAATTGAACAGCACGGCTGCGAGTGTTAACACGCAGCTGAAACCAGCCTTGGGTTGCTTGGACATTCACCAGTGGTGAAACGAAAACCTGCTGGGAGTGGAGAACAAGATGAATTCAAGATTCGCCTGAATGAATGAAACATTCTGTAGTGTAGATTGCAATGGTTTCTGAGCTTTGTATTGTCTGAACTGGAAAAAGAAGAACTCACCAGTGTTGAGTCGCTAGACCGTGAACAGCACGGGTTCGAGTGTGAATAGACCGCTGAAAACCATCATTGCGTTACTTGAACATTCAGCAGTGGTGCAATGAAAACCTGCCGGGAGTGGAGATTCAGATGAATTCCAGATTCGCAGTGAATGAATGGAACATTCTCTAGTGGTGATTCCAATGATTTCTGAAGGCTGGGTTTTGTGGACACGAAAATGTAGAGCTGAACAGGGTGGAATGGATAGCCAAATGAACAGCACGTCTCGTAGTAAGAACAGGCCACTGAAAACCAGCTTTGGCTTAATTGGACATTCACAAGTGGTGTAACGAAAACCTGACGGGAGTTGAGAATTAGATGAATTTCAGATTTGCCGTCAATGAATGGAACATTCTGTGGAGGAGATACCAATTGTTTCTGAAGTTTGGGTTATGTGGACAGGAAAATGGAGCTGAAGAGGGTTGAGTGGATAGCAAATTGAACAGCACGGCTGAGAGTATGAGCAGGCCACTTAAAACCAGCATTGGCTTACTTGGATATTTACCAGTGGTGTCACGAAAACCTGCCGGGAGTGGAGATTCAGATGAATTCCAGATTCGCTGTGAATGAATGGAACATTCTGTAGTGGAGATAACAATGATTTCTCCAGTCTCTGTGGTGTGGACAGGAAAATGTAGAGCTGGCCAGGGTTGAGTGGATAGCCAATTGAACAGCACCACTGCGCTTGTGAAGAAAACACTTAAAACATTGGGTTACTTGGACATTCAACAGTGGTGTAACGAAAACCTGCCGGGAGTGGAGGTTCAGAGGAATTCCAGATTCGCAGTGAATGAATGGAACATTCTCTAGTGGAGATTCCAACGATTTCTGAAGGCTGGGTCGTGTGGAAGGAAAATCAAGAACTAATCAGGATTTAGTGGAAAGCCAATTGTATAGCATGGCTGCGAGTGTGAACATGCAGCTGAAAACCAGCATTGGGTTACTTGGACATTCATCAGTGGTGTAAGGAAAACCTGCATGGAGTGGAGAGTCAGTTGAATTCCACATTCGCAGTGAATGAATGGAACATTCTGTAGAGGAGATTCCAATGATTTCTGAAGCCTGTGTTGTGTGGACAGGAAAATGAAGAGCTGACCAGGCTTGAATCAATAGCCAAGTAAACAGCAGGGCTGCGAATATGAACAGGCCGCTGAAAACCAGCATTGGGTTACTTGGACATTCAACAGTGGTGTAATGAAAACCTGCGTGGAGTTGAGAGTCAGATGAATTCCAGATTCGCAGTGAATGAATGGAACATTCTGTAGTGGAGATAACAAAGATTTCTGAAGGCTGGTAGTGTGGTGGGACAATGAAGAGCTGAACAGGGTGGAGTGAATTGTCAATTAAACAGCACGGCTGCGAGTATGAACAGGCCTCTGAAAACCAGCATTGGCTTACTTGGACATTCACAAGTGGTGTAATGTTAACCAGGCGGGAGTGGAGAATCAGATAAACTCCAGACTCGCAGTGAATGAATGGAACATTCTGTAGTGGAGATTGCAATGATTTCTGAAATCCGGATTGTGGGGACACGAAAATGAAGAGCTGACCAGTGTTGAGTGGATAGCCTGTAAAAAGCCTCGGCTTCGAATGTGAACAGACCACTGAAAACCAGTATTGCATTACTTCGACTTTCAGCAGTGGTGTAACGAAAGCCTGCGTGGAGTGCAGATTCAGATGAATTCCAGATTCCCAGTGAATGAATGGAACATCCTGTAGTGGAGATTACAATGATTTCTGAAGGCTGGGTTGTGTGCACAGGAAAATGAGGAGCAAAACAGGTTGAGTGGATAGCCAATTGAACAGCACGACTGCGAACATGAACAGGCCTCTGAAAACCAGCATTGTTTTACTTGGACATTCACAAGTGGTGTAAGATAAATCTGCAGGTAGTGGAGATTCAGTTGAATTCCAGATTCGCAGTGAATGAATGGAACATTCTGTACTGGAGATTGCAATGATTTCTCAAGTCTGGATTGTTTGGACATGAAAATGAAGAGCTGACCACAGTTGTGTGGATACCCAGTAAAAAGCAGGGCTTAGAGTGTGAACAGACCGCTGAAAACCAGCATTGTGTTACTTGGACATTCATAAGTGGTGTAATGAAAGCCTACCTGGAGTGCAGATTCAGATGAATTCCAGATTGGCAGTGAATGAATGGAACATTCTGTACTGGCGATTCCAATGATTTCTGAAGTCTGATATTGTGGAAAAGAAAATGAAAGGCTGACCAGGTTTGAGTGGATAGACAATTGAACAGCACACTGCGAGTGTGAAAAGGCGGCTGAAAACCAGCATTGGATTACTTGGTCATTCACCAGTGCTGTAATGAAAACCTGCCTGGAGCGGAGAGTCAGATGAATTGCAGAATCGCAGTGAATGAATGGAACAGTCTGTAGTGGAGAGCCCAATGATTTCTGAAGGCTGGTTTGTGTGGAGAGGAAAATGAAGAGCTGACCAATATTGAGTGGATAGCCCATTGAACAGCACTTCTGCGAGTTGAACATGCCTCTGAAAACCAGTATTGAGTTACTTGGACATTCACCAGTGGCGTAACGAAAACCTGCCAGGAGTGGAGGTTCAGAGGAATTCCAGATTCGCAGTGAATGAATGGAACATTCTCTAGTGGTGATTCCAATGATTTCTGAAGGCTGGGTTTTGTGGACACGAAAATGTAGAGCTGAACAGGGTGGAGTGGATAGCCAAATGAACAGCACGTCTCTTAGTATGAACAGGCCACTGAAAACCAGCATTGGCTTACTTGGACATTCACAAGTGGTGTAACGATAACCCGCCGGGAGTTGAGAGTCAGATGAATTTAAGATTCGCAGTGAATGAACGGAACATTCTGTGGAGGAGATACCAATTATTTCTGAAGGTTGGGTTATGAGGACAGGAAAATGTAGAGCTGAATAGGGTTGGGTGGATAGCAAATTGAACAGCACGGCTGAGTGTGTTAGCAGGCGGCTTAAAACCAGCATTGTCTTCCTTGGACATTTACCAGTGGTGTCACGAAAACCTTCCAGGAGTGGAGACTCTGATGAATTCCAGATTCGCGTGATTGAATGGAACATTCTGTAGTGGTGATTGCCAACATTTAGGAATCTGGATAGTCTGGACAGGATATTGAAGAGCTGACCGATATTGAGTGGATAGCCAATGAACAGCACGGTTTCGAGTGTGAACAGACCACTAAGAAGCAGCATTGCATTACTTGGACATTCATCAGTGGTGTAACGAAAGCCTTCCTGGAATGCAGATTCAGAGTATTTCCAGATTCACAGTGAATGAATGGAAATTTCTGTAGTAGAGATTCCAATGATTTCTGAACGCTGGGTTGTGTGGACAGGAAAATGAAGAGCTGACTAGGTTTGACTGGATTGCCAATTGAACAGCAAGGCTGTGAGTGTGAACAGCCGCTGAAAACCAGCATTGGATTACCTGGTCATTCACCAGTGTTGTTAGGAAAATCTGCCTGGTGTGGAGAGTCAGAGGAATTCCAGATTCGCAGGGAACGAATGGAACATTCTGAAGTGGAGATAAGAATGATTTCTGAAGGATCGGTGTGTGGAAGGAAAATCAAGAGCTAACCAGCGTTCACTGGATAGCCAATTGAACAGCACGGCTGCGAGTGTTAACACGCAGCTGAAACCAGCCTTGGGTTGCTTGGACATTCACCAGTGGTGAAACGAAAACCTGCTGGGAGTGGAGAACAAGATGAATTCAAGATTCGCCTGAATGAATGAAACATTCTGTAGTGTAGATTGCAATGGTTTCTGAGCTTTGTATTGTCTGAACTGGAAAAAGAAGAACTCACCAGTGTTGAGTCGCTAGACCGTGAACAGCACGGGTTCGAGTGTGAATAGACCGCTGAAAACCATCATTGCGTTACTTGAACATTCAGCAGTGGTGCAATGAAAACCTGCCGGGAGTGGAGATTCAGATGAATTCCAGATTCGCAGTGAATGAATGGAACATTCTCTAGTGGTGATTCCAATGATTTCTGAAGGCTGGGTTTTGTGGACACGAAAATGTAGAGCTGAACAGGGTGGAATGGATAGCCAAATGAACAGCACGTCTCGTAGTAAGAACAGGCCACTGAAAACCAGCTTTGGCTTAATTGGACATTCACAAGTGGTGTAACGAAAACCTGACGGGAGTTGAGAATTAGATGAATTTCAGATTTGCAGTCAATGAATGGAACATTCTGTGGAGGAGATACCAATTGTTTCTGAAGTTTGGGTTATGTGGACAGGAAAATGGAGCTGAAGAGGGTTGAGTGGATAGCAAATTGAACAGCACGGCTGAGAGTATGAGCAGGCCACTTAAAACCAGCATTGGCTTACTTGGATATTTACCAGTGGTGTCACGAAAACCTGCCGGGAGTGGAGATTCAGATGAATTCCAGATTCGCTGTGAATGAATGGAACATTCTGTAGTGGAGATAACAATGATTTCTCCAGTCTCTGTGGTGTGGACAGGAAAATGTAGAGCTGGCCAGGGTTGAGTGGATAGCCAATTGAACAGCACCACTGCGCTTGTGAAGAAAACACTTAAAACATTGGGTTACTTGGACATTCAACAGTGGTGTAACGAAAACCTGCCGGGAGTGGAGGTTCAGAGGAATTCCAGATTCGCAGTGAATGAATGGAACATTCTCTAGTGGAGATTCCAACGATTTCTGAAGGCTGGGTCGTGTGGAAGGAAAATCAAGAACTAATCAGGATTTAGTGGAAAGCCAATTGTATAGCATGGCTGCGAGTGTGAACATGCAGCTGAAAACCAGCATTGGGTTACTTGGACATTCATCAGTGGTGTAAGGAAAACCTGCATGGAGTGGAGAGTGAGTTGAATTCCACATTCGCAGTGAATGAATGGAACATTCTGTAGAGGAGATTCCAATGATTTCTGAAGCCTGTGTTGTGTGGACAGGAAAATGAAGAGCTGACCAGGCTTGAATCGATAGCCAAGTAAACAGCAGGGCTGCGAATATGAACAGGCCGCTGAAAACCAGCATTGGGTTACTTGGACATTCAACAGTGGTGTAATGAAAACCTGCGTGGAGTTGAGAGTCAGATGAATTCCAGATTCGCAGTGAATGAATGGAACATTCTGTAGTGGAGATAACAAAGATTTCTGAAGGCTGGTAGTGTGGTGGGACAATGAAGAGCTGAACAGGGTGGAGTGAATTGTCAATTAAACAGCACGGCTGCGAGTATGAACAGGCCTCTGAAAACCAGCATTGGCTTACTTGGACATTCACAAGTGGTGTAATGTTAACCAGGCGGGAGTGGAGAATCAGATAAACTCCAGACTCGCAGTGAATGAATGGAACATTCTGTAGTGGAGATTGCAATGATTTCTGAAATCTGGATTGTGGGGACACGAAAATGAAGAGCTGACCAGTGTTGAGTGGATAGCCTGTAAAAAGCCTCGGCTTCGAATGTGAACAGACCACTGAAAACCAGTATTGCATTACTTCGACTTTCAGCAGTGGTGTAACGAAAGCCTGCGTGGAGTGCAGATTCAGATGAATTCCAGATTCCCAGTGAATGAATGGAACATCCTGTAGTGGAGATTACAATGATTTCTGAAGGCTGGGTTGTGTGCACAGGAAAATGAGGAGCAAAACAGGTTGAGTGGATAGCCAATTGAACAGCACGACTGCGAACATGAACAGGCCTCTGAAAACCAGCATTGTTTTACTTGGACATTCACAAGTGGTGTAAGATAAATCTGCAGGTAGTGGAGATTCAGTTGAATTCCAGATTCGCAGTGAATGAATGGAACATTCTGTACTGGAGATTGCAATGATTTCTCAAGTCTGGATTGTTTGGACATGAAAATGAAGAGCTGACCACAGTTGTGTGGATACCCAGTAAAAAGCAGGGCTTAGAGTGTGAACAGACCGCTGAAAACCAGCATTGTGTTACTTGGACATTCATAAGTGGTGTAATGAAAGCCTACCTGGAGTGCAGATTCAGATGAATTCCAGATTGGCAGTGAATGAATGGAACATTCTGTACTGGCGATTCCAATGATTTCTGAAGTCTGATATTGTGGAAAAGAAAATGAAAGGCTGACCAGGTTTGAGTGGATAGACAATTGAACAGCACACTGCGAGTGTGAAAAGGCGGCTGAAAACCAGCATTGGATTACTTGGTCATTCACCAGTGCTGTAATGAAAACCTGCCTGGAGCGGAGAGTCAGATGAATTGCAGAATCGCAGTGAATGAATGGAACAGTCTGTAGTGGAGAGCCCAATGATTTCTGAAGGCTGGTTTGTGTGGAGAGGAAAATGAAGAGCTGACCAATATTGAGTGGATAGCCCATTGAACAGCACTTCTGCGAGTTGAACATGCCTCTGAAAACCAGTATTGAGTTACTTGGACATTCACCAGTGGCGTAACGAAAACCTGCCAGGAGTGGAGGTTCAGAGGAATTCCAGATTCGCAGTGAATGAATGGAACATTCTCTAGTGGTGATTCCAATGATTTCTGAAGGCTGGGTTTTGTGGACACGAAAATGTAGAGCTGAACAGGGTGGAGTGGATAGCCAAATGAACAGCACGTCTCTTAGTATGAACAGGCCACTGAAAACCAGCATTGGCTTACTTGGACATTCACAAGTGGTGTAACGATAACCCGCCGGGAGTTGAGAGTCAGATGAATTTAAGATTCGCAGTGAATGAACGGAACATTCTGTGGAGGAGATACCAATTATTTCTGAAGGTTGGGTTATGAGGACAGGAAAATGTAGAGCTGAATAGGGTTGGGTGGATAGCAAATTGAACAGCACGGCTGAGTGTGTTAGCAGGCGGCTTAAAACCAGCATTGTCTTCCTTGGACATTTACCAGTGGTGTCACGAAAACCTTCCAGGAGTGGAGACTCTGATGAATTCCAGATTCGCGTGATTGAATGGAACATTCTGTAGTGGTGATTGCCAACATTTAGGAATCTGGATAGTCTGGACAGGATATTGAAGAGCTGACCGATATTGAGTGGATAGCCAATGAACAGCACGGTTTCGAGTGTGAACAGACCACTAAGAAGCAGCATTGCATTACTTGGACATTCATCAGTGGTGTAACGAAAGCCTTCCTGGAATGCAGATTCAGAGTATTTCCAGATTCACAGTGAATGAATGGAAATTTCTGTAGTAGAGATTCCAATGATTTCTGAACGCTGGGTTGTGTGGACAGGAAAATGAAGAGCTGACTAGGTTTGACTGGATTGCCAATTGAACAGCAAGGCTGTGAGTGTGAACAGCCGCTGAAAACCAGCATTGGATTACCTGGTCATTCACCAGTGTTGTTAGGAAAATCTGCCTGGTGTGGAGAGTCAGAGGAATTACAGATTCGCAGGGAACGAATGGAACATTCTGAAGTGGAGATAAGAATGATTTCTGAAGGCTCGGTGTGTGGAAGGAAAATCAAGAGCTAACCAGCGTTCACTGGATAGCCAATTGAACAGCACGGCTGCGAGTGTTAACACGCAGCTGAAACCAGCCTTGGGTTGCTTGGACATTCACCAGTGGTGAAACGAAAACCTGCTGGGAGTGGAGAACAAGATGAATTCAAGATTCGCCTGAATGAATGAAACATTCTGTAGTGTAGATTGCAATGGTTTCTGAGGTTTGTATTGTCTGAACTGGAAAAAGAAGAACTCACCAGTGTTGAGTCGCTAGACCGTGAACAGCACGGGTTCGAGTGTGAATAGACCGCTGAAAACCATCATTGCGTTACTTGAACATTCAGCAGTGGTGCAATGAAAACCTGCCGGGAGTGGAGATTCAGATGAATTCCAGATTCACAGTGAATGAATGGAACATTCTCTAGTGGTGATTCCAATGATTTCTGAAGGCTGGGTTTTGTGGACACGAAAATGTAGAGCTGAACAGGGTGGAATGGATAGCCAAATGAACAGCACGTCTCGTAGTAAGAACAGGCCACTGAAAACCAGCTTTGGCTTAATTGGACATTCACAAGTGGTGTAACGAAAACCTGACGGGAGTTGAGAATTAGATGAATTTCAGATTTGCCGTCAATGAATGGAACATTCTGTGGAGGAGATACCAATTGTTTCTGAAGTTTGGGTTATGTGGACAGGAAAATGGAGCTGAAGAGGGTTGAGTGGATAGCAAATTGAACAGCACGGCTGAGAGTATGAGCAGGCCACTTAAAACCAGCATTGGCTTACTTGGATATTTACCAGTGGTGTCACGAAAACCTGCCGGGAGTGGAGATTCAGATGAATTCCAGATTCGCTGTGAATGAATGGAACATTCTGTAGTGGAGATAACAATGATTTCTCCAGTCTCTGTGGTGTGGACAGGAAAATGTAGAGCTGGCCAGGGTTGAGTGGATAGCCAATTGAACAGCACCACTGCGCTTGTGAAGAAAACACTTAAAACATTGGGTTACTTGGACATTCAACAGTGGTGTAACGAAAACCTGCCGGGAGTGGAGGTTCAGAGGAATTCCAGATTCGCAGTGAATGAATGGAACATTCTCTAGTGGAGATTCCAACGATTTCTGAAGGCTGGGTCGTGTGGAAGGAAAATCAAGAACTAATCAGGATTTAGTGGAAAGCCAATTGTATAGCATGGCTGCGAGTGTGAACATGCAGCTGAAAACCAGCATTGGGTTACTTGGATATTTACCAGTGGTGTCACGAAAACCTGCCGGGAGTGGAGATTCAGATGAATTCCAGATTCGCTGTGAATGAATGGAACATTCTGTAGTGGAGATAACAATGATTTCTCCAGTCTCTGTGGTGTGGACAGGAAAATGTAGAGCTGGCCAGGGTTGAGTGGATAGCCAATTGAACAGCACCACTGCGCTTGTGAAGAAAACACTTAAAACATTGGGTTACTTGGACATTCAACAGTGGTGTAACGAAAACCTGCCGGGAGTGGAGGTTCAGAGGAATTCCAGATTCGCAGTGAATGAATGGAACATTCTCTAGTGGAGATTCCAACGATTTCTGAAGGCTGGGTCGTGTGGAAGGAAAATCAAGAACTAATCAGGATTTAGTGGAAAGCCAATTGTATAGCATGGCTGCGAGTGTGAACATGCAGCTGAAAACCAGCATTGGGTTACTTGGACATTCATCAGTGGTGTAAGGAAAACCTGCATGGAGTGGAGAGTCAGTTGAATTCCACATTCGCAGTGAATGAATGGAACATTCTGTAGAGGAGATTCCAATGATTTCTGAAGCCTGTGTTGTGTGGACAGGAAAATGAAGAGCTGACCAGGCTTGAATCGATAGCCAAGTAAACAGCAGGGCTGCGAATATGAACAGGCCGCTGAAAACCAGCATTGGGTTACTTGGACATTCAACAGTGGTGTAATGAAAACCTGCGTGGAGTTGAGAGTCAGATGAATTCCAGATTCGCAGTGAATGAATGGAACATTCTGTAGTGGAGATAACAAAGATTTCTGAAGGCTGGTAGTGTGGTGGGACAATGAAGAGCTGAACAGGGTGGAGTGAATTGTCAATTAAACAGCACGGCTGCGAGTATGAACAGGCCTCTGAAAACCAGCATTGGCTTACTTGGACATTCACAAGTGGTGTAATGTTAACCAGGCGGGAGTGGAGAATCAGATAAACTCCAGACTCGCAGTGAATGAATGGAACATTCTGTAGTGGAGATTGCAATGATTTCTGAAATCTGGATTGTGGGGACACGAAAATGAAGAGCTGACCAGTGTTGAGTGGATAGCCTGTAAAAAGCCTCGGCTTCGAATGTGAACAGACCACTGAAAACCAGTATTGCATTACTTCGACTTTCAGCAGTGGTGTAACGAAAGCCTGCGTGGAGTGCAGATTCAGATGAATTCCAGATTCCCAGTGAATGAATGGAACATCCTGTAGTGGAGATTACAATGATTTCTGAAGGCTGGGTTGTGTGCACAGGAAAATGAGGAGCAAAACAGGTTGAGTGGATAGCCAATTGAACAGCACGACTGCGAACATGAACAGGCCTCTGAAAACCAGCATTGTTTTACTTGGACATTCACAAGTGGTGTAAGATAAATCTGCAGGTAGTGGAGATTCAGTTGAATTCCAGATTCGCAGTGAATGAATGGAACATTCTGTACTGGAGATTGCAATGATTTCTCAAGTCTGGATTGTTTGGACATGAAAATGAAGAGCTGACCACAGTTGTGTGGATACCCAGTAAAAAGCAGGGCTTAGAGTGTGAACAGACCGCTGAAAACCAGCATTGTGTTACTTGGACATTCATAAGTGGTGTAATGAAAGCCTACCTGGAGTGCAGATTCAGATGAATTCCAGATTGGCAGTGAATGAATGGAACATTCTGTACTGGCGATTCCAATGATTTCTGAAGTCTGATATTGTGGAAAAGAAAATGAAAGGCTGACCAGGTTTGAGTGGATAGACAATTGAACAGCACACTGCGAGTGTGAAAAGGCGGCTGAAAACCAGCATTGGATTACTTGGTCATTCACCAGTGCTGTAATGAAAACCTGCCTGGAGCGGAGAGTCAGATGAATTGCAGAATCGCAGTGAATGAATGGAACAGTCTGTAGTGGAGAGCCCAATGATTTCTGAAGGCTGGTTTGTGTGGAGAGGAAAATGAAGAGCTGACCAATATTGAGTGGATAGCCCATTGAACAGCACTTCTGCGAGTTGAACATGCCTCTGAAAACCAGTATTGAGTTACTTGGACATTCACCAGTGGCGTAACGAAAACCTGCCAGGAGTGGAGGTTCAGAGGAATTCCAGATTCGCAGTGAATGAATGGAACATTCTCTAGTGGTGATTCCAATGATTTCTGAAGGCTGGGTTTTGTGGACACGAAAATGTAGAGCTGAACAGGGTGGAGTGGATAGCCAAATGAACAGCACGTCTCTTAGTATGAACAGGCCACTGAAAACCAGCATTGGCTTACTTGGACATTCACAAGTGGTGTAACGATAACCCGCCGGGAGTTGAGAGTCAGATGAATTTAAGATTCGCAGTGAATGAACGGAACATTCTGTGGAGGAGATACCAATTATTTCTGAAGGTTGGGTTATGAGGACAGGAAAATGTAGAGCTGAATAGGGTTGGGTGGATAGCAAATTGAACAGCACGGCTGAGTGTGTTAGCAGGCGGCTTAAAACCAGCATTGTCTTCCTTGGACATTTACCAGTGGTGTCACGAAAACCTTCCAGGAGTGGAGACTCTGATGAATTCCAGATTCGCGTGATTGAATGGAACATTCTGTAGTGGTGATTGCCAACATTTAGGAATCTGGATAGTCTGGACAGGATATTGAAGAGCTGACCGATATTGAGTGGATAGCCAATGAACAGCACGGTTTCGAGTGTGAACAGACCACTAAGAAGCAGCATTGCATTACTTGGACATTCATCAGTGGTGTAACGAAAGCCTTCCTGGAATGCAGATTCAGAGTATTTCCAGATTCACAGTGAATGAATGGAAATTTCTGTAGTAGAGATTCCAATGATTTCTGAACGCTGGGTTGTGTGGACAGGAAAATGAAGAGCTGACTAGGTTTGACTGGATTGCCAATTGAACAGCAAGGCTGTGAGTGTGAACAGCCGCTGAAAACCAGCATTGGATTACCTGGTCATTCACCAGTGTTGTTAGGAAAATCTGCCTGGTGTGGAGAGTCAGAGGAATTCCAGATTCGCAGGGAACGAATGGAACATTCTGAAGTGGAGATAAGAATGATTTCTGAAGGCTCGGTGTGTGGAAGGAAAATCAAGAGCTAACCAGCGTTCACTGGATAGCCAATTGAACAGCACGGCTGCGAGTGTTAACACGCAGCTGAAACCAGCCTTGGGTTGCTTGGACATTCACCAGTGGTGAAACGAAAACCTGCTGGGAGTGGAGAACAAGATGAATTCAAGATTCGCCTGAATGAATGAAACATTCTGTAGTGTAGATTGCAATGGTTTCTGAGGTTTGTATTGTCTGAACTGGAAAAAGAAGAACTCACCAGTGTTGAGTCGCTAGACCGTGAACAGCACGGGTTCGAGTGTGAATAGACCGCTGAAAACCATCATTGCGTTACTTGAACATTCAGCAGTGGTGCAATGAAAACCTGCCGGGAGTGGAGATTCAGATGAATTCCAGATTCGCAGTGAATGAATGGAACATTCTCTAGTGGTGATTCCAATGATTTCTGAAGGCTGGGTTTTGTGGACACGAAAATGTAGAGCTGAACAGGGTGGAATGGATAGCCAAATGAACAGCACGTCTCGTAGTAAGAACAGGCCACTGAAAACCAGCTTTGGCTTAATTGGACATTCACAAGTGGTGTAACGAAAACCTGACGGGAGTTGAGAATTAGATGAATTTCAGATTTGCCGTCAATGAATGGAACATTCTGTGGAGGAGATACCAATTGTTTCTGAAGTTTGGGTTATGTGGACAGGAAAATGGAGCTGAAGAGGGTTGAGTGGATAGCAAATTGAACAGCACGGCTGAGAGTATGAGCAGGCCACTTAAAACCAGCATTGGCTTACTTGGATATTTACCAGTGGTGTCACGAAAACCTGCCGGGAGTGGAGATTCAGATGAATTCCAGATTCGCTGTGAATGAATGGAACATTCTGTAGTGGAGATAACAATGATTTCTCCAGTCTCTGTGGTGTGGACAGGAAAATGTAGAGCTGGCCAGGGTTGAGTGGATAGCCAATTGAACAGCACCACTGCGCTTGTGAAGAAAACACTTAAAACATTGGGTTACTTGGACATTCAACAGTGGTGTAACGAAAACCTGCCGGGAGTGGAGGTTCAGAGGAATTCCAGATTCGCAGTGAATGAATGGAACATTCTCTAGTGGAGATTCCAACGATTTCTGAAGGCTGGGTCGTGTGGAAGGAAAATCAAGAACTAATCAGGATTTAGTGGAAAGCCAATTGTATAGCATGGCTGCGAGTGTGAACATGGAGTTGAAAACCAGCATTGGGTTACTTGGATATTTACCAGTGGTGTCACGAAAACCTGCCGGGAGTGGAGATTCAGATGAATTCCAGATTCGCTGTGAATGAATGGAACATTCTGTAGTGGAGATAACAATGATTTCTCCAGTCTCTGTGGTGTGGACAGGAAAATGTAGAGCTGGCCAGGGTTGAGTGGATAGCCAATTGAACAGCACCACTGCGCTTGTGAAGAAAACACTTAAAACATTGGGTTACTTGGACATTCAACAGTGGTGTAACGAAAACCTGCCGGGAGTGGAGGTTCAGAGGAATTCCAGATTCGCAGTGAATGAATGGAACATTCTCTAGTTGAGATTCCAACGATTTCTGAAGGCTGGGTCGTGTGGAAGGAAAATCAAGAACTAATCAGGATTTAGTGGAAAGCCAATTGTATAGCATGGCTGCGAGTGTGAACATGCAGCTGAAAACCAGCATTGGGTTACTTGGACATTCATCAGTGGTGTAAGGAAAACCTGCATGGAGTGGAGAGTCAGTTGAATTCCACATTCGCAGTGAATGAATGGAACATTCTGTAGAGGAGATTCCAATGATTTCTGAAGCCTGTGTTGTGTGGACAGGAAAATGAAGAGCTGACCAGGCTTGAATCGATAGCCAAGTAAACAGCAGGGCTGCGAATATGAACAGGCCGCTGAAAACCAGCATTGGGTTACTTGGACATTCAACAGTGGTGTAATGAAAACCTGCGTGGAGTTGAGAGTCAGATGAATTCCAGATTCGCAGTGAATGAATGGAACATTCTGTAGTGGAGATAACAAAGATTTCTGAAGGCTGGTAGTGTGGTGGGACAATGAAGAGCTGAACAGGGTGGAGTGAATTGTCAATTAAACAGCACGGCTGCGAGTATGAACAGGCCTCTGAAAACCAGCATTGGCTTACTTGGACATTCACAAGTGGTGTAATGTTAACCAGGCGGGAGTGGAGAATCAGATAAACTCCAGACTCGCAGTGAATGAATGGAACATTCTGTAGTGGAGATTGCAATGATTTCTGAAATCTGGATTGTGGGGACACGAAAATGAAGAGCTGACCAGTGTTGAGTGGATAGCCTGTAAAAAGCCTCGGCTTCGAATGTGAACAGACCACTGAAAACCAGTATTGCATTACTTCGTCTTTCAGCAGTGGTGTAACGAAAGCCTGCGTGGAGTGCAGATTCAGATGAATTCCAGATTCCCAGTGAATGAATGGAACATCCTGTAGTGGAGATTACAATGATTTCTGAAGGCTGGGTTGTGTGCACAGGAAAATGAGGAGCAAAACAGGTTGAGTGGATAGCCAATTGAACAGCACGACTGCGAACATGAACAGGCCTCTGAAAACCAGCATTGTTTTACTTGGACATTCACAAGTGGTGTAAGATAAATCTGCAGGTAGTGGAGATTCAGTTGAATTCCAGATTCGCAGTGAATGAATGGAACATTCTGTACTGGAGATTGCAATGATTTCTCAAGTCTGGATTGTTTGGACATGAAAATGAAGAGCTGACCACAGTTGTGTGGATACCCAGTAAAAAGCAGGGCTTAGAGTGTGAACAGACCGCTGAAAACCAGCATTGTGTTACTTGGACATTCATAAGTGGTGTAATGAAAGCCTACCTGGAGTGCAGATTCAGATGAATTCCAGATTGGCAGTGAATGAATGGAACATTCTGTACTGGCGATTCCAATGATTTCTGAAGTCTGATATTGTGGAAAAGAAAATGAAAGGCTGACCAGGTTTGAGTGGATAGACAATTGAACAGCACACTGCGAGTGTGAAAAGGCGGCTGAAAACCAGCATTGGATTACTTGGTCATTCACCAGTGCTGTAATGAAAACCTGCCTGGAGCGGAGAGTCAGATGAATTGCAGAATCGCAGTGAATGAATGGAACAGTCTGTAGTGGAGAGCCCAATGATTTCTGAAGGCTGGTTTGTGTGGAGAGGAAAATGAAGAGCTGACCAATATTGAGTGGATAGCCCATTGAACAGCACTTCTGCGAGTTGAACATGCCTCTGAAAACCAGTATTGAGTTACTTGGACATTCACCAGTGGCGTAACGAAAACCTGCCAGGAGTGGAGGTTCAGAGGAATTCCAGATTCGCAGTGAATGAATGGAACATTCTCTAGTGGTGATTCCAATGATTTCTGAAGGCTGGGTTTTGTGGACACGAAAATGTAGAGCTGAACAGGGTGGAGTGGATAGCCAAATGAACAGCACGTCTCTTAGTATGAACAGGCCACTGAAAACCAGCATTGGCTTACTTGGACATTCACAAGTGGTGTAACGATAACCCGCCGGGAGTTGAGAGTCAGATGAATTTAAGATTCGCAGTGAATGAACGGAACATTCTGTGGAGGAGATACCAATTATTTCTGAAGGTTGGGTTATGAGGACAGGAAAATGTAGAGCTGAATAGGGTTGGGTGGATAGCAAATTGAACAGCACGGCTGAGTGTGTTAGCAGGCGGCTTAAAACCAGCATTGTCTTCCTTGGACATTTACCAGTGGTGTCACGAAAACCTTCCAGGAGTGGAGACTCTGATGAATTCCAGATTCGCGTGATTGAATGGAACATTCTGTAGTGGTGATTGCCAACATTTAGGAATCTGGATAGTCTGGACAGGATATTGAAGAGCTGACCGATATTGAGTGGATAGCCAATGAACAGCACGGTTTCGAGTGTGAACAGACCACTAAGAAGCAGCATTGCATTACTTGGACATTCATCAGTGGTGTAACGAAAGCCTTCCTGGAATGCAGATTCAGAGTATTTCCAGATTCACAGTGAATGAATGGAAATTTCTGTAGTAGAGATTCCAATGATTTCTGAACGCTGGGTTGTGTGGACAGGAAAATGAAGAGCTGACTAGGTTTGACTGGATTGCCAATTGAACAGCAAGGCTGTGAGTGTGAACAGCCGCTGAAAACCAGCATTGGATTACCTGGTCATTCACCAGTGTTGTTAGGAAAATCTGCCTGGTGTGGAGAGTCAGAGGAATTCCAGATTCGCAGGGAACGAATGGAACATTCTGAAGTGGAGATAAGAATGATTTCTGAAGGCTCGGTGTGTGGAAGGAAAATCAAGAGCTAACCAGCGTTCACTGGATAGCCAATTGAACAGCACGGCTGCGAGTGTTAACACGCAGCTGAAACCAGCCTTGGGTTGCTTGGACATTCACCAGTGGTGAAACGAAAACCTGCTGGGAGTGGAGAACAAGATGAATTCAAGATTCGCGTGAATGAATGAAACATTCTGTAGTGTAGATTGCAATGGTTTCTGAGGTTTGTATTGTCTGAACTGGAAAAAGAAGAACTCACCAGTGTTGAGTCGCTAGACCGTGAACAGCACGGGTTCGAGTGTGAATAGACCGCTGAAAACCATCATTGCGTTACTTGAACATTCAGCAGTGGTGCAATGAAAACCTGCCGGGAGTGGAGATTCAGATGAATTCCAGATTCGCAGTGAATGAATGGAACATTCTCTAGTGGTGATTCCAATGATTTCTGAAGGCTGGGTTTTGTGGACACGAAAATGTAGAGCTGAACAGGGTGGAATGGATAGCCAAATGAACAGCACGTCTCGTAGTAAGAACAGGCCACTGAAAACCAGCTTTGGCTTAATTGGACATTCACAAGTGGTGTAACGAAAACCTGACGGGAGTTGAGAATTAGATGAATTTCAGATTTGCCGTCAATGAATGGAACATTCTGTGGAGGAGATACCAATTGTTTCTGAAGTTTGGGTTATGTGGACAGGAAAATGGAGCTGAAGAGGGTTGAGTGGATAGCAAATTGAACAGCACGGCTGAGAGTATGAGCAGGCCACTTAAAACCAGCATTGGCTTACTTGGATATTTACCAGTGGTGTCACGAAAACCTGCCGGGAGTGGAGATTCAGATGAATTCCAGATTCGCTGTGAATGAATGGAACATTCTGTAGTGGAGATAACAATGATTTCTCCAGTCTCTGTGGTGTGGACAGGAAAATGTAGAGCTGGCCAGGGTTGAGTGGATAGCCAATTGAACAGCACCACTGCGCTTGTGAAGAAAACACTTAAAACATTGGGTTACTTGGACATTCAACAGTGGTGTAACGAAAACCTGCCGGGAGTGGAGGTTCAGAGGAATTCCAGATTCGCAGTGAATGAATGGAACATTCTCTAGTGGAGATTCCAACGATTTCTGAAGGCTGGGTCGTGTGGAAGGAAAATCAAGAACTAATCAGGATTTAGTGGAAAGCCAATTGTATAGCATGGCTGCGAGTGTGAACATGCAGCTGAAAACCAGCATTGGGTTACTTGGACATTCATCAGTGGTGTAAGGAAAACCTGCATGGAGTGGAGAGTCAGTTGAATTCCACATTCGCAGTGAATGAATGGAACATTCTGTAGAGGAGATTCCAATGATTTCTGAAGCCTGTGTTGTGTGGACAGGAAAATGAAGAGCTGACCAGGCTTGAATCGATAGCCAAGTAAACAGCAGGGCTGCGAATATGAACAGGCCGCTGAAAACCAGCATTGGGTTACTTGGACATTCAACAGTGGTGTAATGAAAACCTGCGTGGAGTTGAGAGTCAGATGAATTCCAGATTCGCAGTGAATGAATGGAACATTCTGTAGTGGAGATAACAAAGATTTCTGAAGGCTGGTAGTGTGGTGGGACAATGAAGAGCTGAACAGGGTGGAGTGAATTGTCAATTAAACAGCACGGCTGCGAGTATGAACAGGCCTCTGAAAACCAGCATTGGCTTACTTGGACATTCACAAGTGGTGTAATGTTAACCAGGCGGGAGTGGAGAATCAGATAAACTCCAGACTCGCAGTGAATGAATGGAACATTCTGTAGTGGAGATTGCAATGATTTCTGAAATCTGGATTGTGGGGACACGAAAATGAAGAGCTGACCAGTGTTGAGTGGATAGCCTGTAAAAAGCCTCGGCTTCGAATGTGAACAGACCACTGAAAACCAGTATTGCATTACTTCGACTTTCAGCAGTGGTGTAACGAAAGCCTGCGTGGAGTGCAGATTCAGATGAATTCCAGATTCCCAGTGAATGAATGGAACATCCTGTAGTGGAGATTACAATGATTTCTGAAGGCTGGGTTGTGTGCACAGGAAAATGAGGAGCAAAACAGGTTGAGTGGATAGCCAATTGAACAGCACGACTGCGAACATGAACAGGCCTCTGAAAACCAGCATTGTTTTACTTGGACATTCACAAGTGGTGTAAGATAAATCTGCAGGTAGTGGAGATTCAGTTGAATTCCAGATTCGCAGTGAATGAATGGAACATTCTGTACTGGAGATTGCAATGATTTCTCAAGTCTGGATTGTTTGGACATGAAAATGAAGAGCTGACCACAGTTGTGTGGATACCCAGTAAAAAGCAGGGCTTAGAGTGTGAACAGACCGCTGAAAACCAGCATTGTGTTACTTGGACATTCATAAGTGGTGTAATGAAAGCCTACCTGGAGTGCAGATTCAGATGAATTCCAGATTGGCAGTGAATGAATGGAACATTCTGTACTGGCGATTCCAATGATTTCTGAAGTCTGATATTGTGGAAAAGAAAATGAAAGGCTGACCAGGTTTGAGTGGATAGACAATTGAACAGCACACTGCGAGTGTGAAAAGGCGGCTGAAAACCAGCATTGGATTACTTGGTCATTCACCAGTGCTGTAATGAAAACCTGCCTGGAGCGGAGAGTCAGATGAATTGCAGAATCGCAGTGAATGAATGGAACAGTCTGTAGTGGAGAGCCCAATGATTTCTGAAGGCTGGTTTGTGTGGAGAGGAAAATGAAGAGCTGACCAATATTGAGTGGATAGCCCATTGAACAGCACTTCTGCGAGTTGAACATGCCTCTGAAAACCAGTATTGAGTTACTTGGACATTCACCAGTGGCGTAACGAAAACCTGCCAGGAGTGGAGGTTCAGATGAATTCCAGATTCGCAGTGAATGAATGGAACATTCTCTAGTGGTGATTCCAATGATTTCTGAAGGCTGGGTTTTGTGGACACGAAAATGTAGAGCTGAACAGGGTGGAGTGGATAGCCAAATGAACAGCACGTCTCTTAGTATGAACAGGCCACTGAAAACCAGCATTGGCTTACTTGGACATTCACAAGTGGTGTAACGATAACCCGCCGGGAGTTGAGAGTCAGATGAATTTAAGATTCGCAGTGAATGAACGGAACATTCTGTGGAGGAGATACCAATTATTTCTGAAGGTTGGGTTATGAGGACAGGAAAATGTAGAGCTGAATAGGGTTGGGTGTATAGCAAATTGAACAGCACGGCTGAGTGTGTTAGCAGGCGGCTTAAAACCAGCATTGTCTTCCTTGGACATTTACCAGTGGTGTCACGAAAACCTTCCAGGAGTGGAGACTCTGATGAATTCCAGATTCGCGTGATTGAATGGAACATTCTGTAGTGGTGATTGCCAACATTTAGGAATCTGGATAGTCTGGACAGGATATTGAAGAGCTGACCGATATTGAGTGGATAGCCAATGAACAGCACGGTTTCGAGTGTGAACAGACCACTAAGAAGCAGCATTGCATTACTTGGACATTCATCAGTGGTGTAACGAAAGCCTTCCTGGAATGCAGATTCAGAGTATTTCCAGATTCACAGTGAATGAATGGAAATTTCTGTAGTAGAGATTCCAATGATTTCTGAACGCTGGGTTGTGTGGACAGGAAAATGAAGAGCTGACTAGGTTTGACTGGATTGCCAATTGAACAGCAAGGCTGTGAGTGTGAACAGCCGCTGAAAACCAGCATTGGATTACCTGGTCATTCACCAGTGTTGTTAGGAAAATCTGCCTGGTGTGGAGAGTCAGAGGAATTCCAGATTCGCAGGGAACGAATGGAACATTCTGAAGTGGAGATAAGAATGATTTCTGAAGGCTCGGTGTGTGGAAGGAAAATCAAGAGCTAACCAGCGTTCACTGGATAGCCAATTGAACAGCACGGCTGCGAGTGTTAACACGCAGCTGAAACCAGCCTTGGGTTGCTTGGACATTCACCAGTGGTGAAACGAAAACCTGCTGGGAGTGGAGAACAAGATGAATTCAAGATTCGCCTGAATGAATGAAACATTCTGTAGTGTAGATTGCAATGGTTTCTGAGGTTTGTATTGTCTGAACTGGAAAAAGAAGAACTCACCAGTGTTGAGTCGCTAGACCGTGAACAGCACGGGTTCGAGTGTGAATAGACCGCTGAAAACCATCATTGCGTTACTTGAACATTCAGCAGTGGTGCAATGAAAACCTGCCGGGAGTGGAGATTCAGATGAATTCCAGATTCGCAGTGAATGAATGGAACATTCTCTAGTGGTGATTCCAATGATTTCTGAAGGCTGGGTTTTGTGGACACGAAAATGTAGAGCTGAACAGGGTGGAATGGATAGCCAAATGAACAGCACGTCTCGTAGTAAGAACAGGCCACTGAAAACCAGCTTTGGCTTAATTGGACATTCACAAGTGGTGTAACGAAAACCTGACGGGAGTTGAGAATTAGATGAATTTCAGATTTGCCGTCAATGAATGGAACATTCTGTGGAGGAGATACCAATTGTTTCTGAAGTTTGGGTTATGTGGACAGGAAAATGGAGCTGAAGAGGGTTGAGTGGATAGCAAATTGAACAGCACGGCTGAGAGTATGAGCAGGCCACTTAAAACCAGCATTGGCTTACTTGGATATTTACCAGTGGTGTCACGAAAACCTGCCGGGAGTGGAGATTCAGATGAATTCCAGATTCGCTGTGAATGAATGGAACATTCTGTAGTGGAGATAACAATGATTTCTCCAGTCTCTGTGGTGTGGACAGGAAAATGTAGAGCTGGCCAGGGTTGAGTGGATAGCCAATTGAACAGCACCACTGCGCTTGTGAAGAAAACACTTAAAACATTGGGTTACTTGGACATTCAACAGTGGTGTAACGAAAACCTGCCGGGAGTGGAGGTTCAGAGGAATTCCAGATTCGCAGTGAATGAATGGAACATTCTCTAGTGGAGATTCCAACGATTTCTGAAGGCTGGGTCGTGTGGAAGGAAAATCAAGAACTAATCAGGATTTAGTGGAAAGCCAATTGTATAGCATGGCTGCGAGTGTGAACATGCAGCTGAAAACCAGCATTGGGTTACTTGGACATTCATCAGTGGTGTAAGGAAAACCTGCATGGAGTGGAGAGTGAGTTGAATTCCACATTCGCAGTGAATGAATGGAACATTCTGTAGAGGAGATTCCAATGATTTCTGAAGCCTGTGTTGTGTGGACAGGAAAATGAAGAGCTGACCAGGCTTGAATCGATAGCCAAGTAAACAGCAGGGCTGCGAATATGAACAGGCCGCTGAAAACCAGCATTGGGTTACTTGGACATTCAACAGTGGTGTAATGAAAACCTGCGTGGAGTTGAGAGTCAGATGAATTCCAGATTCGCAGTGAATGAATGGAACATTCTGTAGTGGAGATAACAAAGATTTCTGAAGGCTGGTAGTGTGGTGGGACAATGAAGAGCTGAACAGGGTGGAGTGAATTGTCAATTAAACAGCACGGCTGCGAGTATGAACAGGCCTCTGAAAACCAGCATTGGCTTACTTGGACATTCACAAGTGGTGTAATGTTAACCAGGCGGGAGTGGAGAATCAGATAAACTCCAGACTCGCAGTGAATGAATGGAACATTCTGTAGTGGAGATTGCAATGATTTCTGAAATCTGGATTGTGGGGACACGAAAATGAAGAGCTGACCAGTGTTGAGTGGATAGCCTGTAAAAAGCCTCGGCTTCGAATGTGAACAGACCACTGAAAACCAGTATTGCATTACTTCGACTTTCAGCAGTGGTGTAACGAAAGCCTGCGTGGAGTGCAGATTCAGATGAATTCCAGATTCCCAGTGAATGAATGGAACATCCTGTAGTGGAGATTACAATGATTTCTGAAGGCTGGGTTGTGTGCACAGGAAAATGAGGAGCAAAACAGGTTGAGTGGATAGCCAATTGAACAGCACGACTGCGAACATGAACAGGCCTCTGAAAACCAGCATTGTTTTACTTGGACATTCACAAGTGGTGTAAGATAAATCTGCAGGTAGTGGAGATTCAGTTGAATTCCAGATTCGCAGTGAATGAATGGAACATTCTGTACTGGAGATTGCAATGATTTCTCAAGTCTGGATTGTTTGGACATGAAAATGAAGAGCTGACCACAGTTGTGTGGATACCCAGTAAAAAGCAGGGCTTAGAGTGTGAACAGACCGCTGAAAACCAGCATTGTGTTACTTGGACATTCATAAGTGGTGTAATGAAAGCCTACCTGGAGTGCAGATTCAGATGAATTCCAGATTGGCAGTGAATGAATGGAACATTCTGTACTGGCGATTCCAATGATTTCTGAAGTCTGATATTGTGGAAAAGAAAATGAAAGGCTGACCAGGTTTGAGTGGATAGACAATTGAACAGCACACTGCGAGTGTGAAAAGGCGGCTGAAAACCAGCATTGGATTACTTGGTCATTCACCAGTGCTGTAATGAAAACCTGCCTGGAGCGGAGAGTCAGATGAATTGCAGAATCGCAGTGAATGAATGGAACAGTCTGTAGTGGAGAGCCCAATGATTTCTGAAGGCTGGTTTGTGTGGAGAGGAAAATGAAGAGCTGACCAATATTGAGTGGATAGCCCATTGAACAGCACTTCTGCGAGTTGAACATGCCTCTGAAAACCAGTATTGAGTTACTTGGACATTCACCAGTGGCGTAACGAAAACCTGCCAGGAGTGGAGGTTCAGAGGAATTCCAGATTCGCAGTGAATGAATGGAACATTCTCTAGTGGTGATTCCAATGATTTCTGAAGGCTGGGTTTTGTGGACACGAAAATGTAGAGCTGAACAGGGTGGAGTGGATAGCCAAATGAACAGCACGTCTCTTAGTATGAACAGGCCACTGAAAACCAGCATTGGCTTACTTGGACATTCACAAGTGGTGTAACGATAACCCGCCGGGAGTTGAGAGTCAGATGAATTTAAGATTCGCAGTGAATGAACGGAACATTCTGTGGAGGAGATACCAATTATTTCTGAAGGTTGGGTTATGAGGACAGGAAAATGTAGAGCTGAATAGGGTTGGGTGGATAGCAAATTGAACAGCACGGCTGAGTGTGTTAGCAGGCGGCTTAAAACCAGCATTGTCTTCCTTGGACATTTACCAGTGGTGTCACGAAAACCTTCCAGGAGTGGAGACTCTGATGAATTCCAGATTCGCGTGATTGAATGGAACATTCTGTAGTGGTGATTGCCAACATTTAGGAATCTGGATAGTCTGGACAGGATATTGAAGAGCTGACCGATATTGAGTGGATAGCCAATGAACAGCACGGTTTCGAGTGTGAACAGACCACTAAGAAGCAGCATTGCATTACTTGGACATTCATCAGTGGTGTAACGAAAGCCTTCCTGGAATGCAGATTCAGAGTATTTCCAGATTCACAGTGAATGAATGGAAATTTCTGTAGTAGAGATTCCAATGATTTCTGAACGCTGGGTTGTGTGGACAGGAAAATGAAGAGCTGACTAGGTTTGACTGGATTGCCAATTGAACAGCAAGGCTGTGAGTGTGAACAGCCACTGAAAACCAGCATTGGATTACCTGGTCATTCACCAGTGTTGTTAGGAAAATCTGCCTGGTGTGGAGAGTCAGAGGAATTCCAGATTCGCAGGGAACGAATGGAACATTCTGAAGTGGAGATAAGAATGATTTCTGAAGGCTCGGTGTGTGGAAGGAAAATCAAGAGCTAACCAGCGTTCACTGGATAGCCAATTGAACAGCACGGCTGCGAGTGTTAACACGCAGCTGAAACCAGCCTTGGGTTGCTTGGACATTCACCAGTGGTGAAACGAAAACCTGCTGGGAGTGGAGAACAAGATGAATTCAAGATTCGCCTGAATGAATGAAACATTCTGTAGTGTAGATTGCAATGGTTTCTGAGGTTTGTATTGTCTGAACTGGAAAAAGAAGAACTCACCAGTGTTGAGTCGCTAGACCGTGAACAGCACGGGTTCGAGTGTGAATAGACCGCTGAAAACCATCATTGCGTTACTTGAACATTCAGCAGTGGTGCAATGAAAACCTGCCGGGAGTGGAGATTCAGATGAATTCCAGATTCGCAGTGAATGAATGGAACATTCTCTAGTGGTGATTCCAATGATTTCTGAAGGCTGGGTTTTGTGGACACGAAAATGTAGAGCTGAACAGGGTGGAATGGATAGCCAAATGAACAGCACGTCTCGTAGTAAGAACAGGCCACTGAAAACCAGCTTTGGCTTAATTGGACATTCACAAGTGGTGTAACGAAAACCTGACGGGAGTTGAGAATTAGATGAATTTCAGATTTGCCGTCAATGAATGGAACATTCTGTGGAGGAGATACCAATTGTTTCTGAAGTTTGGGTTATGTGGACAGGAAAATGGAGCTGAAGAGGGTTGAGTGGATAGCAAATTGAACAGCACGGCTGAGAGTATGAGCAGGCCACTTAAAACCAGCATTGGCTTACTTGGATATTTACCAGTGGTGTCACGAAAACCTGCCGGGAGTGGAGATTCAGATGAATTCCAGATTCGCTGTGAATGAATGGAACATTCTGTAGTGGAGATAACAATGATTTCTCCAGTCTCTGTGGTGTGGACAGGAAAATGTAGAGCTGGCCAGGGTTGAGTGGATAGCCAATTGAACAGCACCACTGCGCTTGTGAAGAAAACACTTAAAACATTGGGTTACTTGGACATTCAACAGTGGTGTAACGAAAACCTGCCGGGAGTGGAGGTTCAGAGGAATTCCAGATTCGCAGTGAATGAATGGAACATTCTCTAGTGGAGATTCCAACGATTTCTGAAGGCTGGGTCGTGTGGAAGGAAAATCAAGAACTAATCAGGATTTAGTGGAAAGCCAATTGTATAGCATGGCTGCGAGTGTGAACATGCAGCTGAAAACCAGCATTGGGTTACTTGGACATTCATCAGTGGTGTAAGGAAAACCTGCATGGAGTGGAGAGTCAGTTGAATTCCACATTCGCAGTGAATGAATGGAACATTCTGTAGAGGAGATTCCAATGATTTCTGAAGCCTGTGTTGTGTGGACAGGAAAATGAAGAGCTGACCAGGCTTGAATCGATAGCCAAGTAAACAGCAGGGCTGCGAATATGAACAGGCCGCTGAAAACCAGCATTGGGTTACTTGGACATTCAACAGTGGTGTAATGAAAACCTGCGTGGAGTTGAGAGTCAGATGAATTCCAGATTCGCAGTGAATGAATGGAACATTCTGTAGTGGAGATAACAAAGATTTCTGAAGGCTGGTAGTGTGGTGGGACAATGAAGAGCTGAACAGGGTGGAGTGAATTGTCAATTAAACAGCACGGCTGCGAGTATGAACAGGCCTCTGAAAACCAGCATTGGCTTACTTGGACATTCACAAGTGGTGTAATGTTAACCAGGCGGGAGTGGAGAATCAGATAAACTCCAGACTCGCAGTGAATGAATGGAACATTCTGTAGTGGAGATTGCAATGATTTCTGAAATCTGGATTGTGGGGACACGAAAATGAAGAGCTGACCAGTGTTGAGTGGATAGCCTGTAAAAAGCCTCGGCTTCGAATGTGAACAGACCACTGAAAACCAGTATTGCATTACTTCGACTTTCAGCAGTGGTGTAACGAAAGCCTGCGTGGAGTGCAGATTCAGATGAATTCCAGATTCCCAGTGAATGAATGGAACATCCTGTAGTGGAGATTACAATGATTTCTGAAGGCTGGGTTGTGTGCACAGGAAAATGAGGAGCAAAACAGGTTGAGTGGATAGCCAATTGAACAGCACGACTGCGAACATGAACAGGCCTCTGAAAACCAGCATTGTTTTACTTGGACATTCACAAGTGGTGTAAGATAAATCTGCAGGTAGTGGAGATTCAGTTGAATTCCAGATTCGCAGTGAATGAATGGAACATTCTGTACTGGAGATTGCAATGATTTCTCAAGTCTGGATTGTTTGGACATGAAAATGAAGAGCTGACCACAGTTGTGTGGATACCCAGTAAAAAGCAGGGCTTAGAGTGTGAACAGACCGCTGAAAACCAGCATTGTGTTACTTGGACATTCATAAGTGGTGTAATGAAAGCCTACCTGGAGTGCAGATTCAGATGAATTCCAGATTGGCAGTGAATGAATGGAACATTCTGTACTGGCGATTCCAATGATTTCTGAAGTCTGATATTGTGGAAAAGAAAATGAAAGGCTGACCAGGTTTGAGTGGATAGACAATTGAACAGCACACTGCGAGTGTGAAAAGGCGGCTGAAAACCAGCATTGGATTACTTGGTCATTCACCAGTGCTGTAATGAAAACCTGCCTGGAGCGGAGAGTCAGATGAATTGCAGAATCGCAGTGAATGAATGGAACAGTCTGTAGTGGAGAGCCCAATGATTTCTGAAGGCTGGTTTGTGTGGAGAGGAAAATGAAGAGCTGACCAATATTGAGTGGATAGCCCATTGAACAGCACTTCTGCGAGTTGAACATGCCTCTGAAAACCAGTATTGAGTTACTTGGACATTCACCAGTGGCGTAACGAAAACCTGCCAGGAGTGGAGGTTCAGAGGAATTCCAGATTCGCAGTGAATGAATGGAACATTCTCTAGTGGTGATTCCAATGATTTCTGAAGGCTGGGTTTTGTGGACACGAAAATGTAGAGCTGAACAGGGTGGAGTGGATAGCCAAATGAACAGCACGTCTCTTAGTATGAACAGGCCACTGAAAACCAGCATTGGCTTACTTGGACATTCACAAGTGGTGTAACGATAACCCGCCGGGAGTTGAGAGTCAGATGAATTTAAGATTCGCAGTGAATGAACGGAACATTCTGTGGAGGAGATACCAATTATTTCTGAAGGTTGGGTTATGAGGACAGGAAAATGTAGAGCTGAATAGGGTTGGGTGGATAGCAAATTGAACAGCACGGCTGAGTGTGTTAGCAGGCGGTTTAAAACCAGCATTGTCTTCCTTGGACATTTACCAGTGGTGTCACGAAAACCTTCCAGGAGTGGAGACTCTGATGAATTCCAGATTCGCGTGATTGAATGGAACATTCTGTAGTGGTGATTGCCAACATTTAGGAATCTGGATAGTCTGGACAGGATATTGAAGAGCTGACCGATATTGAGTGGATAGCCAATGAACAGCACGGTTTCGAGTGTGAACAGACCACTAAGAAGCAGCATTGCATTACTTGGACATTCATCAGTGGTGTAACGAAAGCCTTCCTGGAATGCAGATTCAGAGTATTTCCAGATTCACAGTGAATGAATGGAAATTTCTGTAGTAGAGATTCCAATGATTTCTGAACGCTGGGTTGTGTGGACAGGAAAATGAAGAGCTGACTAGGTTTGACTGGATTGCCAATTGAACAGCAAGGCTGTGAGTGTGAACAGCCGCTGAAAACCAGCATTGGATTACCTGGTCATTCACCAGTGTTGTTAGGAAAATCTGCCTGGTGTGGAGAGTCAGAGGAATTCCAGATTCGCAGGGAACGAATGGAACATTCTGAAGTGGAGATAAGAATGATTTCTGAAGGCTCGGTGTGTGGAAGGAAAATCAAGAGCTAACCAGCGTTCACTGGATAGCCAATTGAACAGCACGGCTGCGAGTGTTAACACGCAGCTGAAACCAGCCTTGGGTTGCTTGGACATTCACCAGTGGTGAAACGAAAACCTGCTGGGAGTGGAGAACAAGATGAATTCAAGATTCGCCTGAATGAATGAAACATTCTGTAGTGTAGATTGCAATGGTTTCTGAGGTTTGTATTGTCTGAACTGGAAAAAGAAGAACTCACCAGTGTTGAGTCGCTAGACCGTGAACAGCACGGGTTCGAGTGTGAATAGACCGCTGAAAACCATCATTGCGTTACTTGAACATTCAGCAGTGGTGCAATGAAAACCTGCCGGGAGTGGAGATTCAGATGAATTCCAGATTCGCAGTGAATGAATGGAACATTCTCTAGTGGTGATTCCAATGATTTCTGAAGGCTGGGTTTTGTGGACACGAAAATGTAGAGCTGAACAGGGTGGAATGGATAGCCAAATGAACAGCACGTCTCGTAGTAAGAACAGGCCACTGAAAACCAGCTTTGGCTTAATTGGACATTCACAAGTGGTGTAACGAAAACCTGACGGGAGTTGAGAATTAGATGAATTTCAGATTTGCCGTCAATGAATGGAACATTCTGTGGAGGAGATACCAATTGTTTCTGAAGTTTGGGTTATGTGGACAGGAAAATGGAGCTGAAGAGGGTTGAGTGGATAGCAAATTGAACAGCACGGCTGAGAGTATGAGCAGGCCACTTAAAACCAGCATTGGCTTACTTGGATATTTACCAGTGGTGTCACGAAAACCTGCCGGGAGTGGAGATTCAGATGAATTCCAGATTCGCTGTGAATGAATGGAACATTCTGTAGTGGAGATAACAATGATTTCTCCAGTCTCTGTGGTGTGGACAGGAAAATGTAGAGCTGGCCAGGGTTGAGTGGATAGCCAATTGAACAGCACCACTGCGCTTGTGAAGAAAACACTTAAAACATTGGGTTACTTGGACATTCAACAGTGGTGTAACGAAAACCTGCCGGGAGTGGAGGTTCAGAGGAATTCCAGATTCGCAGTGAATGAATGGAACATTCTCTAGTGGAGATTCCAACGATTTCTGAAGGCTGGGTCGTGTGGAAGGAAAATCAAGAACTAATCAGGATTTAGTGGAAAGCCAATTGTATAGCATGGCTGCGAGTGTGAACATGCAGCTGAAAACCAGCATTGGGTTACTTGGACATTCATCAGTGGTGTAAGGAAAACCTGCATGGAGTGGAGAGTCAGTTGAATTCCACATTCGCAGTGAATGAATGGAACATTCTGTAGAGGAGATTCCAATGATTTCTGAAGCCTGTGTTGTGTGGACAGGAAAATGAAGAGCTGACCAGGCTTGAATCGATAGCCAAGTAAACAGCAGGGCTGCGAATATGAACAGGCCGCTGAAAACCAGCATTGGGTTACTTGGACATTCAACAGTGGTGTAATGAAAACCTGCGTGGAGTTGAGAGTCAGATGAATTCCAGATTCGCAGTGAATGAATGGAACATTCTGTAGTGGAGATAACAAAGATTTCTGAAGGCTGGTAGTGTGGTGGGACAATGAAGAGCTGAACAGGGTGGAGTGAATTGTCAATTAAACAGCACGGCTGCGAGTATGAACAGGCCTCTGAAAACCAGCATTGGCTTACTTGGACATTCACAAGTGGTGTAATGTTAACCAGGCGGGAGTGGAGAATCAGATAAACTCCAGACTCGCAGTGAATGAATGGAACATTCTGTAGTGGAGATTGCAATGATTTCTGAAATCTGGATTGTGGGGACACGAAAATGAAGAGCTGACCAGTGTTGAGTGGATAGCCTGTAAAAAGCCTCGGCTTCGAATGTGAACAGACCACTGAAAACCAGTATTGCATTACTTCGACTTTCAGCAGTGGTGTAACGAAAGCCTGCGTGGAGTGCAGATTCAGATGAATTCCAGATTCCCAGTGAATGAATGGAACATCCTGTAGTGGAGATTACAATGATTTCTGAAGGCTGGGTTGTGTGCACAGGAAAATGAGGAGCAAAACAGGTTGAGTGGATAGCCAATTGAACAGCACGACTGCGAACATGAACAGGCCTCTGAAAACCAGCATTGTTTTACTTGGACATTCACAAGTGGTGTAAGATAAATCTGCAGGTAGTGGAGATTCAGTTGAATTCCAGATTCGCAGTGAATGAATGGAACATTCTGTACTGGAGATTGCAATGATTTCTCAAGTCTGGATTGTTTGGACATGAAAATGAAGAGCTGACCACAGTTGTGTGGATACCCAGTAAAAAGCAGGGCTTAGAGTGTGAACAGACCGCTGAAAACCAGCATTGTGTTACTTGGACATTCATAAGTGGTGTAATGAAAGCCTACCTGGAGTGCAGATTCAGATGAATTCCAGATTGGCAGTGAATGAATGGAACATTCTGTACTGGCGATTCCAATGATTTCTGAAGTCTGATATTGTGGAAAAGAAAATGAAAGGCTGACCAGGTTTGAGTGGATAGACAATTGAACAGCACACTGCGAGTGTGAAAAGGCGGCTGAAAACCAGCATTGGATTACTTGGTCATTCACCAGTGCTGTAATGAAAACCTGCCTGGAGCGGAGAGTCAGATGAATTGCAGAATCGCAGTGAATGAATGGAACAGTCTGTAGTGGAGAGCCCAATGATTTCTGAAGGCTGGTTTGTGTGGAGAGGAAAATGAAGAGCTGACCAATATTGAGTGGATAGCCCATTGAACAGCACTTCTGCGAGTTGAACATGCCTCTGAAAACCAGTATTGAGTTACTTGGACATTCACCAGTGGCGTAACGAAAACCTGCCAGGAGTGGAGGTTCAGAGGAATTCCAGATTCGCAGTGAATGAATGGAACATTCTCTAGTGGTGATTCCAATGATTTCTGAAGGCTGGGTTTTGTGGACACGAAAATGTAGAGCTGAACAGGGTGGAGTGGATAGCCAAATGAACAGCACGTCTCTTAGTATGAACAGGCCACTGAAAACCAGCATTGGCTTACTTGGACATTCACAAGTGGTGTAACGATAACCCGCCGGGAGTTGAGAGTCAGATGAATTTAAGATTCGCAGTGAATGAACGGAACATTCTGTGGAGGAGATACCAATTATTTCTGAAGGTTGGGTTATGAGGACAGGAAAATGTAGAGCTGAATAGGGTTGGGTGGATAGCAAATTGAACAGCACGCCTGAGTGTGTTAGCAGGCGGCTTAAAACCAGCATTGTCTTCCTTGGACATTTACCAGTGGTGTCACGAAAACCTTCCAGGAGTGGAGACTCTGATGAATTCCAGATTCGCGTGATTGAATGGAACATTCTGTAGTGGTGATTGCCAACATTTAGGAATCTGGATAGTCTGGACAGGATATTGAAGAGCTGACCGATATTGAGTGGATAGCCAATGAACAGCACGGTTTCGAGTGTGAACAGACCACTAAGAAGCAGCATTGCATTACTTGGACATTCATCAGTGGTGTAACGAAAGCCTTCCTGGAATGCAGATTCAGAGTATTTCCAGATTCACAGTGAATGAATGGAAATTTCTGTAGTAGAGATTCCAATGATTTCTGAACGCTGGGTTGTGTGGACAGGAAAATGAAGAGCTGACTAGGTTTGACTGGATTGCCAATTGAACAGCAAGGCTGTGAGTGTGAACAGCCGCTGAAAACCAGCATTGGATTACCTGGTCATTCACCAGTGTTGTTAGGAAAATCTGCCTGGTGTGGAGAGTCAGAGGAATTCCAGATTCGCAGGGAACGAATGGAACATTCTGAAGTGGAGATAAGAATGATTTCTGAAGGCTCGGTGTGTGGAAGGAAAATCAAGAGCTAACCAGCGTTCACTGGATAGCCAATTGAACAGCACGGCTGCGAGTGTTAACACGCAGCTGAAACCAGCCTTGGGTTGCTTGGACATTCACCAGTGGTGAAACGAAAACCTGCTGGGAGTGGAGAACAAGATGAATTCAAGATTCGCCTGAATGAATGAAACATTCTGTAGTGTAGATTGCAATGGTTTCTGAGGTTTGTATTGTCTGAACTGGAAAAAGAAGAACTCACCAGTGTTGAGTCGCTAGACCGTGAACAGCACGGGTTCGAGTGTGAATAGACCGCTGAAAACCATCATTGCGTTACTTGAACATTCAGCAGTGGTGCAATGAAAACCTGCCGGGAGTGGAGATTCAGATGAATTCCAGATTCGCAGTGAATGAATGGAACATTCTCTAGTGGTGATTCCAATGATTTCTGAAGGCTGGGTTTTGTGGACACGAAAATGTAGAGCTGAACAGGGTGGAATGGATAGCCAAATGAACAGCACGTCTCGTAGTAAGAACAGGCCACTGAAAACCAGCTTTGGCTTAATTGGACATTCACAAGTGGTGTAACGAAAACCTGACGGGAGTTGAGAATTAGATGAATTTCAGATTTGCCGTCAATGAATGGAACATTCTGTGGAGGAGATACCAATTGTTTCTGAAGTTTGGGTTATGTGGACAGGAAAATGGAGCTGAAGAGGGTTGAGTGGATAGCAAATTGAACAGCACGGCTGAGAGTATGAGCAGGCCACTTAAAACCAGCATTGGCTTACTTGGATATTTACCAGTGGTGTCACGAAAACCTGCCGGGAGTGGAGATTCAGATGAATTCCAGATTCGCTGTGAATGAATGGAACATTCTGTAGTGGAGATAACAATGATTTCTCCAGTCTCTGTGGTGTGGACAGGAAAATGTAGAGCTGGCCAGGGTTGAGTGGATAGCCAATTGAACAGCACCACTGCGCTTGTGAAGAAAACACTTAAAACATTGGGTTACTTGGACATTCAAGAGTGGTGTAACGAAAACCTGCCGGGAGTGGAGGTTCAGAGGAATTCCAGATTCGCAGTGAATGAATGGAACATTCTCTGGTGGAGATTCCAACGATTTCTGAAGGCTGGGTCGTGTGGAAGGAAAATCAAGAACTAATCAGGATTTAGTGGAAAGCCAATTGTATAGCATGGCTGCGAGTGTGAACATGCAGCTGAAAACCAGCATTGGGTTACTTGGACATTCATCAGTGGTGTAAGGAAAACCTGCATGGAGTGGAGAGTCAGTTGAATTCCACATTCGCAGTGAATGAATGGAACATTCTGTAGAGGAGATTCCAATGATTTCTGAAGCCTGTGTTGTGTGGACAGGAAAATGAAGAGCTGACCAGGCTTGAATCGATAGCCAAGTAAACAGCAGGGCTGCGAATATGAACAGGCCGCTGAAAACCAGCATTGGGTTACTTGGACATTCAACAGTGGTGTAATGAAAACCTGCGTGGAGTTGAGAGTCAGATGAATTCCAGATTCGCAGTGAATGAATGGAACATTCTGTAGTGGAGATAACAAAGATTTCTGAAGGCTGGTAGTGTGGTGGGACAATGAAGAGCTGAACAGGGTGGAGTGAATTGTCAATTAAACAGCACGGCTGCGAGTATGAACAGGCCTCTGAAAACCAGCATTGGCTTACTTGGACATTCACAAGTGGTGTAATGTTAACCAGGCGGGAGTGGAGAATCAGATAAACTCCAGACTCGCAGTGAATGAATGGAACATTCTGTAGTGGAGATTGCAATGATTTCTGAAATCTGGATTGTGGGGACACGAAAATGAAGAGCTGACCAGTGTTGAGTGGATAGCCTGTAAAAAGCCTCGGCTTCGAATGTGAACAGACCACTGAAAACCAGTATTGCATTACTTCGACTTTCAGCAGTGGTGTAACGAAAGCCTGCGTGGAGTGCAGATTCAGATGAATTCCAGATTCCCAGTGAATGAATGGAACATCCTGTAGTGGAGATTACAATGATTTCTGAAGGCTGGGTTGTGTGCACAGGAAAATGAGGAGCAAAACAGGTTGAGTGGATAGCCAATTGAACAGCACGACTGCGAACATGAACAGGCCTCTGAAAACCAGCATTGTTTTACTTGGACATTCACAAGTGGTGTAAGATAAATCTGCAGGTAGTGGAGATTCAGTTGAATTCCAGATTCGCAGTGAATGAATGGAACATTCTGTACTGGAGATTGCAATGATTTCTCAAGTCTGGATTGTTTGGACATGAAAATGAAGAGCTGACCACAGTTGTGTGGATACCCAGTAAAAAGCAGGGCTTAGAGTGTGAACAGACCGCTGAAAACCAGCATTGTGTTACTTGGACATTCATAAGTGGTGTAATGAAAGCCTACCTGGAGTGCAGATTCAGATGAATTCCAGATTGGCAGTGAATGAATGGAACATTCTGTACTGGCGATTCCAATGATTTCTGAAGTCTGATATTGTGGAAAAGAAAATGAAAGGCTGACCAGGTTTGAGTGGATAGACAATTGAACAGCACACTGCGAGTGTGAAAAGGCGGCTGAAAACCAGCATTGGATTACTTGGTCATTCACCAGTGCTGTAATGAAAACCTGCCTGGAGCGGAGAGTCAGATGAATTGCAGAATCGCAGTGAATGAATGGAACAGTCTGTAGTGGAGAGCCCAATGATTTCTGAAGGCTGGTTTGTGTGGAGAGGAAAATGAAGAGCTGACCAATATTGAGTGGATAGCCCATTGAACAGCACTTCTGCGAGTTGAACATGCCTCTGAAAACCAGTATTGAGTTACTTGGACATTCACCAGTGGCGTAACGAAAACCTGCCAGGAGTGGAGGTTCAGAGGAATTCCAGATTCGCAGTGAATGAATGGAACATTCTCTAGTGGTGATTCCAATGATTTCTGAAGGCTGGGTTTTGTGGACACGAAAATGTAGAGCTGAACAGGGTGGAGTGGATAGCCAAATGAACAGCACGTCTCTTAGTATGAACAGGCCACTGAAAACCAGCATTGGCTTACTTGGACATTCACAAGTGGTGTAACGATAACCCGCCGGGAGTTGAGAGTCAGATGAATTTAAGATTCGCAGTGAATGAACGGAACATTCTGTGGAGGAGATACCAATTATTTCTGAAGGTTGGGTTATGAGGACAGGAAAATGTAGAGCTGAATAGGGTTGGGTGGATAGCAAATTGAACAGCACGCCTGAGTGTGTTAGCAGGCGGCTTAAAACCAGCATTGTCTTCCTTGGACATTTACCAGTGGTGTCACGAAAACCTTCCAGGAGTGGAGACTCTGATGAATTCCAGATTCGCGTGATTGAATGGAACATTCTGTAGTGGTGATTGCCAACATTTAGGAATCTGGATAGTCTGGACAGGATATTGAAGAGCTGACCGATATTGAGTGGATAGCCAATGAACAGCACGGTTTCGAGTGTGAACAGACCACTAAGAAGCAGCATTGCATTACTTGGACATTCATCAGTGGTGTAACGAAAGCCTTCCTGGAATGCAGATTCAGAGTATTTCCAGATTCACAGTGAATGAATGGAAATTTCTGTAGTAGAGATTCCAATGATTTCTGAACGCTGGGTTGTGTGGACAGGAAAATGAAGAGCTGACTAGGTTTGACTGGATTGCCAATTGAACAGCAAGGCTGTGAGTGTGAACAGCCGCTGAAAACCAGCATTGGATTACCTGGTCATTCACCAGTGTTGTTAGGAAAATCTGCCTGGTGTGGAGAGTCAGAGGAATTCCAGATTCGCAGGGAACGAATGGAACATTCTGAAGTGGAGATAAGAATGATTTCTGAAGGCTCGGTGTGTGGAAGGAAAATCAAGAGCTAACCAGCGTTCACTGGATAGCCAATTGAACAGCACGGCTGCGAGTGTTAACACGCAGCTGAAACCAGCCTTGGGTTGCTTGGACATTCACCAGTGGTGAAACGAAAACCTGCTGGGAGTGGAGAACAAGATGAATTCAAGATTCGCCTGAATGAATGAAACATTCTGTAGTGTAGATTGCAATGGTTTCTGAGGTTTGTATTGTCTGAACTGGAAAAAGAAGAACTCACCAGTGTTGAGTCGCTAGACCGTGAACAGCACGGGTTCGAGTGTGAATAGACCGCTGAAAACCATCATTGCGTTACTTGAACATTCAGCAGTGGTGCAATGAAAACCTGCCGGGAGTGGAGATTCAGATGAATTCCAGATTCGCAGTGAATGAATGGAACATTCTCTAGTGGTGATTCCAATGATTTCTGAAGGCTGGGTTTTGTGGACACGAAAATGTAGAGCTGAACAGGGTGGAATGGATAGCCAAATGAACAGCACGTCTCGTAGTAAGAACAGGCCACTGAAAACCAGCTTTGGCTTAATTGGACATTCACAAGTGGTGTAACGAAAACCTGACGGGAGTTGAGAATTAGATGAATTTCAGATTTGCCGTCAATGAATGGAACATTCTGTGGAGGAGATACCAATTGTTTCTGAAGTTTGGGTTATGTGGACAGGAAAATGGAGCTGAAGAGGGTTGAGTGGATAGCAAATTGAACAGCACGGCTGAGAGTATGAGCAGGCCACTTAAAACCAGCATTGGCTTACTTGGATATTTACCAGTGGTGTCACGAAAACCTGCCGGGAGTGGAGATTCAGATGAATTCCAGATTCGCTGTGAATGAATGGAACATTCTGTTGTGGAGATAACAATGATTTCTCCAGTCTCTGTGGTGTGGACAGGAAAATGTAGAGCTGGCCAGGGTTGAGTGGATAGCCAATTGAACAGCACCACTGCGCTTGTGAAGAAAACACTTAAAACATTGGGTTACTTGGACATTCAAGAGTGGTGTAACGAAAACCTGCCGGGAGTGGAGGTTCAGAGGAATTCCAGATTCGCAGTGAATGAATGGAACATTCTCTAGTGGAGATTCCAACGATTTCTGAAGGCTGGGTCGTGTGGAAGGAAAATCAAGAACTAATCAGGATTTAGTGGAAAGCCAATTGTATAGCATGGCTGCGAGTGTGAACATGCAGCTGAAAACCAGCATTGGGTTACTTGGACATTCATCAGTGGTGTAAGGAAAACCTGCATGGAGTGGAGAGTCAGTTGAATTCCACATTCGCAGTGAATGAATGGAACATTCTGTAGAGGAGATTCCAATGATTTCTGAAGCCTGTGTTGTGTGGACAGGAAAATGAAGAGCTGACCAGGCTTGAATCGATAGCCAAGTAAACAGCAGGGCTGCGAATATGAACAGGCCGCTGAAAACCAGCATTGGGTTACTTGGACATTCAACAGTGGTGTAATGAAAACCTGCGTGGAGTTGAGAGTCAGATGAATTCCAGATTCGCAGTGAATGAATGGAACATTCTGTAGTGGAGATAACAAAGATTTCTGAAGGCTGGTAGTGTGGTGGGACAATGAAGAGCTGAACAGGGTGGAGTGAATTGTCAATTAAACAGCACGGCTGCGAGTATGAACAGGCCTCTGAAAACCAGCATTGGCTTACTTGGACATTCACAAGTGGTGTAATGTTAACCAGGCGGGAGTGGAGAATCAGATAAACTCCAGACTCGCAGTGAATGAATGGAACATTCTGTAGTGGAGATTGCAATGATTTCTGAAATCTGGATTGTGGGGACACGAAAATGAAGAGCTGACCAGTGTTGAGTGGATAGCCTGTAAAAAGCCTCGGCTTCGAATGTGAACAGACCACTGAAAACCAGTATTGCATTACTTCGACTTTCAGCAGTGGTGTAACGAAAGCCTGCGTGGAGTGCAGATTCAGATGAATTCCAGATTCCCAGTGAATGAATGGAACATCCTGTAGTGGAGATTACAATGATTTCTGAAGGCTGGGTTGTGTGCACAGGAAAATGAGGAGCAAAACAGGTTGAGTGGATAGCCAATTGAACAGAACGACTGCGAACATGAACAGGCCTCTGAAAACCAGCATTGTTTTACTTGGACATTCACAAGTGGTGTAAGATAAATCTGCAGGTAGTGGAGATTCAGTTGAATTCCAGATTCGCAGTGAATGAATGGAACATTCTGTAGTGGAGATAACAATGATTTCTCCAGTCTCTGTGGTGTGGACAGGAAAATGTAGAGCTGGCCAGGGTTGAGTGGATAGCCAATTGAACAGCACCACTGCGCTTGTGAAGAAAACACTTAAAACATTGGGTTACTTGGACATTCAAGAGTGGTGTAACGAAAACCTGCCGGGAGTGGAGGTTCAGAGGAATTCCAGATTCGCAGTGAATGAATGGAACATTCTCTAGTGGAGATTCCAACGATTTCTGAAGGCTGGGTCGTGTGGAAGGAAAATCAAGAACTAATCAGGATTTAGTGGAAAGCCAATTGTATAGCATGGCTGCGAGTGTGAACATGCAGCTGAAAACCAGCATTGGGTTACTTGGACATTCATCAGTGGTGTAAGGAAAACCTGCATGGAGTGGAGAGTCAGTTGAATTCCACATTCGCAGTGAATGAATGGAACATTCTGTAGAGGAGATTCCAATGATTTCTGAAGCCTGTGTTGTGTGGACAGGAAAATGAAGAGCTGACCAGGCTTGAATCGATAGCCAAGTAAACAGCAGGGCTGCGAATATGAACAGGCCGCTGAAAACCAGCATTGGGTTACTTGGACATTCAACAGTGGTGTAATGAAAACCTGCGTGGAGTTGAGAGTCAGATGAATTCCAGATTCGCAGTGAATGAATGGAACATTCTGTAGTGGAGATAACAAAGATTTCTGAAGGCTGGTAGTGTGGTGGGACAATGAAGAGCTGAACAGGGTGGAGTGAATTGTCAATTAAACAGCACGGCTGCGAGTATGAACAGGCCTCTGAAAACCAGCATTGGCTTACTTGGACATTCACAAGTGGTGTAATGTTAACCAGGCGGGAGTGGAGAATCAGATAAACTCCAGACTCGCAGTGAATGAATGGAACATTCTGTAGTGGAGATTGCAATGATTTCTGAAATCTGGATTGTGGGGACACGAAAATGAAGAGCTGACCAGTGTTGAGTGGATAGCCTGTAAAAAGCCTCGGCTTCGAATGTGAACAGACCACTGAAAACCAGTATTGCATTACTTCGACTTTCAGCAGTGGTGTAACGAAAGCCTGCGTGGAGTGCAGATTCAGATGAATTCCAGATTCCCAGTGAATGAATGGAACATCCTGTAGTGGAGATTACAATGATTTCTGAAGGCTGGGTTGTGTGCACAGGAAAATGAGGAGCAAAACAGGTTGAGTGGATAGCCAATTGAACAGCACGACTGCGAACATGAACAGGCCTCTGAAAACCAGCATTGTTTTACTTGGACATTCACAAGTGGTGTAAGATAAATCTGCAGGTAGTGGAGATTCAGTTGAATTCCAGATTCGCAGTGAATGAATGGAACATTCTGTACTGGAGATTGCAATGATTTCTCAAGTCTGGATTGTTTGGACATGAAAATGAAGAGCTGACCACAGTTGTGTGGATACCCAGTAAAAAGCAGGGCTTAGAGTGTGAACAGACCGCTGAAAACCAGCATTGTGTTACTTGGACATTCATAAGTGGTGTAATGAAAGCCTACCTGGAGTGCAGATTCAGATGAATTCCAGATTGGCAGTGAATGAATGGAACATTCTGTACTGGCGATTCCAATGATTTCTGAAGTCTGATATTGTGGAAAAGAAAATGAAAGGCTGACCAGGTTTGAGTGGATAGACAATTGAACAGCACACTGCGAGTGTGAAAAGGCGGCTGAAAACCAGCATTGGATTACTTGGTCATTCACCAGTGCTGTAATGAAAACCTGCCTGGAGCGGAGAGTCAGATGAATTGCAGAATCGCAGTGAATGAATGGAACAGTCTGTAGTGGAGAGCCCAATGATTTCTGAAGGCTGGTTTGTGTGGAGAGGAAAATGAAGAGCTGACCAATATTGAGTGGATAGCCCATTGAACAGCACTTCTGCGAGTTGAACATGCCTCTGAAAACCAGTATTGAGTTACTTGGACATTCACCAGTGGCGTAACGAAAACCTGCCAGGAGTGGAGGTTCAGATGAATTCCAGATTCGCAGTGAATGAATGGAACATTCTCTAGTGGTGATTCCAATGATTTCTGAAGGCTGGGTTTTGTGGACACGAAAATGTAGAGCTGAACAGGGTGGAGTGGATAGCCAAATGAACAGCACGTCTCTTAGTATGAACAGGCCACTGAAAACCAGCATTGGCTTACTTGGACATTCACAAGTGGTGTAACGATAACCCGCCGGGAGTTGAGAGTCAGATGAATTTAAGATTCGCAGTGAATGAACGGAACATTCTGTGGAGGAGATACCAATTATTTCTGAAGGTTGGGTTATGAGGACAGGAAAATGTAGAGCTGAATAGGGTTGGGTGGATAGCAAATTGAACAGCACGGCTGAGTGTGTTAGCAGGCGGCTTAAAACCAGCATTGTCTTCCTTGGACATTTACCAGTGGTGTCACGAAAACCTTCCAGGAGTGGAGACTCTGATGAATTCCAGATTCGCGTGATTGAATGGAACATTCTGTAGTGGTGATTGCCAACATTTAGGAATCTGGATAGTCTGGACAGGATATTGAAGAGCTGACCGATATTGAGTGGATAGCCAATGAACAGCACGGTTTCGAGTGTGAACAGACCACTAAGAAGCAGCATTGCATTACTTGGACATTCATCAGTGGTGTAACGAAAGCCTTCCTGGAATGCAGATTCAGAGTATTTCCAGATTCACAGTGAATGAATGGAAATTTCTGTAGTAGAGATTCCAATGATTTCTGAACGCTGGGTTGTGTGGACAGGAAAATGAAGAGCTGACTAGGTTTGACTGGATTGCCAATTGAACAGCAAGGCTGTGAGTGTGAACAGCCGCTGAAAACCAGCATTGGATTACCTGGTCATTCACCAGTGTTGTTAGGAAAATCTGCCTGGTGTGGAGAGTCAGAGGAATTCCAGATTCGCAGGGAACGAATGGAACATTCTGAAGTGGAGATAAGAATGATTTCTGAAGGCTCGGTGTGTGGAAGGAAAATCAAGAGCTAACCAGCGTTCACTGGATAGCCAATTGAACAGCACGGCTGCGAGTGTTAACACGCAGCTGAAACCAGCCTTGGGTTGCTTGGACATTCACCAGTGGTGAAACGAAAACCTGCTGGGAGTGGAGAACAAGATGAATTCAAGATTCGCCTGAATGAATGAAACATTCTGTAGTGTAGATTGCAATGGTTTCTGAGGTTTGTATTGTCTGAACTGGAAAAAGAAGAACTCACCAGTGTTGAGTCGCTAGACCGTGAACAGCACGGGTTCGAGTGTGAATAGACCGCTGAAAACCATCATTGCGTTACTTGAACATTCAGCAGTGGTGCAATGAAAACCTGCCGGGAGTGGAGATTCAGATGAATTCCAGATTCGCAGTGAATGAATGGAACATTCTCTAGTGGTGATTCCAATGATTTCTGAAGGCTGGGTTTTGTGGACACGAAAATGTAGAGCTGAACAGGGTGGAATGGATAGCCAAATGAACAGCACGTCTCGTAGTAAGAACAGGCCACTGAAAACCAGCTTTGGCTTAATTGGACATTCACAAGTGGTGTAACGAAAACCTGACGGGAGTTGAGAATTAGATGAATTTCAGATTTGCCGTCAATGAATGGAACATTCTGTGGAGGAGATACCAATTGTTTCTGAAGTTTGGGTTATGTGGACAGGAAAATGGAGCTGAAGAGGGTTGAGTGGATAGCAAATTGAACAGCACGGCTGAGAGTATGAGCAGGCCACTTAAAACCAGCATTGGCTTACTTGGATATTTACCAGTGGTGTCACGAAAACCTGCCGGGAGTGGAGATTCAGATGAATTCCAGATTCGCTGTGAATGAATGGAACATTCTGTTGTGGAGATAACAATGATTTCTCCAGTCTCTGTGGTGTGGACAGGAAAATGTAGAGCTGGCCAGGGTTGAGTGGATAGCCAATTGAACAGCACCACTGCGCTTGTGAAGAAAACACTTAAAACATTGGGTTACTTGGACATTCAACAGTGGTGTAACGAAAACCTGCCGGGAGTGGAGGTTCAGAGGAATTCCAGATTCGCAGTGAATGAATGGAACATTCTCTAGTGGAGATTCCAACGATTTCTGAAGGCTGGGTCGTGTGGAAGGAAAATCAAGAACTAATCAGGATTTAGTGGAAAGCCAATTGTATAGCATGGCTGCGAGTGTGAACATGCAGCTGAAAACCAGCATTGGGTTACTTGGACATTCATCAGTGGTGTAAGGAAAACCTGCATGGAGTGGAGAGTCAGTTGAATTCCACATTCGCAGTGAATGAATGGAACATTCTGTAGAGGAGATTCCAATGATTTCTGAAGCCTGTGTTGTGTGGACAGGAAAATGAAGAGCTGACCAGGCTTGAATCGATAGCCAAGTAAACAGCAGGGCTGCGAATATGAACAGGCCGCTGAAAACCAGCATTGGGTTACTTGGACATTCAACAGTGGTGTAATGAAAACCTGCGTGGAGTTGAGAGTCAGATGAATTCCAGATTCGCAGTGAATGAATGGAACATTCTGTAGTGGAGATAACAAAGATTTCTGAAGGCTGGTAGTGTGGTGGGACAATGAAGAGCTGAACAGGGTGGAGTGAATTGTCAATTAAACAGCACGGCTGCGAGTATGAACAGGCCTCTGAAAACCAGCATTGGCTTACTTGGACATTCACAAGTGGTGTAATGTTAACCAGGCGGGAGTGGAGAATCAGATAAACTCCAGACTCGCAGTGAATGAATGGAACATTCTGTAGTGGAGATTGCAATGATTTCTGAAATCTGGATTGTGGGGACACGAAAATGAAGAGCTGACCAGTGTTGAGTGGATAGCCTGTAAAAAGCCTCGGCTTCGAATGTGAACAGACCACTGAAAACCAGTATTGCATTACTTCGACTTTCAGCAGTGGTGTAACGAAAGCCTGCGTGGAGTGCAGATTCAGATGAATTCCAGATTCCCAGTGAATGAATGGAACATCCTGTAGTGGAGATTACAATGATTTCTGAAGGCTGGGTTGTGTGCACAGGAAAATGAGGAGCAAAACAGGTTGAGTGGATAGCCAATTGAACAGCACGACTGCGAACATGAACAGGCCTCTGAAAACCAGCATTGTTTTACTTGGACATTCACAAGTGGTGTAAGATAAATCTGCAGGTAGTGGAGATTCAGTTGAATTCCAGATTCGCAGTGAATGAATGGAACATTCTGTACTGGAGATTGCAATGATTTCTCAAGTCTGGATTGTTTGGACATGAAAATGAAGAGCTGACCACAGTTGTGTGGATACCCAGTAAAAAGCAGGGCTTAGAGTGTGAACAGACCGCTGAAAACCAGCATTGTGTTACTTGGACATTCATAAGTGGTGTAATGAAAGCCTACCTGGAGTGCAGATTCAGATGAATTCCAGATTGGCAGTGAATGAATGGAACATTCTGTACTGGCGATTCCAATGATTTCTGAAGTCTGATATTGTGGAAAAGAAAATGAAAGGCTGACCAGGTTTGAGTGGATAGACAATTGAACAGCACACTGCGAGTGTGAAAAGGCGGCTGAAAACCAGCATTGGATTACTTGGTCATTCACCAGTGCTGTAATGAAAACCTGCCTGGAGCGGAGAGTCAGATGAATTGCAGAATCGCAGTGAATGAATGGAACAGTCTGTAGTGGAGAGCCCAATGATTTCTGAAGGCTGGTTTGTGTGGAGAGGAAAATGAAGAGCTGACCAATATTGAGTGGATAGCCCATTGAACAGCACTTCTGCGAGTTGAACATGCCTCTGAAAACCAGTATTGAGTTACTTGGACATTCACCAGTGGCGTAACGAAAACCTGCCAGGAGTGGAGGTTCAGAGGAATTCCAGATTCGCAGTGAATGAATGGAACATTCTCTAGTGGTGATTCCAATGATTTCTGAAGGCTGGGTTTTGTGGACACGAAAATGTAGAGCTGAACAGGGTGGAGTGGATAGCCAAATGAACAGCACGTCTCTTAGTATGAACAGGCCACTGAAAACCAGCATTGGCTTACTTGGACATTCACAAGTGGTGTAACGATAACCCGCCGGGAGTTGAGAGTCAGATGAATTTAAGATTCGCAGTGAATGAACGGAACATTCTGTGGAGGAGATACCAATTATTTCTGAAGGTTGGGTTATGAGGACAGGAAAATGTAGAGCTGAATAGGGTTGGGTGGATAGCAAATTGAACAGCACGCCTGAGTGTGTTAGCAGGCGGCTTAAAACCAGCATTGTCTTCCTTGGACATTTACCAGTGGTGTCACGAAAACCTTCCAGGAGTGGAGACTCTGATGAATTCCAGATTCGCGTGATTGAATGGAACATTCTGTAGTGGTGATTGCCAACATTTAGGAATCTGGATAGTCTGGACAGGATATTGAAGAGCTGACCGATATTGAGTGGATAGCCAATGAACAGCACGGTTTCGAGTGTGAACAGACCACTAAGAAGCAGCATTGCATTACTTGGACATTCATCAGTGGTGTAACGAAAGCCTTCCTGGAATGCAGATTCAGAGTATTTCCAGATTCACAGTGAATGAATGGAAATTTCTGTAGTAGAGATTCCAATGATTTCTGAACGCTGGGTTGTGTGGACAGGAAAATGAAGAGCTGACTAGGTTTGACTGGATTGCCAATTGAACAGCAAGGCTGTGAGTGTGAACAGCCGCTGAAAACCAGCATTGGATTACCTGGTCATTCACCAGTGTTGTTAGGAAAATCTGCCTGGTGTGGAGAGTCAGAGGAATTCCAGATTCGCAGGGAACGAATGGAACATTCTGAAGTGGAGATAAGAATGATTTCTGAAGGCTCGGTGTGTGGAAGGAAAATCAAGAGCTAACCAGCGTTCACTGGATAGCCAATTGAACAGCACGGCTGCGAGTGTTAACACGCAGCTGAAACCAGCCTTGGGTTGCTTGGACATTCACCAGTGGTGAAACGAAAACCTGCTGGGAGTGGAGAACAAGATGAATTCAAGATTCGCCTGAATGAATGAAACATTCTGTAGTGTAGATTGCAATGGTTTCTGAGGTTTGTATTGTCTGAACTGGAAAAAGAAGAACTCACCAGTGTTGAGTCGCTAGACCGTGAACAGCACGGGTTCGAGTGTGAATAGACCGCTGAAAACCATCATTGCGTTACTTGAACATTCAGCAGTGGTGCAATGAAAACCTGCCGGGAGTGGAGATTCAGATGAATTCCAGATTCGCAGTGAATGAATGGAACATTCTCTAGTGGTGATTCCAATGATTTCTGAAGGCTGGGTTTTGTGGACACGAAAATGTAGAGCTGAACAGGGTGGAATGGATAGCCAAATGAACAGCACGTCTCGTAGTAAGAACAGGCCACTGAAAACCAGCTTTGGCTTAATTGGACATTCACAAGTGGTGTAACGAAAACCTGATGGGAGTTGAGAATTAGATGAATTTCAGATTTGCCGTCAATGAATGGAACATTCTGTGGAGGAGATACCAATTGTTTCTGAAGTTTGGGTTATGTGGACAGGAAAATGGAGCTGAAGAGGGTTGAGTGGATAGCAAATTGAACAGCACGGCTGAGAGTATGAGCAGGCCACTTAAAACCAGCATTGGCTTACTTGGATATTTACCAGTGGTGTCACGAAAACCTGCCGGGAGTGGAGATTCAGATGAATTCCAGATTCGCTGTGAATGAATGGAACATTCTGTAGTGGAGATAACAATGATTTCTCCAGTCTCTGTGGTGTGGACAGGAAAATGTAGAGCTGGCCAGGGTTGAGTGGATAGCCAATTGAACAGCACCACTGCGCTTGTGAAGAAAACACTTAAAACATTGGGTTACTTGGACATTCAACAGTGGTGTAACGAAAACCTGCCGGGAGTGGAGGTTCAGAGGAATTCCAGATTCGCAGTGAATGAATGGAACATTCTCTGGTGGAGATTCCAACGATTTCTGAAGGCTGGGTCGTGTGGAAGGAAAATCAAGAACTAATCAGGATTTAGTGGAAAGCCAATTGTATAGCATGGCTGCGAGTGTGAACATGCAGCTGAAAACCAGCATTGGGTTACTTGGACATTCATCAGTGGTGTAAGGAAAACCTGCATGGAGTGGAGAGTCAGTTGAATTCCACATTCGCAGTGAATGAATGGAACATTCTGTAGAGGAGATTCCAATGATTTCTGAAGCCTGTGTTGTGTGGACAGGAAAATGAAGAGCTGACCAGGCTTGAATCGATAGCCAAGTAAACAGCAGGGCTGCGAATATGAACAGGCCGCTGAAAACCAGCATTGGGTTACTTGGACATTCAACAGTGGTGTAATGAAAACCTGCGTGGAGTTGAGAGTCAGATGAATTCCAGATTCGCAGTGAATGAATGGAACATTCTGTAGTGGAGATAACAAAGATTTCTGAAGGCTGGTAGTGTGGTGGGACAATGAAGAGCTGAACAGGGTGGAGTGAATTGTCAATTAAACAGCACGGCTGCGAGTATGAACAGGCCTCTGAAAACCAGCATTGGCTTACTTGGACATTCACAAGTGGTGTAATGTTAACCAGGCGGGAGTGGAGAATCAGATAAACTCCAGACTCGCAGTGAATGAATGGAACATTCTGTAGTGGAGATTGCAATGATTTCTGAAATCTGGATTGTGGGGACACGAAAATGAAGAGCTGACCAGTGTTGAGTGGATAGCCTGTAAAAAGCCTCGGCTTCGAATGTGAACAGACCACTGAAAACCAGTATTGCATTACTTCGACTTTCAGCAGTGGTGTAACGAAAGCCTGCGTGGAGTGCAGATTCAGATGAATTCCAGATTCCCAGTGAATGAATGGAACATCCTGTAGTGGAGATTACAATGATTTCTGAAGGCTGGGTTGTGTGCACAGGAAAATGAGGAGCAAAACAGGTTGAGTGGATAGCCAATTGAACAGCACGACTGCGAACATGAACAGGCCTCTGAAAACCAGCATTGTTTTACTTGGACATTCACAAGTGGTGTAAGATAAATCTGCAGGTAGTGGAGATTCAGTTGAATTCCAGATTCGCAGTGAATGAATGGAACATTCTGTACTGGAGATTGCAATGATTTCTCAAGTCTGGATTGTTTGGACATGAAAATGAAGAGCTGACCACAGTTGTGTGGATACCCAGTAAAAAGCAGGGCTTAGAGTGTGAACAGACCGCTGAAAACCAGCATTGTGTTACTTGGACATTCATAAGTGGTGTAATGAAAGCCTACCTGGAGTGCAGATTCAGATGAATTCCAGATTGGCAGTGAATGAATGGAAGATTCTGTACTGGCGATTCCAATGATTTCTGAAGTCTGATATTGTGGAAAAGAAAATGAAAGGCTGACCAGGTTTGAGTGGATAGACAATTGAACAGCACACTGCGAGTGTGAAAAGGCGGCTGAAAACCAGCATTGGATTACTTGGTCATTCACCAGTGCTGTAATGAAAACCTGCCTGGAGCGGAGAGTCAGATGAATTGCAGAATCGCAGTGAATGAATGGAACAGTCTGTAGTGGAGAGCCCAATGATTTCTGAAGGCTGGTTTGTGTGGAGAGGAAAATGAAGAGCTGACCAATATTGAGTGGATAGCCCATTGAACAGCACTTCTGCGAGTTGAACATGCCTCTGAAAACCAGTATTGAGTTACTTGGACATTCACCAGTGGCGTAACGAAAACCTGCCAGGAGTGGAGGTTCAGAGGAATTCCAGATTCGCAGTGAATGAATGGAACATTCTCTAGTGGTGATTCCAATGATTTCTGAAGGCTGGGTTTTGTGGACACGAAAATGTAGAGCTGAACAGGGTGGAGTGGATAGCCAAATGAACAGCACGTCTCTTAGTATGAACAGGCCACTGAAAACCAGCATTGGCTTACTTGGACATTCACAAGTGGTGTAACGATAACCCGCCGGGAGTTGAGAGTCAGATGAATTTAAGATTCGCAGTGAATGAACGGAACATTCTGTGGAGGAGATACCAATTATTTCTGAAGGTTGGGTTATGAGGACAGGAAAATGTAGAGCTGAATAGGGTTGGGTGGATAGCAAATTGAACAGCACGCCTGAGTGTGTTAGCAGGCGGCTTAAAACCAGCATTGTCTTCCTTGGACATTTACCAGTGGTGTCACGAAAACCTTCCAGGAGTGGAGACTCTGATGAATTCCAGATTCGCGTGATTGAATGGAACATTCTGTAGTGGTGATTGCCAACATTTAGGAATCTGGATAGTCTGGACAGGATATTGAAGAGCTGACCGATATTGAGTGGATAGCCAATGAACAGCACGGTTTCGAGTGTGAACAGACCACTAAGAAGCAGCATTGCATTACTTGGACATTCATCAGTGGTGTAACGAAAGCCTTCCTGGAATGCAGATTCAGAGTATTTCCAGATTCACAGTGAATGAATGGAAATTTCTGTAGTAGAGATTCCAATGATTTCTGAACGCTGGGTTGTGTGGACAGGAAAATGAAGAGCTGACTAGGTTTGACTGGATTGCCAATTGAACAGCAAGGCTGTGAGTGTGAACAGCCGCTGAAAACCAGCATTGGATTACCTGGTCATTCACCAGTGTTGTTAGGAAAATCTGCCTGGTGTGGAGAGTCAGAGGAATTCCAGATTCGCAGGGAACGAATGGAACATTCTGAAGTGGAGATAAGAATGATTTCTGAAGGCTCGGTGTGTGGAAGGAAAATCAAGAGCTAACCAGCGTTCACTGGATAGCCAATTGAACAGCACGGCTGCGAGTGTTAACACGCAGCTGAAACCAGCCTTGGGTTGCTTGGACATTCACCAGTGGTGAAACGAAAACCTGCTGGGAGTGGAGAACAAGATGAATTCAAGATTCGCCTGAATGAATGAAACATTCTGTAGTGTAGATTGCAATGGTTTCTGAGGTTTGTATTGTCTGAACTGGAAAAAGAAGAACTCACCAGTGTTGAGTCGCTAGACCGTGAACAGCACGGGTTCGAGTGTGAATAGACCGCTGAAAACCATCATTGCGTTACTTGAACATTCAGCAGTGGTGCAATGAAAACCTGCCGGGAGTGGAGATTCAGATGAATTCCAGATTCGCAGTGAATGAATGGAACATTCTCTAGTGGTGATTCCAATGATTTCTGAAGGCTGGGTTTTGTGGACACGAAAATGTAGAGCTGAACAGGGTGGAATGGATAGCCAAATGAACAGCACGTCTCGTAGTAAGAACAGGCCACTGAAAACCAGCTTTGGCTTAATTGGACATTCACAAGTGGTGTAACGAAAACCTGACGGGAGTTGAGAATTAGATGAATTTCAGATTTGCCGTCAATGAATGGAACATTCTGTGGAGGAGATACCAATTGTTTCTGAAGTTTGGGTTATGTGGACAGGAAAATGGAGCTGAAGAGGGTTGAGTGGATAGCAAATTGAACAGCACGGCTGAGAGTATGAGCAGGCCACTTAAAACCAGCATTGGCTTACTTGGATATTTACCAGTGGTGTCACGAAAACCTGCCGGGAGTGGAGATTCAGATGAATTCCAGATTCGCTGTGAATGAATGGAACATTCTGTAGTGGAGATAACAATGATTTCTCCAGTCTCTGTGGTGTGGACAGGAAAATGTAGAGCTGGCCAGGGTTGAGTGGATAGCCAATTGAACAGCACCACTGCGCTTGTGAAGAAAACACTTAAAACATTGGGTTACTTGGACATTCAACAGTGGTGTAACGAAAACCTGCCGGGAGTGGAGGTTCAGAGGAATTCCAGATTCGCAGTGAATGAATGGAACATTCTCTAGTGGAGATTCCAACGATTTCTGAAGGCTGGGTCGTGTGGAAGGAAAATCAAGAACTAATCAGGATTTAGTGGAAAGCCAATTGTATAGCATGGCTGCGAGTGTGAACATGCAGCTGAAAACCAGCATTGGGTTACTTGGACATTCATCAGTGGTGTAAGGAAAACCTGCATGGAGTGGAGAGTCAGTTGAATTCCACATTCGCAGTGAATGAATGGAACATTCTGTAGAGGAGATTCCAATGATTTCTGAAGCCTGTGTTGTGTGGACAGGAAAATGAAGAGCTGACCAGGCTTGAATCGATAGCCAAGTAAACAGCAGGGCTGCGAATATGAACAGGCCGCTGAAAACCAGCATTGGGTTACTTGGACATTCAACAGTGGTGTAATGAAAACCTGCGTGGAGTTGAGAGTCAGATGAATTCCAGATTCGCAGTGAATGAATGGAACATTCTGTAGTGGAGATAACAAAGATTTCTGAAGGCTGGTAGTGTGGTGGGACAATGAAGAGCTGAACAGGGTGGAGTGAATTGTCAATTAAACAGCACGGCTGCGAGTATGAACAGGCCTCTGAAAACCAGCATTGGCTTACTTGGACATTCACAAGTGGTGTAATGTTAACCAGGCGGGAGTGGAGAATCAGATAAACTCCAGACTCGCAGTGAATGAATGGAACATTCTGTAGTGGAGATTGCAATGATTTCTGAAATCTGGATTGTGGGGACACGAAAATGAAGAGCTGACCAGTGTTGAGTGGATAGCCTGTAAAAAGCCTCGGCTTCGAATGTGAACAGACCACTGAAAACCAGTATTGCATTACTTCGACTTTCAGCAGTGGTGTAACGAAAGCCTGCGTGGAGTGCAGATTCAGATGAATTCCAGATTCCCAGTGAATGAATGGAACATCCTGTAGTGGAGATTACAATGATTTCTGAAGGCTGGGTTGTGTGCACAGGAAAATGAGGAGCAAAACAGGTTGAGTGGATAGCCAATTGAACAGCACGACTGCGAACATGAACAGGCCTCTGAAAACCAGCATTGTTTTACTTGGACATTCACAAGTGGTGTAAGATAAATCTGCAGGTAGTGGAGATTCAGTTGAATTCCAGATTCGCAGTGAATGAATGGAACATTCTGTACTGGAGATTGCAATGATTTCTCAAGTCTGGATTGTTTGGACATGAAAATGAAGAGCTGACCACAGTTGTGTGGATACCCAGTAAAAAGCAGGGCTTAGAGTGTGAACAGACCGCTGAAAACCAGCATTGTGTTACTTGGACATTCATAAGTGGTGTAATGAAAGCCTACCTGGAGTGCAGATTCAGATGAATTCCAGATTGGCAGTGAATGAATGGAACATTCTGTACTGGCGATTCCAATGATTTCTGAAGTCTGATATTGTGGAAAAGAAAATGAAAGGCTGACCAGGTTTGAGTGGATAGACAATTGAACAGCACACTGCGAGTGTGAAAAGGCGGCTGAAAACCAGCATTGGATTACTTGGTCATTCACCAGTGCTGTAATGAAAACCTGCCTGGAGCGGAGAGTCAGATGAATTGCAGAATCGCAGTGAATGAATGGAACAGTCTGTAGTGGAGAGCCCAATGATTTCTGAAGGCTGGTTTGTGTGGAGAGGAAAATGAAGAGCTGACCAATATTGAGTGGATAGCCCATTGAACAGCACTTCTGCGAGTTGAACATGCCTCTGAAAACCAGTATTGAGTTACTTGGACATTCACCAGTGGCGTAACGAAAACCTGCCAGGAGTGGAGGTTCAGAGGAATTCCAGATTCGCAGTGAATGAATGGAACATTCTCTAGTGGTGATTCCAATGATTTCTGAAGGCTGGGTTTTGTGGACACGAAAATGTAGAGCTGAACAGGGTGGAGTGGATAGCCAAATGAACAGCACGTCTCTTAGTATGAACAGGCCACTGAAAACCAGCATTGGCTTACTTGGACATTCACAAGTGGTGTAACGATAACCCGCCGGGAGTTGAGAGTCAGATGAATTTAAGATTCGCAGTGAATGAACGGAACATTCTGTGGAGGAGATACCAATTATTTCTGAAGGTTGGGTTATGAGGACAGGAAAATGTAGAGCTGAATAGGGTTGGGTGGATAGCAAATTGAACAGCACGCCTGAGTGTGTTAGCAGGCGGCTTAAAACCAGCATTGTCTTCCTTGGACATTTACCAGTGGTGTCACGAAAACCTTCCAGGAGTGGAGACTCTGATGAATTCCAGATTCGCGTGATTGAATGGAACATTCTGTAGTGGTGATTGCCAACATTTAGGAATCTGGATAGTCTGGACAGGATATTGAAGAGCTGACCGATATTGAGTGGATAGCCAATGAACAGCACGGTTTCGAGTGTGAACAGACCACTAAGAAGCAGCATTGCATTACTTGGACATTCATCAGTGGTGTAACGAAAGCCTTCCTGGAATGCAGATTCAGAGTATTTCCAGATTCACAGTGAATGAATGGAAATTTCTGTAGTAGAGATTCCAATGATTTCTGAACGCTGGGTTGTGTGGACAGGAAAATGAAGAGCTGACTAGGTTTGACTGGATTGCCAATTGAACAGCAAGGCTGTGAGTGTGAACAGCCGCTGAAAACCAGCATTGGATTACCTGGTCATTCACCAGTGTTGTTAGGAAAATCTGCCTGGTGTGGAGAGTCAGAGGAATTCCAGATTCGCAGGGAACGAATGGAACATTCTGAAGTGGAGATAAGAATGATTTCTGAAGGCTCGGTGTGTGGAAGGAAAATCAAGAGCTAACCAGCGTTCACTGGATAGCCAATTGAACAGCACGGCTGCGAGTGTTAACACGCAGCTGAAACCAGCCTTGGGTTGCTTGGACATTCACCAGTGGTGAAACGAAAACCTGCTGGGAGTGGAGAACAAGATGAATTCAAGATTCGCCTGAATGAATGAAACATTCTGTAGTGTAGATTGCAATGGTTTCTGAGGTTTGTATTGTCTGAACTGGAAAAAGAAGAACTCACCAGTGTTGAGTCGCTAGACCGTGAACAGCACGGGTTCGAGTGTGAATAGACCGCTGAAAACCATCATTGCGTTACTTGAACATTCAGCAGTGGTGCAATGAAAACCTGCCGGGAGTGGAGATTCAGATGAATTCCAGATTCGCAGTGAATGAATGGAACATTCTCTAGTGGTGATTCCAATGATTTCTGAAGGCTGGGTTTTGTGGACACGAAAATGTAGAGCTGAACAGGGTGGAATGGATAGCCAAATGAACAGCACGTCTCGTAGTAAGAACAGGCCACTGAAAACCAGCTTTGGCTTAATTGGACATTCACAAGTGGTGTAACGAAAACCTGACGGGAGTTGAGAATTAGATGAATTTCAGATTTGCCGTCAATGAATGGAACATTCTGTGGAGGAGATACCAATTGTTTCTGAAGTTTGGGTTATGTGGACAGGAAAATGGAGCTGAAGAGGGTTGAGTGGATAGCAAATTGAACAGCACGGCTGAGAGTATGAGCAGGCCACTTAAAACCAGCATTGGCTTACTTGGATATTTACCAGTGGTGTCACGAAAACCTGCCGGGAGTGGAGATTCAGATGAATTCCAGATTCGCTGTGAATGAATGGAACATTCTGTAGTGGAGATAACAATGATTTCTCCAGTCTCTGTGGTGTGGACAGGAAAATGTAGAGCTGGCCAGGGTTGAGTGGATAGCCAATTGAACAGCACCACTGCGCTTGTGAAGAAAACACTTAAAACATTGGGTTACTTGGACATTCAACAGTGGTGTAACGAAAACCTGCCGGGAGTGGAGGTTCAGAGGAATTCCAGATCCGCAGTGAATGAATGGAACATTCTCTAGTGGAGATTCCAACGATTTCTGAAGGCTGGGTCGTGTGGAAGGAAAATCAAGAACTAATCAGGATTTAGTGGAAAGCCAATTGTATAGCATGGCTGCGAGTGTGAACATGCAGCTGAAAACCAGCATTGGGTTACTTGGACATTCATCAGTGGTGTAAGGAAAACCTGCATGGAGTGGAGAGTCAGTTGAATTCCACATTCGCAGTGAATGAATGGAACATTCTGTAGAGGAGATTCCAATGATTTCTGAAGCCTGTGTTGTGTGGACAGGAAAATGAAGAGCTGACCAGGCTTGAATCGATAGCCAAGTAAACAGCAGGGCTGCGAATATGAACAGGCCGCTGAAAACCAGCATTGGGTTACTTGGACATTCAACAGTGGTGTAATGAAAACCTGCGTGGAGTTGAGAGTCAGATGAATTCCAGATTCGCAGTGAATGAATGGAACATTCTGTAGTGGAGATAACAAAGATTTCTGAAGGCTGGTAGTGTGGTGGGACAATGAAGAGCTGAACAGGGTGGAGTGAATTGTCAATTAAACAGCACGGCTGCGAGTATGAACAGGCCTCTGAAAACCAGCATTGGCTTACTTGGACATTCACAAGTGGTGTAATGTTAACCAGGCGGGAGTGGAGAATCAGATAAACTCCAGACTCGCAGTGAATGAATGGAACATTCTGTAGTGGAGATTGCAATGATTTCTGAAATCTGGATTGTGGGGACACGAAAATGAAGAGCTGACCAGTGTTGAGTGGATAGCCTGTAAAAAGCCTCGGCTTCGAATGTGAACAGACCACTGAAAACCAGTATTGCATTACTTCGACTTTCAGCAGTGGTGTAACGAAAGCCTGCGTGGAGTGCAGATTCAGATGAATTCCAGATTCCCAGTGAATGAATGGAACATCCTGTAGTGGAGATTACAATGATTTCTGAAGGCTGGGTTGTGTGCACAGGAAAATGAGGAGCAAAACAGGTTGAGTGGATAGCCAATTGAACAGCACGACTGCGAACATGAACAGGCCTCTGAAAACCAGCATTGTTTTACTTGGACATTCACAAGTGGTGTAAGATAAATCTGCAGGTAGTGGAGATTCAGTTGAATTCCAGATTCGCAGTGAATGAATGGAACATTCTGTACTGGAGATTGCAATGATTTCTCAAGTCTGGATTGTTTGGACATGAAAATGAAGAGCTGACCACAGTTGTGTGGATACCCAGTAAAAAGCAGGGCTTAGAGTGTGAACAGACCGCTGAAAACCAGCATTGTGTTACTTGGACATTCATAAGTGGTGTAATGAAAGCCTACCTGGAGTGCAGATTCAGATGAATTCCAGATTGGCAGTGAATGAATGGAACATTCTGTACTGGCGATTCCAATGATTTCTGAAGTCTGATATTGTGGAAAAGAAAATGAAAGGCTGACCAGGTTTGAGTGGATAGACAATTGAACAGCACACTGCGAGTGTGAAAAGGCGGCTGAAAACCAGCATTGGATTACTTGGTCATTCACCAGTGCTGTAATGAAAACCTGCCTGGAGCGGAGAGTCAGATGAATTGCAGAATCGCAGTGAATGAATGGAACAGTCTGTAGTGGAGAGCCCAATGATTTCTGAAGGCTGGTTTGTGTGGAGAGGAAAATGAAGAGCTGACCAATATTGAGTGGATAGCCCATTGAACAGCACTTCTGCGAGTTGAACATGCCTCTGAAAACCAGTATTGAGTTACTTGGACATTCACCAGTGGCGTAACGAAAACCTGCCAGGAGTGGAGGTTCAGAGGAATTCCAGATTCGCAGTGAATGAATGGAACATTCTCTAGTGGTGATTCCAATGATTTCTGAAGGCTGGGTTTTGTGGACACGAAAATGTAGAGCTGAACAGGGTGGAGTGGATAGCCAAATGAACAGCACGTCTCTTAGTATGAACAGGCCACTGAAAACCAGCATTGGCTTACTTGGACATTCACAAGTGGTGTAACGATAACCCGCCGGGAGTTGAGAGTCAGATGAATTTAAGATTCGCAGTGAATGAACGGAACATTCTGTGGAGGAGATACCAATTATTTCTGAAGGTTGGGTTATGAGGACAGGAAAATGTAGAGCTGAATAGGGTTGGGTGGATAGCAAATTGAACAGCACGCCTGAGTGTGTTAGCAGGCGGCTTAAAACCAGCATTGTCTTCCTTGGACATTTACCAGTGGTGTCACGAAAACCTTCCAGGAGTGGAGACTCTGATGAATTCCAGATTCGCGTGATTGAATGGAACATTCTGTAGTGGTGATTGCCAACATTTAGGAATCTGGATAGTCTGGACAGGATATTGAAGAGCTGACCGATATTGAGTGGATAGCCAATGAACAGCACGGTTTCGAGTGTGAACAGACCACTAAGAAGCAGCATTGCATTACTTGGACATTCATCAGTGGTGTAACGAAAGCCTTCCTGGAATGCAGATTCAGAGTATTTCCAGATTCACAGTGAATGAATGGAAATTTCTGTAGTAGAGATTCCAATGATTTCTGAACGCTGGGTTGTGTGGACAGGAAAATGAAGAGCTGACTAGGTTTGACTGGATTGCCAATTGAACAGCAAGGCTGTGAGTGTGAACAGCCGCTGAAAACCAGCATTGGATTACCTGGTCATTCACCAGTGTTGTTAGGAAAATCTGCCTGGTGTGGAGAGTCAGAGGAATTCCAGATTCGCAGGGAACGAATGGAACATTCTGAAGTGGAGATAAGAATGATTTCTGAAGGCTCGGTGTGTGGAAGGAAAATCAAGAGCTAACCAGCGTTCACTGGATAGCCAATTGAACAGCACGGCTGCGAGTGTTAACACGCAGCTGAAACCAGCCTTGGGTTGCTTGGACATTCACCAGTGGTGAAACGAAAACCTGCTGGGAGTGGAGAACAAGATGAATTCAAGATTCGCCTGAATGAATGAAACATTCTGTAGTGTAGATTGCAATGGTTTCTGAGGTTTGTATTGTCTGAACTGGAAAAAGAAGAACTCACCAGTGTTGAGTCGCTAGACCGTGAACAGCACGGGTTCGAGTGTGAATAGACCGCTGAAAACCATCATTGCGTTACTTGAACATTCAGCAGTGGTGCAATGAAAACCTGCCGGGAGTGGAGATTCAGATGAATTCCAGATTCGCAGTGAATGAATGGAACATTCTCTAGTGGTGATTCCAATGATTTCTGAAGGCTGGGTTTTGTGGACACGAAAATGTAGAGCTGAACAGGGTGGAATGGATAGCCAAATGAACAGCACGTCTCGTAGTAAGAACAGGCCACTGAAAACCAGCTTTGGCTTAATTGGACATTCACAAGTGGTGTAACAAAAACCTGACGGGAGTTGAGAATTAGATGAATTTCAGATTTGCCGTCAATGAATGGAACATTCTGTGGAGGAGATACCAATTGTTTCTGAAGTTTGGGTTATGTGGACAGGAAAATGGAGCTGAAGAGGGTTGAGTGGATAGCAAATTGAACAGCACGGCTGAGAGTATGAGCAGGCCACTTAAAACCAGCATTGGCTTACTTGGATATTTACCAGTGGTGTCACGAAAACCTGCCGGGAGTGGAGATTCAGATGAATTCCAGATTCGCTGTGAATGAATGGAACATTCTGTAGTGGAGATAACAATGATTTCTCCAGTCTCTGTGGTGTGGACAGGAAAATGTAGAGCTGGCCAGGGTTGAGTGGATAGCCAATTGAACAGCACCACTGCGCTTGTGAAGAAAACACTTAAAACATTGGGTTACTTGGACATTCAACAGTGGTGTAACGAAAACCTGCCGGGAGTGGAGGTTCAGAGGAATTCCAGATTCGCAGTGAATGAATGGAACATTCTCTAGTGGAGATTCCAACGATTTCTGAAGGCTGGGTCGTGTGGAAGGAAAATCAAGAACTAATCAGGATTTAGTGGAAAGCCAATTGTATAGCATGGCTGCGAGTGTGAACATGCAGCTGAAAACCAGCATTGGGTTACTTGGACATTCATCAGTGGTGTAAGGAAAACCTGCATGGAGTGGAGAGTCAGTTGAATTCCACATTCGCAGTGAATGAATGGAACATTCTGTAGAGGAGATTCCAATGATTTCTGAAGCCTGTGTTGTGTGGACAGGAAAATGAAGAGCTGACCAGGCTTGAATCGATAGCCAAGTAAACAGCAGGGCTGCGAATATGAACAGGCCGCTGAAAACCAGCATTGGGTTACTTGGACATTCAACAGTGGTGTAATGAAAACCTGCGTGGAGTTGAGAGTCAGATGAATTCCAGATTCGCAGTGAATGAATGGAACATTCTGTAGTGGAGATAACAAAGATTTCTGAAGGCTGGTAGTGTGGTGGGACAATGAAGAGCTGAACAGGGTGGAGTGAATTGTCAATTAAACAGCACGGCTGCGAGTATGAACAGGCCTCTGAAAACCAGCATTGGCTTACTTGGACATTCACAAGTGGTGTAATGTTAACCAGGCGGGAGTGGAGAATCAGATAAACTCCAGACTCGCAGTGAATGAATGGAACATTCTGTAGTGGAGATTGCAATGATTTCTGAAATCTGGATTGTGGGGACACGAAAATGAAGAGCTGACCAGTGTTGAGTGGATAGCCTGTAAAAAGCCTCGGCTTCGAATGTGAACAGACCACTGAAAACCAGTATTGCATTACTTCGACTTTCAGCAGTGGTGTAACGAAAGCCTGCGTGGAGTGCAGATTCAGATGAATTCCAGATTCCCAGTGAATGAATGGAACATCCTGTAGTGGAGATTACAATGATTTCTGAAGGCTGGGTTGTGTGCACAGGAAAATGAGGAGCAAAACAGGTTGAGTGGATAGCCAATTGAACAGCACGACTGCGAACATGAACAGGCCTCTGAAAACCAGCATTGTTTTACTTGGACATTCACAAGTGGTGTAAGATAAATCTGCAGGTAGTGGAGATTCAGTTGAATTCCAGATTCGCAGTGAATGAATGGAACATTCTGTACTGGAGATTGCAATGATTTCTCAAGTCTGGATTGTTTGGACATGAAAATGAAGAGCTGACCACAGTTGTGTGGATACCCAGTAAAAAGCAGGGCTTAGAGTGTGAACAGACCGCTGAAAACCAGCATTGTGTTACTTGGACATTCATAAGTGGTGTAATGAAAGCCTACCTGGAGTGCAGATTCAGATGAATTCCAGATTGGCAGTGAATGAATGGAACATTCTGTACTGGCGATTCCAATGATTTCTGAAGTCTGATATTGTGGAAAAGAAAATGAAAGGCTGACCAGGTTTGAGTGGATAGACAATTGAACAGCACACTGCGAGTGTGAAAAGGCGGCTGAAAACCAGCATTGGATTACTTGGTCATTCACCAGTGCTGTAATGAAAACCTGCCTGGAGCGGAGAGTCAGATGAATTGCAGAATCGCAGTGAATGAATGGAACAGTCTGTAGTGGAGAGCCCAATGATTTCTGAAGGCTGGTTTGTGTGGAGAGGAAAATGAAGAGCTGACCAATATTGAGTGGATAGCCCATTGAACAGCACTTCTGCGAGTTGAACATGCCTCTGAAAACCAGTATTGAGTTACTTGGACATTCACCAGTGGCGTAACGAAAACCTGCCAGGAGTGGAGGCTCAGAGGAATTCCAGATTCGCAGTGAATGAATGGAACATTCTCTAGTGGTGATTCCAATGATTTCTGAAGGCTGGGTTTTGTGGACACGAAAATGTAGAGCTGAACAGGGTGGAGTGGATAGCCAAATGAACAGCACGTCTCTTAGTATGAACAGGCCACTGAAAACCAGCATTGGCTTACTTGGACATTCACAAGTGGTGTAACGATAACCCGCCGGGAGTTGAGAGTCAGATGAATTTAAGATTCGCAGTGAATGAACGGAACATTCTGTGGAGGAGATACCAATTATTTCTGAAGGTTGGGTTATGAGGACAGGAAAATGTAGAGCTGAATAGGGTTGGGTGGATAGCAAATTGAACAGCACGGCTGAGTGTGTTAGCAGGCGGCTTAAAACCAGCATTGTCTTCCTTGGACATTTACCAGTGGTGTCACGAAAACCTTCCAGGAGTGGAGACTCTGATGAATTCCAGATTCGCGTGATTGAATGGAACATTCTGTAGTGGTGATTGCCAACATTTAGGAATCTGGATAGTCTGGACAGGATATTGAAGAGCTGACCGATATTGAGTGGATAGCCAATGAACAGCACGGTTTCGAGTGTGAACAGACCACTAAGAAGCAGCATTGCATTACTTGGACATTCATCAGTGGTGTAACGAAAGCCTTCCTGGAATGCAGATTCAGAGTATTTCCAGATTCACAGTGAATGAATGGAAATTTCTGTAGTAGAGATTCCAATGATTTCTGAACGCTGGGTTGTGTGGACAGGAAAATGAAGAGCTGACTAGGTTTGACTGGATTGCCAATTGAACAGCAAGGCTGTGAGTGTGAACAGCCGCTGAAAACCAGCATTGGATTACCTGGTCATTCACCAGTGTTGTTAGGAAAATCTGCCTGGTGTGGAGAGTCAGAGGAATTCCAGATTCGCAGGGAACGAATGGAACATTCTGAAGTGGAGATAAGAATGATTTCTGAAGGCTCGGTGTGTGGAAGGAAAATCAAGAGCTAACCAGCGTTCACTGGATAGCCAATTGAACAGCACGGCTGCGAGTGTTAACACGCAGCTGAAACCAGCCTTGGGTTGCTTGGACATTCACCAGTGGTGAAACGAAAACCTGCTGGGAGTGGAGAACAAGATGAATTCAAGATTCGCCTGAATGAATGAAACATTCTGTAGTGTAGATTGCAATGGTTTCTGAGGTTTGTATTGTCTGAACTGGAAAAAGAAGAACTCACCAGTGTTGAGTCGCTAGACCGTGAACAGCACGGGTTCGAGTGTGAATAGACCGCTGAAAACCATCATTGCGTTACTTGAACATTCAGCAGTGGTGCAATGAAAACCTGCCGGGAGTGGAGATTCAGATGAATTCCAGATTCGCAGTGAATGAATGGAACATTCTCTAGTGGTGATTCCAATGATTTCTGAAGGCTGGGTTTTGTGGACACGAAAATGTAGAGCTGAACAGGGTGGAATGGATAGCCAAATGAACAGCACGTCTCGTAGTAAGAACAGGCCACTGAAAACCAGCTTTGGCTTAATTGGACATTCACAAGTGGTGTAACGAAAACCTGACGGGAGTTGAGAATTAGATGAATTTCAGATTTGCCGTCAATGAATGGAACATTCTGTGGAGGAGATACCAATTGTTTCTGAAGTTTGGGTTATGTGGACAGGAAAATGGAGCTGAAGAGGGTTGAGTGGATAGCAAATTGAACAGCACGGCTGAGAGTATGAGCAGGCCACTTAAAACCAGCATTGGCTTACTTGGATATTTACCAGTGGTGTCACGAAAACCTGCCGGGAGTGGAGATTCAGATGAATTCCAGATTCGCTGTGAATGAATGGAACATTCTGTAGTGGAGATAACAATGATTTCTCCAGTCTCTGTGGTGTGGACAGGAAAATGTAGAGCTGGCCAGGGTTGAGTGGATAGCCAATTGAACAGCACCACTGCGCTTGTGAAGAAAACACTTAAAACATTGGGTTACTTGGACATTCAAGAGTGGTGTAACGAAAACCTGCCGGGAGTGGAGGTTCAGAGGAATTCCAGATTCGCAGTGAATGAATGGAACATTCTCTAGTGGAGATTCCAACGATTTCTGAAGGCTGGGTCGTGTGGAAGGAAAATCAAGAACTAATCAGGATTTAGTGGAAAGCCAATTGTATAGCATGGCTGCGAGTGTGAACATGCAGCTGAAAACCAGCATTGGGTTACTTGGACATTCATCAGTGGTGTAAGGAAAACCTGCATGGAGTGGAGAGTCAGTTGAATTCCACATTCGCAGTGAATGAATGGAACATTCTGTAGAGGAGATTCCAATGATTTCTGAAGCCTGTGTTGTGTGGACAGGAAAATGAAGAGCTGACCAGGCTTGAATCGATAGCCAAGTAAACAGCAGGGCTGCGAATATGAACAGGCCGCTGAAAACCAGCATTGGGTTACTTGGACATTCAACAGTGGTGTAATGAAAACCTGCGTGGAGTTGAGAGTCAGATGAATTCCAGATTCGCAGTGAATGAATGGAACTTTCTGTAGTGGAGATAACAAAGATTTCTGAAGGCTGGTAGTGTGGTGGGACAATGAAGAGCTGAACAGGGTGGAGTGAATTGTCAATTAAACAGCACGGCTGCGAGTATGAACAGGCCTCTGAAAACCAGCATTGGCTTACTTGGACATTCACAAGTGGTGTAATGTTAACCAGGCGGGAGTGGAGAATCAGATAAACTCCAGACTCGCAGTGAATGAATGGAACATTCTGTAGTGGAGATTGCAATGATTTCTGAAATCTGGATTGTGGGGACACGAAAATGAAGAGCTGACCAGTGTTGAGTGGATAGCCTGTAAAAAGCCTCGGCTTCGAATGTGAACAGACCACTGAAAACCAGTATTGCATTACTTCGACTTTCAGCAGTGGTGTAACGAAAGCCTGCGTGGAGTGCAGATTCAGATGAATTCCAGATTCCCAGTGAATGAATGGAACATCCTGTAGTGGAGATTACAATGATTTCTGAAGGCTGGGTTGTGTGCACAGGAAAATGAGGAGCAAAACAGGTTGAGTGGATAGCCAATTGAACAGCACGACTGCGAACATGAACAGGCCTCTGAAAACCAGCATTGTTTTACTTGGACATTCACAAGTGGTGTAAGATAAATCTGCAGGTAGTGGAGATTCAGTTGAATTCCAGATTCGCAGTGAATGAATGGAACATTCTGTACTGGAGATTGCAATGATTTCTCAAGTCTGGATTGTTTGGACATGAAAATGAAGAGCTGACCACAGTTGTGTGGATACCCAGTAAAAAGCAGGGCTTAGAGTGTGAACAGACCGCTGAAAACCAGCATTGTGTTACTTGGACATTCATAAGTGGTGTAATGAAAGCCTACCTGGAGTGCAGATTCAGATGAATTCCAGATTGGCAGTGAATGAATGGAACATTCTGTACTGGCGATTCCAATGATTTCTGAAGTCTGATATTGTGGAAAAGAAAATGAAAGGCTGACCAGGTTTGAGTGGATAGACAATTGAACAGCACACTGCGAGTGTGAAAAGGCGGCTGAAAACCAGCATTGGATTACTTGGTCATTCACCAGTGCTGTAATGAAAACCTGCCTGGAGCGGAGAGTCAGATGAATTGCAGAATCGCAGTGAATGAATGGAACAGTCTGTAGTGGAGAGCCCAATGATTTCTGAAGGCTGGTTTGTGTGGAGAGGAAAATGAAGAGCTGACCAATATTGAGTGGATAGCCCATTGAACAGCACTTCTGCGAGTTGAACATGCCTCTGAAAACCAGTATTGAGTTACTTGGACATTCACCAGTGGCGTAACGAAAACCTGCCAGGAGTGGAGGCTCAGAGGAATTCCAGATTCGCAGTGAATGAATGGAACATTCTCTAGTGGTGATTCCAATGATTTCTGAAGGCTGGGTTTTGTGGACACGAAAATGTAGAGCTGAACAGGGTGGAGTGGATAGCCAAATGAACAGCACGTCTCTTAGTATGAACAGGCCACTGAAAACCAGCATTGGCTTACTTGGACATTCACAAGTGGTGTAACGATAACCCGCCGGGAGTTGAGAGTCAGATGAATTTAAGATTCGCAGTGAATGAACGGAACATTCTGTGGAGGAGATACCAATTATTTCTGAAGGTTGGGTTATGAGGACAGGAAAATGTAGAGCTGAATAGGGTTGGGTGGATAGCAAATTGAACAGCACGGCTGAGTGTGTTAGCAGGCGGCTTAAAACCAGCATTGTCTTCCTTGGACATTTACCAGTGGTGTCACGAAAACCTTCCAGGAGTGGAGACTCTGATGAATTCCAGATTCGCGTGATTGAATGGAACATTCTGTAGTGGTGATTGCCAACATTTAGGAATCTGGATAGTCTGGACAGGATATTGAAGAGCTGACCGATATTGAGTGGATAGCCAATGAACAGCACGGTTTCGAGTGTGAACAGACCACTAAGAAGCAGCATTGCATTACTTGGACATTCATCAGTGGTGTAACGAAAGCCTTCCTGGAATGCAGATTCAGAGTATTTCCAGATTCACAGTGAATGAATGGAAATTTCTGTAGTAGAGATTCCAATGATTTCTGAACGCTGGGTTGTGTGGACAGGAAAATGAAGAGCTGACTAGGTTTGACTGGATTGCCAATTGAACAGCAAGGCTGTGAGTGTGAACAGCCGCTGAAAACCAGCATTGGATTACCTGGTCATTCACCAGTGTTGTTAGGAAAATCTGCCTGGTGTGGAGAGTCAGAGGAATTCCAGATTCGCAGGGAACGAATGGAACATTCTGAAGTGGAGATAAGAATGATTTCTGAAGGCTCGGTGTGTGGAAGGAAAATCAAGAGCTAACCAGCGTTCACTGGATAGCCAATTGAACAGCACGGCTGCGAGTGTTAACACGCAGCTGAAACCAGCCTTGGGTTGCTTGGACATTCACCAGTGGTGAAACGAAAACCTGCTGGGAGTGGAGAACAAGATGAATTCAAGATTCGCCTGAATGAATGAAACATTCTGTAGTGTAGATTGCAATGGTTTCTGAGGTTTGTATTGTCTGAACTGGAAAAAGAAGAACTCACCAGTGTTGAGTCGCTAGACCGTGAACAGCACGGGTTCGAGTGTGAATAGACCGCTGAAAACCATCATTGCGTTACTTGAACATTCAGCAGTGGTGCAATGAAAACCTGCCGGGAGTGGAGATTCAGATGAATTCCAGATTCGCAGTGAATGAATGGAACATTCTCTAGTGGTGATTCCAATGATTTCTGAAGGCTGGGTTTTGTGGACACGAAAATGTAGAGCTGAACAGGGTGGAATGGATAGCCAAATGAACAGCACGTCTCGTAGTAAGAACAGGCCACTGAAAACCAGCTTTGGCTTAATTGGACATTCACAAGTGGTGTAACGAAAACCTGACGGGAGTTGAGAATTAGATGAATTTCAGATTTGCCGTCAATGAATGGAACATTCTGTGGAGGAGATACCAATTGTTTCTGAAGTTTGGGTTATGTGGACAGGAAAATGGAGCTGAAGAGGGTTGAGTGGATAGCAAATTGAACAGCACGGCTGAGAGTATGAGCAGGCCACTTAAAACCAGCATTGGCTTACTTGGATATTTACCAGTGGTGTCACGAAAACCTGCCGGGAGTGGAGATTCAGATGAATTCCAGATTCGCTGTGAATGAATGGAACATTCTGTAGTGGAGATAACAATGATTTCTCCAGTCTCTGTGGTGTGGACAGGAAAATGTAGAGCTGGCCAGGGTTGAGTGGATAGCCAATTGAACAGCACCACTGCGCTTGTGAAGAAAACACTTAAAACATTGGGTTACTTGGACATTCAACAGTGGTGTAACGAAAACCTGCCGGGAGTGGAGGTTCAGAGGAATTCCAGATTCGCAGTGAATGAATGGAACATTCTCTAGTGGAGATTCCAACGATTTCTGAAGGCTGGGTCGTGTGGAAGGAAAATCAAGAACTAATCAGGATTTAGTGGAAAGCCAATTGTATAGCATGGCTGCGAGTGTGAACATGCAGCTGAAAACCAGCATTGGGTTACTTGGACATTCATCAGTGGTGTAAGGAAAACCTGCATGGAGTGGAGAGTCAGTTGAATTCCACATTCGCAGTGAATGAATGGAACATTCTGTAGAGGAGATTCCAATGATTTCTGAAGCCTGTGTTGTGTGGACAGGAAAATGAAGAGCTGACCAGGCTTGAATCGATAGCCAAGTAAACAGCAGGGCTGCGAATATGAACAGGCCGCTGAAAACCAGCATTGGGTTACTTGGACATTCAACAGTGGTGTAATGAAAACCTGCGTGGAGTTGAGAGTCAGATGAATTCCAGATTCGCAGTGAATGAATGGAACATTCTGTAGTGGAGATAACAAAGATTTCTGAAGGCTGGTAGTGTGGTGGGACAATGAAGAGCTGAACAGGGTGGAGTGAATTGTCAATTAAACAGCACGGCTGCGAGTATGAACAGGCCTCTGAAAACCAGCATTGGCTTACTTGGACATTCACAAGTGGTGTAATGTTAACCAGGCGGGAGTGGAGAATCAGATAAACTCCAGACTCGCAGTGAATGAATGGAACATTCTGTAGTGGAGATTGCAATGATTTCTGAAATCTGGATTGTGGGGACACGAAAATGAAGAGCTGACCAGTGTTGAGTGGATAGCCTGTAAAAAGCCTCGGCTTCGAATGTGAACAGACCACTGAAAACCAGTATTGCATTACTTCGACTTTCAGCAGTGGTGTAACGAAAGCCTGCGTGGAGTGCAGATTCAGATGAATTCCAGATTCCCAGTGAATGAATGGAACATCCTGTAGTGGAGATTACAATGATTTCTGAAGGCTGGGTTGTGTGCACAGGAAAATGAGGAGCAAAACAGGTTGAGTGGATAGCCAATTGAACAGCACGACTGCGAACATGAACAGGCCTCTGAAAACCAGCATTGTTTTACTTGGACATTCACAAGTGGTGTAAGATAAATCTGCAGGTAGTGGAGATTCAGTTGAATTCCAGATTCGCAGTGAATGAATGGAACATTCTGTACTGGAGATTGCAATGATTTCTCAAGTCTGGATTGTTTGGACATGAAAATGAAGAGCTGACCACAGTTGTGTGGATACCCAGTAAAAAGCAGGGCTTAGAGTGTGAACAGACCGCTGAAAACCAGCATTGTGTTACTTGGACATTCATAAGTGGTGTAATGAAAGCCTACCTGGAGTGCAGATTCAGATGAATTCCAGATTGGCAGTGAATGAATGGAACATTCTGTACTGGCGATTCCAATGATTTCTGAAGTCTGATATTGTGGAAAAGAAAATGAAAGGCTGACCAGGTTTGAGTGGATAGACAATTGAACAGCACACTGCGAGTGTGAAAAGGCGGCTGAAAACCAGCATTGGATTACTTGGTCATTCACCAGTGCTGTAATGAAAACCTGCCTGGAGCGGAGAGTCAGATGAATTGCAGAATCGCAGTGAATGAATGGAACAGTCTGTAGTGGAGAGCCCAATGATTTCTGAAGGCTGGTTTGTGTGGAGAGGAAAATGAAGAGCTGACCAATATTGAGTGGATAGCCCATTGAACAGCACTTCTGCGAGTTGAACATGCCTCTGAAAACCAGTATTGAGTTACTTGGACATTCACCAGTGGCGTAACGAAAACCTGCCAGGAGTGGAGGTTCAGAGGAATTCCAGATTCGCAGTGAATGAATGGAACATTCTCTAGTGGTGATTCCAATGATTTCTGAAGGCTGGGTTTTGTGGACACGAAAATGTAGAGCTGAACAGGGTGGAGTGGATAGCCAAATGAACAGCACGTCTCTTAGTATGAACAGGCCACTGAAAACCAGCATTGGCTTACTTGGACATTCACAAGTGGTGTAACGATAACCCGCCGGGAGTTGAGAGTCAGATGAATTTAAGATTCGCAGTGAATGAACGGAACATTCTGTGGAGGAGATACCAATTATTTCTGAAGGTTGGGTTATGAGGACAGGAAAATGTAGAGCTGAATAGGGTTGGGTGGATAGCAAATTGAACAGCACGGCTGAGTGTGTTAGCAGGCGGCTTAAAACCAGCATTGTCTTCCTTGGACATTTACCAGTGGTGTCACGAAAACCTTCCAGGAGTGGAGACTCTGATGAATTCCAGATTCGCGTGATTGAATGGAACATTCTGTAGTGGTGATTGCCAACATTTAGGAATCTGGATAGTCTGGACAGGATATTGAAGAGCTGACCGATATTGAGTGGATAGCCAATGAACAGCACGGTTTCGAGTGTGAACAGACCACTAAGAAGCAGCATTGCATTACTTGGACATTCATCAGTGGTGTAACGAAAGCCTTCCTGGAATGCAGATTCAGAGTATTTCCAGATTCACAGTGAATGAATGGAAATTTCTGTAGTAGAGATTCCAATGATTTCTGAACGCTGGGTTGTGTGGACAGGAAAATGAAGAGCTGACTAGGTTTGACTGGATTGCCAATTGAACAGCAAGGCTGTGAGTGTGAACAGCCGCTGAAAACCAGCATTGGATTACCTGGTCATTCACCAGTGTTGTTAGGAAAATCTGCCTGGTGTGGAGAGTCAGAGGAATTCCAGATTCGCAGGGAACGAATGGAACATTCTGAAGTGGAGATAAGAATGATTTCTGAAGGCTCGGTGTGTGGAAGGAAAATCAAGAGCTAACCAGCGTTCACTGGATAGCCAATTGAACAGCACGGCTGCGAGTGTTAACACGCAGCTGAAACCAGCCTTGGGTTGCTTGGACATTCACCAGTGGTGAAACGAAAACCTGCTGGGAGTGGAGAACAAGATGAATTCAAGATTCGCCTGAATGAATGAAACATTCTGTAGTGTAGATTGCAATGGTTTCTGAGGTTTGTATTGTCTGAACTGGAAAAAGAAGAACTCACCAGTGTTGAGTCGCTAGACCGTGAACAGCACGGGTTCGAGTGTGAATAGACCGCTGAAAACCATCATTGCGTTACTTGAACATTCAGCAGTGGTGCAATGAAAACCTGCCGGGAGTGGAGATTCAGATGAATTCCAGATTCGCAGTGAATGAATGGAACATTCTCTAGTGGTGATTCCAATGATTTCTGAAGGCTGGGTTTTGTGGACACGAAAATGTAGAGCTGAACAGGGTGGAATGGATAGCCAAATGAACAGCACGTCTCGTAGTAAGAACAGGCCACTGAAAACCAGCTTTGGCTTAATTGGACATTCACAAGTGGTGTAACGAAAACCTGACGGGAGTTGAGAATTAGATGAATTTCAGATTTGCCGTCAATGAATGGAACATTCTGTGGAGGAGATACCAATTGTTTCTGAAGTTTGGGTTATGTGGACAGGAAAATGGAGCTGAAGAGGGTTGAGTGGATAGCAAATTGAACAGCACGGCTGAGAGTATGAGCAGGCCACTTAAAACCAGCATTGGCTTACTTGGATATTTACCAGTGGTGTCACGAAAACCTGCCGGGAGTGGAGATTCAGATGAATTCCAGATTCGCTGTGAATGAATGGAACATTCTGTAGTGGAGATAACAATGATTTCTCCAGTCTCTGTGGTGTGGACAGGAAAATGTAGAGCTGGCCAGGGTTGAGTGGATAGCCAATTGAACAGCACCACTGCGCTTGTGAAGAAAACACTTAAAACATTGGGTTACTTGGACATTCAACAGTGGTGTAACGAAAACCTGCCGGGAGTGGAGGTTCAGAGGAATTCCAGATTCGCAGTGAATGAATGGAACATTCTCTAGTGGAGATTCCAACGATTTCTGAAGGCTGGGTCGTGTGGAAGGAAAATCAAGAACTAATCAGGATTTAGTGGAAAGCCAATTGTATAGCATGGCTGCGAGTGTGAACATGCAGCTGAAAACCAGCATTGGGTTACTTGGACATTCATCAGTGGTGTAAGGAAAACCTGCATGGAGTGGAGAGTCAGTTGAATTCCACATTCGCAGTGAATGAATGGAACATTCTGTAGAGGAGATTCCAATGATTTCTGAAGCCTGTGTTGTGTGGACAGGAAAATGAAGAGCTGACCAGGCTTGAATCGATAGCCAAGTAAACAGCAGGGCTGCGAATATGAACAGGCCGCTGAAAACCAGCATTGGGTTACTTGGACATTCAACAGTGGTGTAATGAAAACCTGCGTGGAGTTGAGAGTCAGATGAATTCCAGATTCGCAGTGAATGAATGGAACATTCTGTAGTGGAGATAACAAAGATTTCTGAAGGCTGGTAGTGTGGTGGGACAATGAAGAGCTGAACAGGGTGGAGTGAATTGTCAATTAAACAGCACGGCTGCGAGTATGAACAGGCCTCTGAAAACCAGCATTGGCTTACTTGGACATTCACAAGTGGTGTAATGTTAACCAGGCGGGAGTGGAGAATCAGATAAACTCCAGACTCGCAGTGAATGAATGGAACATTCTGTAGTGGAGATTGCAATGATTTCTGAAATCTGGATGGTGGGGACACGAAAATGAAGAGCTGACCAGTGTTGAGTGGATAGCCTGTAAAAAGCCTCGGCTTCGAATGTGAACAGACCACTGAAAACCAGTATTGCATTACTTCGACTTTCAGCAGTGGTGTAACGAAAGCCTGCGTGGAGTGCAGATTCAGATGAATTCCAGATTCCCAGTGAATGAATGGAACATCCTGTAGTGGAGATTACAATGATTTCTGAAGGCTGGGTTGTGTGCACAGGAAAATGAGGAGCAAAACAGGTTGAGTGGATAGCCAATTGAACAGCACGACTGCGAACATGAACAGGCCTCTGAAAACCAGCATTGTTTTACTTGGACATTCACAAGTGGTGTAAGATAAATCTGCAGGTAGTGGAGATTCAGTTGAATTCCAGATTCGCAGTGAATGAATGGAACATTCTGTACTGGAGATTGCAATGATTTCTCAAGTCTGGATTGTTTGGACATGAAAATGAAGAGCTGACCACAGTTGTGTGGATACCCAGTAAAAAGCAGGGCTTAGAGTGTGAACAGACCGCTGAAAACCAGCATTGTGTTACTTGGACATTCATAAGTGGTGTAATGAAAGCCTACCTGGAGTGCAGATTCAGATGAATTCCAGATTGGCAGTGAATGAATGGAACATTCTGTACTGGCGATTCCAATGATTTCTGAAGTCTGATATTGTGGAAAAGAAAATGAAAGGCTGACCAGGTTTGAGTGGATAGACAATTGAACAGCACACTGCGAGTGTGAAAAGGCGGCTGAAAACCAGCATTGGATTACTTGGTCATTCACCAGTGCTGTAATGAAAACCTGCCTGGAGCGGAGAGTCAGATGAATTGCAGAATCGCAGTGAATGAATGGAACAGTCTGTAGTGGAGAGCCCAATGATTTCTGAAGGCTGGTTTGTGTGGAGAGGAAAATGAAGAGCTGACCAATATTGAGTGGATAGCCCATTGAACAGCACTTCTGCGAGTTGAACATGCCTCTGAAAACCAGTATTGAGTTACTTGGACATTCACCAGTGGCGTAACGAAAACCTGCCAGGAGTGGAGGTTCAGATGAATTCCAGATTCGCAGTGAATGAATGGAACATTCTCTAGTGGTGATTCCAATGATTTCTGAAGGCTGGGTTTTGTGGACACGAAAATGTAGAGCTGAACAGGGTGGAGTGGATAGCCAAATGAACAGCACGTCTCTTAGTATGAACAGGCCACTGAAAACCAGCATTGGCTTACTTGGACATTCACAAGTAGTGTAACGATAACCCGCCGGGAGTTGAGAGTCAGATGAATTTAAGATTCGCAGTGAATGAACGGAACATTCTGTGGAGGAGATACCAATTATTTCTGAAGGTTGGGTTATGAGGACAGGAAAATGTAGAGCTGAATAGGGTTGGGTGGATAGCAAATTGAACAGCACGGCTGAGTGTGTTAGCAGGCGGCTTAAAACCAGCATTGTCTTCCTTGGACATTTACCAGTGGTGTCACGAAAACCTTCCAGGAGTGGAGACTCTGATGAATTCCAGATTCGCGTGATTGAATGGAACATTCTGTAGTGGTGATTGCCAACATTTAGGAATCTGGATAGTCTGGACAGGATATTGAAGAGCTGACCGATATTGAGTGGATAGCCAATGAACAGCGCGGTTTCGAGTGTGAACAGACCACTAAGAAGCAGCATTGCATTACTTGGACATTCATCAGTGGTGTAACGAAAGCCTTCCTGGAATGCAGATTCAGAGTATTTCCAGATTCACAGTGAATGAATGGAAATTTCTGTAGTAGAGATTCCAATGATTTCTGAACGCTGGGTTGTGTGGACAGGAAAATGAAGAGCTGACTAGGTTTGACTGGATTGCCAATTGAACAGCAAGGCTGTGAGTGTGAACAGCCGCTGAAAACCAGCATTGGATTACCTGGTCATTCACCAGTGTTGTTAGGAAAATCTGCCTGGTGTGGAGAGTCAGAGGAATTCCAGATTCGCAGGGAACGAATGGAACATTCTGAAGTGGAGATAAGAATGATTTCTGAAGGCTCGGTGTGTGGAAGGAAAATCAAGAGCTAACCAGCGTTCACTGGATAGCCAATTGAACAGCACGGCTGCGAGTGTTAACACGCAGCTGAAACCAGCCTTGGGTTGCTTGGACATTCACCAGTGGTGAAACGAAAACCTGCTGGGAGTGGAGAACAAGATGAATTCAAGATTCGCCTGAATGAATGAAACATTCTGTAGTGTAGATTGCAATGGTTTCTGAGGTTTGTATTGTCTGAACTGGAAAAAGAAGAACTCACCAGTGTTGAGTCGCTAGACCGTGAACAGCACGGGTTCGAGTGTGAATAGACCGCTGAAAACCATCATTGCGTTACTTGAACATTCAGCAGTGGTGCAATGAAAACCTGCCGGGAGTGGAGATTCAGATGAATTCCAGATTCGCAGTGAATGAATGGAACATTCTCTAGTGGTGATTCCAATGATTTCTGAAGGCTGGGTTTTGTGGACACGAAAATGTAGAGCTGAACAGGGTGGAATGGATAGCCAAATGAACAGCACGTCTCGTAGTAAGAACAGGCCACTGAAAACCAGCTTTGGCTTAATTGGACATTCACAAGTGGTGTAACGAAAACCTGACGGGAGTTGAGAATTAGATGAATTTCAGATTTGCCGTCAATGAATGGAACATTCTGTGGAGGAGATACCAATTGTTTCTGAAGTTTGGGTTATGTGGACAGGAAAATGGAGCTGAAGAGGGTTGAGTGGATAGCAAATTGAACAGCACGGCTGAGAGTATGAGCAGGCCACTTAAAACCAGCATTGGCTTACTTGGATATTTACCAGTGGTGTCACGAAAACCTGCCGGGAGTGGAGATTCAGATGAATTCCAGATTCGCTGTGAATGAATGGAACATTCTGTAGTGGAGATAACAATGATTTCTCCAGTCTCTGTGGTGTGGACAGGAAAATGTAGAGCTGGCCAGGGTTGAGTGGATAGCCAATTGAACAGCACCACTGCGCTTGTGAAGAAAACACTTAAAACATTGGGTTACTTGGACATTCAACAGTGGTGTAACGAAAACCTGCCGGGAGTGGAGGTTCAGAGGAATTCCAGATTCGCAGTGAATGAATGGAACATTCTCTAGTGGAGATTCCAACGATTTCTGAAGGCTGGGTCGTGTGGAAGGAAAATCAAGAACTAATCAGGATTTAGTGGAAAGCCAATTGTATAGCATGGCTGCGAGTGTGAACATGCAGCTGAAAACCAGCATTGGGTTACTTGGACATTCATCAGTGGTGTAAGGAAAACCTGCATGGAGTGGAGAGTCAGTTGAATTCCACATTCGCAGTGAATGAATGGAACATTCTGTAGAGGAGATTCCAATGATTTCTGAAGCCTGTGTTGTGTGGACAGGAAAATGAAGAGCTGACCAGGCTTGAATCGATAGCCAAGTAAACAGCAGGGCTGCGAATATGAACAGGCCGCTGAAAACCAGCATTGGGTTACTTGGACATTCAACAGTGGTGTAATGAAAACCTGCGTGGAGTTGAGAGTCAGATGAATTCCAGATTCGCAGTGAATGAATGGAACATTCTGTAGTGGAGATAACAAAGATTTCTGAAGGCTGGTAGTGTGGTGGGACAATGAAGAGCTGAACAGGGTGGAGTGAATTGTCAATTAAACAGCACGGCTGCGAGTATGAACAGGCCTCTGAAAACCAGCATTGGCTTACTTGGACATTCACAAGTGGTGTAATGTTAACCAGGCGGGAGTGGAGAATCAGATAAACTCCAGACTCGCAGTGAATGAATGGAACATTCTGTAGTGGAGATTGCAATGATTTCTGAAATCCGGATTGTGGGGACACGAAAATGAAGAGCTGACCAGTGTTGAGTGGATAGCCTGTAAAAAGCCTCGGCTTCGAATGTGAACAGACCACTGAAAACCAGTATTGCATTACTTCGACTTTCAGCAGTGGTGTAACGAAAGCCTGCGTGGAGTGCAGATTCAGATGAATTCCAGATTCCCAGTGAATGAATGGAACATCCTGTAGTGGAGATTACAATGATTTCTGAAGGCTGGGTTGTGTGCACAGGAAAATGAGGAGCAAAACAGGTTGAGTGGATAGCCAATTGAACAGCACGACTGCGAACATGAACAGGCCTCTGAAAACCAGCATTGTTTTACTTGGACATTCACAAGTGGTGTAAGATAAATCTGCAGGTAGTGGAGATTCAGTTGAATTCCAGATTCGCAGTGAATGAATGGAACATTCTGTACTGGAGATTGCAATGATTTCTCAAGTCTGGATTGTTTGGACATGAAAATGAAGAGCTGACCACAGTTGTGTGGATACCCAGTAAAAAGCAGGGCTTAGAGTGTGAACAGACCGCTGAAAACCAGCATTGTGTTACTTGGACATTCATAAGTGGTGTAATGAAAGCCTACCTGGAGTGCAGATTCAGATGAATTCCAGATTGGCAGTGAATGAATGGAACATTCTGTACTGGCGATTCCAATGATTTCTGAAGTCTGATATTGTGGAAAAGAAAATGAAAGGCTGACCAGGTTTGAGTGGATAGACAATTGAACAGCACACTGCGAGTGTGAAAAGGCGGCTGAAAACCAGCATTGGATTACTTGGTCATTCACCAGTGCTGTAATGAAAACCTGCCTGGAGCGGAGAGTCAGATGAATTGCAGAATCGCAGTGAATGAATGGAACAGTCTGTAGTGGAGAGCCCAATGATTTCTGAAGGCTGGTTTGTGTGGAGAGGAAAATGAAGAGCTGACCAATATTGAGTGGATAGCCCATTGAACAGCACTTCTGCGAGTTGAACATGCCTCTGAAAACCAGTATTGAGTTACTTGGACATTCACCAGTGGCGTAACGAAAACCTGCCAGGAGTGGAGGTTCAGATGAATTCCAGATTCGCAGTGAATGAATGGAACATTCTCTAGTGGTGATTCCAAAGATTTCTGAAGGCTGGGTTTTGTGGACACGAAAATGTAGAGCTGAACAGGGTGGAGTGGATAGCCAAATGAACAGCACGTCTCTTAGTATGAACAGGCCACTGAAAACCAGCATTGGCTTACTTGGACATTCACAAGTGGTGTAACGATAACCCGCCGGGAGTTGAGAGTCAGATGAATTTAAGATTCGCAGTGAATGAACGGAACATTCTGTGGAGGAGATACCAATTATTTCTGAAGGTTGGGTTATGAGGACAGGAAAATGTAGAGCTGAATAGGGTTGGGTGGATAGCAAATTGAACAGCACGGCTGAGTGTGTTAGCAGGCGGCTTAAAACCAGCATTGTCTTCCTTGGACATTTACCAGTGGTGTCACGAAAACCTTCCAGGAGTGGAGACTCTGATGAATTCCAGATTCGCGTGATTGAATGGAACATTCTGTAGTGGTGATTGCCAACATTTAGGAATCTGGATAGTCTGGACAGGATATTGAAGAGCTGACCGATATTGAGTGGATAGCCAATGAACAGCACGGTTTCGAGTGTGAACAGACCACTAAGAAGCAGCATTGCATTACTTGGACATTCATCAGTGGTGTAACGAAAGCCTTCCTGGAATGCAGATTCAGAGTATTTCCAGATTCACAGTGAATGAATGGAAATTTCTGTAGTAGAGATTCCAATGATTTCTGAACGCTGGGTTGTGTGGACAGGAAAATGAAGAGCTGACTAGGTTTGACTGGATTGCCAATTGAACAGCAAGGCTGTGAGTGTGAACAGCCGCTGAAAACCAGCATTGGATTACCTGGTCATTCACCAGTGTTGTTAGGAAAATCTGCCTGGTGTGGAGAGTCAGAGGAATTCCAGATTCGCAGGGAACGAATGGAACATTCTGAAGTGGAGATAAGAATGATTTCTGAAGGCTCGGTGTGTGGAAGGAAAATCAAGAGCTAACCAGCGTTCACTGGATAGCCAATTGAACAGCACGGCTGCGAGTGTTAACACGCAGCTGAAACCAGCCTTGGGTTGCTTGGACATTCACCAGTGGTGAAACGAAAACCTGCTGGGAGTGGAGAACAAGATGAATTCAAGATTCGCCTGAATGAATGAAACATTCTGTAGTGTAGATTGCAATGGTTTCTGAGGTTTGTATTGTCTGAACTGGAAAAAGAAGAACTCACCAGTGTTGAGTCGCTAGACCGTGAACAGCACGGGTTCGAGTGTGAATAGACCGCTGAAAACCATCATTGCGTTACTTGAACATTCAGCAGTGGTGCAATGAAAACCTGCCGGGAGTGGAGATTCAGATGAATTCCAGATTCGCAGTGAATGAATGGAACATTCTCTAGTGGTGATTCCAATGATTTCTGAAGGCTGGGTTTTGTGGACACGAAAATGTAGAGCTGAACAGGGTGGAATGGATAGCCAAATGAACAGCACGTCTCGTAGTAAGAACAGGCCACTGAAAACCAGCTTTGGCTTAATTGGACATTCACAAGTGGTGTAACGAAAACCTGACGGGAGTTGAGAATTAGATGAATTTCAGATTTGCCGTCAATGAATGGAACATTCTGTGGAGGAGATACCAATTGTTTCTGAAGTTTGGGTTATGTGGACAGGAAAATGGAGCTGAAGAGGGTTGAGTGGATAGCAAATTGAACAGCACGGCTGAGAGTATGAGCAGGCCACTTAAAACCAGCATTGGCTTACTTGGATATTTACCAGTGGTGTCACGAAAACCTGCCGGGAGTGGAGATTCAGATGAATTCCAGATTCGCTGTGAATGAATGGAACATTCTGTAGTGGAGATAACAATGATTTCTCCAGTCTCTGTGGTGTGGACAGGAAAATGTAGAGCTGGCCAGGGTTGAGTGGATAGCCAATTGAACAGCACCACTGCGCTTGTGAAGAAAACACTTAAAACATTGGGTTACTTGGACATTCAACAGTGGTGTAACGAAAACCTGCCGGGAGTGGAGGTTCAGAGGAATTCCAGATTCGCAGTGAATGAATGGAACATTCTCTAGTGGAGATTCCAACGATTTCTGAAGGCTGGGTCGTGTGGAAGGAAAATCAAGAACTAATCAGGATTTAGTGGAAAGCCAATTGTATAGCATGGCTGCGAGTGTGAACATGCAGCTGAAAACCAGCATTGGGTTACTTGGACATTCATCAGTGGTGTAAGGAAAACCTGCATGGAGTGGAGAGTCAGTTGAATTCCACATTCGCAGTGAATGAATGGAACATTCTGTAGAGGAGATTCCAATGATTTCTGAAGCCTGTGTTGTGTGGACAGGAAAATGAAGAGCTGACCAGGCTTGAATCGATAGCCAAGTAAACAGCAGGGCTGCGAATATGAACAGGCCGCTGAAAACCAGCATTGGGTTACTTGGACATTCAACAGTGGTGTAATGAAAACCTGCGTGGAGTTGAGAGTCAGATGAATTCCAGATTCGCAGTGAATGAATGGAACATTCTGTAGTGGAGATAACAAAGATTTCTGAAGGCTGGTAGTGTGGTGGGACAATGAAGAGCTGAACAGGGTGGAGTGAATTGTCAATTAAACAGCACGGCTGCGAGTATGAACAGGCCTCTGAAAACCAGCATTGGCTTACTTGGACATTCACAAGTGGTGTAATGTTAACCAGGCGGGAGTGGAGAATCAGATAAACTCCAGACTCGCAGTGAATGAATGGAACATTCTGTAGTGGAGATTGCAATGATTTCTGAAATCTGGATTGTGGGGACACGAAAATGAAGAGCTGACCAGTGTTGAGTGGATAGCCTGTAAAAAGCCTCGGCTTCGAATGTGAACAGACCACTGAAAACCAGTATTGCATTACTTCGACTTTCAGCAGTGGTGTAACGAAAGCCTGCGTGGAGTGCAGATTCAGATGAATTCCAGATTCCCAGTGAATGAATGGAACATCCTGTAGTGGAGATTACAATGATTTCTGAAGGCTGGGTTGTGTGCACAGGAAAATGAGGAGCAAAACAGGTTGAGTGGATAGCCAATTGAACAGCACGACTGCGAACATGAACAGGCCTCTGAAAACCAGCATTGTTTTACTTGGACATTCACAAGTGGTGTAAGATAAATCTGCAGGTAGTGGAGATTCAGTTGAATTCCAGATTCGCAGTGAATGAATGGAACATTCTGTACTGGAGATTGCAATGATTTCTCAAGTCTGGATTGTTTGGACATGAAAATGAAGAGCTGACCACAGTTGTGTGGATACCCAGTAAAAAGCAGGGCTTAGAGTGTGAACAGACCGCTGAAAACCAGCATTGTGTTACTTGGACATTCATAAGTGGTGTAATGAAAGCCCACCTGGAGTGCAGATTCAGATGAATTCCAGATTGGCAGTGAATGAATGGAACATTCTGTACTGGCGATTCCAATGATTTCTGAAGTCTGATATTGTGGAAAAGAAAATGAAAGGCTGACCAGGTTTGAGTGGATAGACAATTGAACAGCACACTGCGAGTGTGAAAAGGCGGCTGAAAACCAGCATTGGATTACTTGGTCATTCACCAGTGCTGTAATGAAAACCTGCCTGGAGCGGAGAGTCAGATGAATTGCAGAATCGCAGTGAATGAATGGAACAGTCTGTAGTGGAGAGCCCAATGATTTCTGAAGGCTGGTTTGTGTGGAGAGGAAAATGAAGAGCTGACCAATATTGAGTGGATAGCCCATTGAACAGCACTTCTGCGAGTTGAACATGCCTCTGAAAACCAGTATTGAGTTACTTGGACATTCACCAGTGGCGTAACGAAAACCTGCCAGGAGTGGAGGTTCAGAGGAATTCCAGATTCGCAGTGAATGAATGGAACATTCTCTAGTGGTGATTCCAATGATTTCTGAAGGCTGGGTTTTGTGGACACGAAAATGTAGAGCTGAACAGGGTGGAGTGGATAGCCAAATGAACAGCACGTCTCTTAGTATGAACAGGCCACTGAAAACCAGCATTGGCTTACTTGGACATTCACAAGTGGTGTAACGATAACCCGCCGGGAGTTGAGAGTCAGATGAATTTAAGATTCGCAGTGAATGAACGGAACATTCTGTGGAGGAGATACCAATTATTTCTGAAGGTTGGGTTATGAGGACAGGAAAATGTAGAGCTGAATAGGGTTGGGTGGATAGCAAATTGAACAGCACGGCTGAGTGTGTTAGCAGGCGGCTTAAAACCAGCATTGTCTTCCTTGGACATTTACCAGTGGTGTCACGAAAACCTTCCAGGAGTGGAGACTCTGATGAATTCCAGATTCGCGTGATTGAATGGAACATTCTGTAGTGGTGATTGCCAACATTTAGGAATCTGGATAGTCTGGACAGGATATTGAAGAGCTGACCGATATTGAGTGGTAAGCCAATGAACAGCACGGTTTCGAGTGTGAACAGACCACTAAGAAGCAGCATTGCATTACTTGGACATTCATCAGTGGTGTAACGAAAGCCTTCCTGGAATGCAGATTCAGAGTATTTCCAGATTCACAGTGAATGAATGGAAATTTCTGTAGTAGAGATTCCAATGATTTCTGAACGCTGGGTTGTGTGGACAGGAAAATGAAGAGCTGACTAGGTTTGACTGGATTGCCAATTGAACAGCAAGGCTGTGAGTGTGAACAGCCGCTGAAAACCAGCATTGGATTACCTGGTCATTCACCAGTGTTGTTAGGAAAATCTGCCTGGTGTGGAGAGTCAGAGGAATTCCAGATTCGCAGGGAACGAATGGAACATTCTGAAGTGGAGATAAGAATGATTTCTGAAGGCTCGGTGTGTGGAAGGAAAATCAAGAGCTAACCAGCGTTCACTGGATAGCCAATTGAACAGCACGGCTGCGAGTGTTAACACGCAGCTGAAACCAGCCTTGGGTTGCTTGGACATTCACCAGTGGTGAAACGAAAACCTGCTGGGAGTGGAGAACAAGATGAATTCAAGATTCGCCTGAATGAATGAAACATTCTGTAGTGTAGATTGCAATGGTTTCTGAGGTTTGTATTGTCTGAACTGGAAAAAGAAGAACTCACCAGTGTTGAGTCGCTAGACCGTGAACAGCACGGGTTCGAGTGTGAATAGACCGCTGAAAACCATCATTGCGTTACTTGAACATTCAGCAGTGGTGCAATGAAAACCTGCCGGGAGTGGAGATTCAGATGAATTCCAGATTCGCAGTGAATGAATGGAACATTCTCTAGTGGTGATTCCAATGATTTCTGAAGGCTGGGTTTTGTGGACACGAAAATGTAGAGCTGAACAGGGTGGAATGGATAGCCAAATGAACAGCACGTCTCGTAGTAAGAACAGGCCACTGAAAACCAGCTTTGGCTTAATTGGACATTCACAAGTGGTGTAACGAAAACCTGACGGGAGTTGAGAATTAGATGAATTTCAGATTTGCCGTCAATGAATGGAACATTCTGTGGAGGAGATACCAATTGTTTCTGAAGTTTGGGTTATGTGGACAGGAAAATGGAGCTGAAGAGGGTTGAGTGGATAGCAAATTGAACAGCACGGCTGAGAGTATGAGCAGGCCACTTAAAACCAGCATTGGCTTACTTGGATATTTACCAGTGGTGTCACGAAAACCTGCCGGGAGTGGAGATTCAGATGAATTCCAGATTCGCTGTGAATGAATGGAACATTCTGTAGTGGAGATAACAATGATTTCTCCAGTCTCTGTGGTGTGGACAGGAAAATGTAGAGCTGGCCAGGGTTGAGTGGATAGCCAATTGAACAGCACCACTGCGCTTGTGAAGAAAACACTTAAAACATTGGGTTACTTGGACATTCAACAGTGGTGTAACGAAAACCTGCCGGGAGTGGAGGTTCAGAGGAATTCCAGATTCGCAGTGAATGAATGGAACATTCTCTAGTGGAGATTCCAACGATTTCTGAAGGCTGGGTCGTGTGGAAGGAAAATCAAGAACTAATCAGGATTTCGTGGAAAGCCAATTGTATAGCATGGCTGCGAGTGTGAACATGCAGCTGAAAACCAGCATTGGGTTACTTGGACATTCATCAGTGGTGTAAGGAAAACCTGCATGGAGTGGAGAGTCAGTTGAATTCCACATTCGCAGTGAATGAATGGAACATTCTGTAGAGGAGATTCCAATGATTTCTGAAGCCTGTGTTGTGTGGACAGGAAAATGAAGAGCTGACCAGGCTTGAATCGATAGCCAAGTAAACAGCAGGGCTGCGAATATGAACAGGCCGCTGAAAACCAGCATTGGGTTACTTGGACATTCAACAGTGGTGTAATGAAAACCTGCGTGGAGTTGAGAGTCAGATGAATTCCAGATTCGCAGTGAATGAATGGAACATTCTGTAGTGGAGATAACAAAGATTTCTGAAGGCTGGTAGTGTGGTGGGACAATGAAGAGCTGAACAGGGTGGAGTGAATTGTCAATTAAACAGCACGGCTGCGAGTATGAACAGGCCTCTGAAAACCAGCATTGGCTTACTTGGACATTCACAAGTGGTGTAATGTTAACCAGGCGGGAGTGGAGAATCAGATAAACTCCAGACTCGCAGTGAATGAATGGAACATTCTGTAGTGGAGATTGCAATGATTTCTGAAATCTGGATTGTGGGGACACGAAAATGAAGAGCTGACCAGTGTTGAGTGGATAGCCTGTAAAAAGCCTCGGCTTCGAATGTGAACAGACCACTGAAAACCAGTATTGCATTACTTCGACTTTCAGCAGTGGTGTAACGAAAGCCTGCGTGGAGTGCAGATTCAGATGAATTCCAGATTCCCAGTGAATGAATGGAACATCCTGTAGTGGAGATTACAATGATTTCTGAAGGCTGGGTTGTGTGCACAGGAAAATGAGGAGCAAAACAGGTTGAGTGGATAGCCAATTGAACAGCACGACTGCGAACATGAACAGGCCTCTGAAAACCAGCATTGTTTTACTTGGACATTCACAAGTGGTGTAAGATAAATCTGCAGGTAGTGGAGATTCAGTTGAATTCCAGATTCGCAGTGAATGAATGGAACATTCTGTACTGGAGATTGCAATGATTTCTCAAGTCTGGATTGTTTGGACATGAAAATGAAGAGCTGACCACAGTTGTGTGGATACCCAGTAAAAAGCAGGGCTTAGAGTGTGAACAGACCGCTGAAAACCAGCATTGTGTTACTTGGACATTCATAAGTGGTGTAATGAAAGCCTACCTGGAGTGCAGATTCAGATGAATTCCAGATTGGCAGTGAATGAATGGAACATTCTGTACTGGCGATTCCAATGATTTCTGAAGTCTGATATTGTGGAAAAGAAAATGAAAGGCTGACCAGGTTTGAGTGGATAGACAATTGAACAGCACACTGCGAGTGTGAAAAGGCGGCTGAAAACCAGCATTGGATTACTTGGTCATTCACCAGTGCTGTAATGAAAACCTGCCTGGAGCGGAGAGTCAGATGAATTGCAGAATCGCAGTGAATGAATGGAACAGTCTGTAGTGGAGAGCCCAATGATTTCTGAAGGCTGGTTTGTGTGGAGAGGAAAATGAAGAGCTGACCAATATTGAGTGGATAGCCCATTGAACAGCACTTCTGCGAGTTGAACATGCCTCTGAAAACCAGTATTGAGTTACTTGGACATTCACCAGTGGCGTAACGAAAACCTGCCAGGAGTGGAGGTTCAGAGGAATTCCAGATTCGCAGTGAATGAATGGAACATTCTCTAGTGGTGATTCCAATGATTTCTGAAGGCTGGGTTTTGTGGACACGAAAATGTAGAGCTGAACAGGGTGGAGTGGATAGCCAAATGAACAGCACGTCTCTTAGTATGAACAGGCCACTGAAAACCAGCATTGGCTTACTTGGACATTCACAAGTGGTGTAACGATAACCCGCCGGGAGTTGAGAGTCAGATGAATTTAAGATTCGCAGTGAATGAACGGAACATTCTGTGGAGGAGATACCAATTATTTCTGAAGGTTGGGTTATGAGGACAGGAAAATGTAGAGCTGAATAGGGTTGGGTGGATAGCAAATTGAACAGCACGGCTGAGTGTGTTAGCAGGCGGCTTAAAACCAGCATTGTCTTCCTTGGACATTTACCAGTGGTGTCACGAAAACCTTCCAGGAGTGGAGACTCTGATGAATTCCAGATTCGCGTGATTGAATGGAACATTCTGTAGTGGTGATTGCCAACATTTAGGAATCTGGATAGTCTGGACAGGATATTGAAGAGCTGACCGATATTGAGTGGATAGCCAATGAACAGCACGGTTTCGAGTGTGAACAGACCACTAAGAAGCAGCATTGCATTACTTGGACATTCATCAGTGGTGTAACGAAAGCCTTCCTGGAATGCAGATTCAGAGTATTTCCAGATTCACAGTGAATGAATGGAAATTTCTGTAGTAGAGATTCCAATGATTTCTGAACGCTGGGTTGTGTGGACAGGAAAATGAAGAGCTGACTAGGTTTGACTGGATTGCCAATTGAACAGCAAGGCTGTGAGTGTGAACAGCCGCTGAAAACCAGCATTGGATTACCTGGTCATTCACCAGTGTTGTTAGGAAAATCTGCCTGGTGTGGAGAGTCAGAGGAATTCCAGATTCGCAGGAAACGAATGGAACATTCTGAAGTGGAGATAAGAATGATTTCTGAAGGCTCGGTGTGTGGAAGGAAAATCAAGAGCTAACCAGCGTTCACTGGATAGCCAATTGAACAGCACGGCTGCGAGTGTTAACACGCAGCTGAAACCAGCCTTGGGTTGCTTGGACATTCACCAGTGGTGAAACGAAAACCTGCTGGGAGTGGAGAACAAGATGAATTCAAGATTCGCCTGAATGAATGAAACATTCTGTAGTGTAGATTGCAATGGTTTCTGAGGTTTGTATTGTCTGAACTGGAAAAAGAAGAACTCACCAGTGTTGAGTCGCTAGACCGTGAACAGCACGGGTTCGAGTGTGAATAGACCGCTGAAAACCATCATTGCGTTACTTGAACATTCAGCAGTGGTGCAATGAAAACCTGCCGGGAGTGGAGATTCAGATGAATTCCAGATTCGCAGTGAATGAATGGAACATTCTCTAGTGGTGATTCCAATGATTTCTGAAGGCTGGGTTTTGTGGACACGAAAATGTAGAGCTGAACAGGGTGGAATGGATAGCCAAATGAACAGCACGTCTCGTAGTAAGAACAGGCCACTGAAAACCAGCTTTGGCTTAATTGGACATTCACAAGTGGTGTAACGAAAACCTGACGGGAGTTGAGAATTAGATGAATTTCAGATTTGCCGTCAATGAATGGAACATTCTGTGGAGGAGATACCAATTGTTTCTGAAGTTTGGGTTATGTGGACAGGAAAATGGAGCTGAAGAGGGTTGAGTGGATAGCAAATTGAACAGCACGGCTGAGAGTATGAGCAGGCCACTTAAAACCAGCATTGGCTTACTTGGATATTTACCAGTGGTGTCACGAAAACCTGCCGGGAGTGGAGATTCAGATGAATTCCAGATTCGCTGTGAATGAATGGAACATTCTGTAGTGGAGATAACAATGATTTCTCCAGTCTCTGTGGTGTGGACAGGAAAATGTAGAGCTGGCCAGGGTTGAGTGGATAGCCAATTGAACAGCACCACTGCGCTTGTGAAGAAAACACTTAAAACATTGGGTTACTTGGACATTCAACAGTGGTGTAACGAAAACCTGCCGGGAGTGGAGGTTCAGAGGAATTCCAGATTCGCAGTGAATGAATGGAACATTCTCTAGTGGAGATTCCAACGATTTCTGAAGGCTGGGTCGTGTGGAAGGAAAATCAAGAACTAATCAGGATTTAGTGGAAAGCCAATTGTATAGCATGGCTGCGAGTGTGAACATGCAGCTGAAAACCAGCATTGGGTTACTTGGACATTCATCAGTGGTGTAAGGAAAACCTGCATGGAGTGGAGAGTCAGTTGAATTCCACATTCGCAGTGAATGAATGGAACATTCTGTAGAGGAGATTCCAATGATTTCTGAAGCCTGTGTTGTGTGGACAGGAAAATGAAGAGCTGACCAGGCTTGAATCGATAGCCAAGTAAACAGCAGGGCTGCGAATATGAACAGGCCGCTGAAAACCAGCATTGGGTTACTTGGACATTCAACAGTGGTGTAATGAAAACCTGCGTGGAGTTGAGAGTCAGATGAATTCCAGATTCGCAGTGAATGAATGGAACATTCTGTAGTGGAGATAACAAAGATTTCTGAAGGCTGGTAGTGTGGTGGGACAATGAAGAGCTGAACAGGGTGGAGTGAATTGTCAATTAAACAGCACGGCTGCGAGTATGAACAGGCCTCTGAAAACCAGCATTGGCTTACTTGGACATTCACAAGTGGTGTAATGTTAACCAGGCGGGAGTGGAGAATCAGATAAACTCCAGACTCGCAGTGAATGAATGGAACATTCTGTAGTGGAGATTGCAATGATTTCTGAAATCTGGATTGTGGGGACACGAAAATGAAGAGCTGACCAGTGTTGAGTGGATAGCCTGTAAAAAGCCTCGGCTTCGAATGTGAACAGACCACTGAAAACCAGTATTGCATTACTTCGACTTTCAGCAGTGGTGTAACGAAAGCCTGCGTGGAGTGCAGATTCAGATGAATTCCAGATTCCCAGTGAATGAATGGAACATCCTGTAGTGGAGATTACAATGATTTCTGAAGGCTGGGTTGTGTGCACAGGAAAATGAGGAGCAAAACAGGTTGAGTGGATAGCCAATTGAACAGCACGACTGCGAACATGAACAGGCCTCTGAAAACCAGCATTGTTTTACTTGGACATTCACAAGTGGTGTAAGATAAATCTGCAGGTAGTGGAGATTCAGTTGAATTCCAGATTCGCAGTGAATGAATGGAACATTCTGTACTGGAGATTGCAATGATTTCTCAAGTCTGGATTGTTTGGACATGAAAATGAAGAGCTGACCACAGTTGTGTGGATACCCAGTAAAAAGCAGGGCTTAGAGTGTGAACAGACCGCTGAAAACCAGCATTGTGTTACTTGGACATTCATAAGTGGTGTAATGAAAGCCTACCTGGAGTGCAGATTCAGATGAATTCCAGATTGGCAGTGAATGAATGGAACATTCTGTACTGGCGATTCCAATGATTTCTGAAGTCTGATATTGTGGAAAAGAAAATGAAAGGCTGACCAGGTTTGAGTGGATAGACAATTGAACAGCACACTGCGAGTGTGAAAAGGCGGCTGAAAACCAGCATTGGATTACTTGGTCATTCACCAGTGCTGTAATGAAAACCTGCCTGGAGTGGAGAGTCAGATGAATTGCAGAATCGCAGTGAATGAATGGAACAGTCTGTAGTGGAGAGCCCAATGATTTCTGAAGGCTGGTTTGTGTGGAGAGGAAAATGAAGAGCTGACCAATATTGAGTGGATAGCCCATTGAACAGCACTTCTGCGAGTTGAACATGCCTCTGAAAACCAGTATTGAGTTACTTGGACATTCACCAGTGGCGTAACGAAAACCTGCCAGGAGTGGAGGTTCAGATGAATTCCAGATTCGCAGTGAATGAATGGAACATTCTCTAGTGGTGATTCCAATGATTTCTGAAGGCTGGGTTTTGTGGACACGAGAATGTAGAGCTGAACAGGGTGGAGTGGATAGCCAAATGAACAGCACGTCTCTTAGTATGAACAGGCCACTGAAAACCAGCATTGGCTTACTTGGACATTCACAAGTGGTGTAACGATAACCCGCCGGGAGTTGAGAGTCAGATGAATTTAAGATTCGCAGTGAATGAACGGAACATTCTGTGGAGGAGATACCAATTATTTCTGAAGGTTGGGTTATGAGGACAGGAAAATGTAGAGCTGAATAGGGTTGGGTGGATAGCAAATTGAACAGCACGGCTGAGTGTGTTAGCAGGCGGCTTAAAACCAGCATTGTCTTCCTTGGACATTTACCAGTGGTGTCACGAAAACCTTCCAGGAGTGGAGACTCTGATGAATTCCAGATTCGCGTGATTGAATGGAACATTCTGTAGTGGTGATTGCCAACATTTAGGAATCTGGATAGTCTGGACAGGATATTGAAGAGCTGACCGATATTGAGTGGATAGCCAATGAACAGCACGGTTTCGAGTGTGAACAGACCACTAAGAAGCAGCATTGCATTACTTGGACATTCATCAGTGGTGTAACGAAAGCCTTCCTGGAATGCAGATTCAGAGTATTTCCAGATTCACAGTGAATGAATGGAAATTTCTGTAGTAGAGATTCCAATGATTTCTGAACGCTGGGTTGTGTGGACAGGAAAATGAAGAGCTGACTAGGTTTGACTGGATTGCCAATTGAACAGCAAGGCTGTGAGTGTGAACAGCCGCTGAAAACCAGCATTGGATTACCTGGTCATTCACCAGTGTTGTTAGGAAAATCTGCCTGGTGTGGAGTGTCAGAGGAATTCCAGATTCGCAGGGAACGAATGGAACATTCTGAAGTGGAGATAAGAATGATTTCTGAAGGCTCGGTGTGTGGAAGGAAAATCAAGAGCTAACCAGCGTTCACTGGATAGCCAATTGAACAGCACGGCTGCGAGTGTTAACACGCAGCTGAAACCAGCCTTGGGTTGCTTGGACATTCACCAGTGGTGAAACGAAAACCTGCTGGGAGTGGAGAACAAGATGAATTCAAGATTCGCCTGAATGAATGAAACATTCTGTAGTGTAGATTGCAATGGTTTCTGAGGTTTGTATTGTCTGAACTGGAAAAAGAAGAACTCACCAGTGTTGAGTCGCTAGACCGTGAACAGCACGGGTTCGAGTGTGAATAGACCGCTGAAAACCATCATTGCGTTACTTGAACATTCAGCAGTGGTGCAATGAAAACCTGCCGGGAGTGGAGATTCAGATGAATTCCAGATTCGCAGTGAATGAATGGAACATTCTCTAGTGGTGATTCCAATGATTTCTGAAGGCTGGGTTTTGTGGACACGAAAATGTAGAGCTGAACAGGGTGGAATGGATAGCCAAATGAACAGCACGTCTCGTAGTAAGAACAGGCCACTGAAAACCAGCTTTGGCTTAATTGGACATTCACAAGTGGTGTAACGAAAACCTGACGGGAGTTGAGAATTAGATGAATTTCAGATTTGCCGTCAATGAATGGAACATTCTGTGGAGGAGATACCAATTGTTTCTGAAGTTTGGGTTATGTGGACAGGAAAATGGAGCTGAAGAGGGTTGAGTGGATAGCAAATTGAACAGCACGGCTGAGAGTATGAGCAGGCCACTTAAAACCAGCATTGGCTTACTTGGATATTTACCAGTGGTGTCACGAAAACCTGCCGGGAGTGGAGATTCAGATGAATTCCAGATTCGCTGTGAATGAATGGAACATTCTGTAGTGGAGATAACAATGATTTCTCCAGTCTCTGTGGTGTGGACAGGAAAATGTAGAGCTGGCCAGGGTTGAGTGGATAGCCAATTGAACAGCACCACTGCGCTTGTGAAGAAAACACTTAAAACATTGGGTTACTTGGACATTCAACAGTGGTGTAACGAAAACCTGCCGGGAGTGGAGGTTCAGAGGAATTCCAGATTCGCAGTGAATGAATGGAACATTCTCTAGTGGAGATTCCAACGATTTCTGAAGGCTGGGTCGTGTGGAAGGAAAATCAAGAACTAATCAGGATTTAGTGGAAAGCCAATTGTATAGCATGGCTGCGAGTGTGAACATGCAGCTGAAAACCAGCATTGGGTTACTTGGACATTCATCAGTGGTGTAAGGAAAACCTGCATGGAGTGGAGAGTCAGTTGAATTCCACATTCGCAGTGAATGAATGGAACATTCTGTAGAGGAGATTCCAATGATTTCTGAAGCCTGTGTTGTGTGGACAGGAAAATGAAGAGCTGACCAGGCTTGAATCGATAGCCAAGTAAACAGCAGGGCTGCGAATATGAACAGGCCGCTGAAAACCAGCATTGGGTTACTTGGACATTCAACAGTGGTGTAATGAAAACCTGCGTGGAGTTGAGAGTCAGATGAATTCCAGATTCGCAGTGAATGAATGGAACATTCTGTAGTGGAGATAACAAAGATTTCTGAAGGCTGGTAGTGTGGTGGGACAATGAAGAGCTGAACAGGGTGGAGTGAATTGTCAATTAAACAGCACGGCTGCGAGTATGAACAGGCCTCTGAAAACCAGCATTGGCTTACTTGGACATTCACAAGTGGTGTAATGTTAACCAGGCGGGAGTGGAGAATCAGATAAACTCCAGACTCGCAGTGAATGAATGGAACATTCTGTAGTGGAGATTGCAATGATTTCTGAAATCTGGATTGTGGGGACACGAAAATGAAGAGCTGACCAGTGTTGAGTGGATAGCCTGTAAAAAGCCTCGGCTTCGAATGTGAACAGACCACTGAAAACCAGTATTGCATTACTTCGACTTTCAGCAGTGGTGTAACGAAAGCCTGCGTGGAGTGCAGATTCAGATGAATTCCAGATTCCCAGTGAATGAATGGAACATCCTGTAGTGGAGATTACAATGATTTCTGAAGGCTGGGTTGTGTGCACAGGAAAATGAGGAGCAAAACAGGTTGAGTGGATAGCCAATTGAACAGCACGACTGCGAACATGAACAGGCCTCTGAAAACCAGCATTGTTTTACTTGGACATTCACAAGTGGTGTAAGATAAATCTGCAGGTAGTGGAGATTCAGTTGAATTCCAGATTCGCAGTGAATGAATGGAACATTCTGTACTGGAGATTGCAATGATTTCTCAAGTCTGGATTGTTTGGACATGAAAATGAAGAGCTGACCACAGTTGTGTGGATACCCAGTAAAAAGCAGGGCTTAGAGTGTGAACAGACCGCTGAAAACCAGCATTGTGTTACTTGGACATTCATAAGTGGTGTAATGAAAGCCTACCTGGAGTGCAGATTCAGATGAATTCCAGATTGGCAGTGAATGAATGGAACATTCTGTACTGGCGATTCCAATGATTTCTGAAGTCTGATATTGTGGAAAAGAAAATGAAAGGCTGACCAGGTTTGAGTGGATAGACAATTGAACAGCACACTGCGAGTGTGAAAAGGCGGCTGAAAACCAGCATTGGATTACTTGGTCATTCACCAGTGCTGTAATGAAAACCTGCCTGGAGCGGAGAGTCAGATGAATTGCAGAATCGCAGTGAATGAATGGAACAGTCTGTAGTGGAGAGCCCAATGATTTCTGAAGGCTGGTTTGTGTGGAGAGGAAAATGAAGAGCTGACCAATATTGAGTGGATAGCCCATTGAACAGCACTTCTGCGAGTTGAACATGCCTCTGAAAACCAGTATTGAGTTACTTGGACATTCACCAGTGGCGTAACGAAAACCTGCCAGGAGTGGAGGTTCAGATGAATTCCAGATTCGCAGTGAATGAATGGAACATTCTCTAGTGGTGATTCCAATGATTTCTGAAGGCTGGGTTTTGTGGACACGAGAATGTAGAGCTGAACAGGGTGGAGTGGATAGCCAAATGAACAGCACGTCTCTTAGTATGAACAGGCCACTGAAAACCAGCATTGGCTTACTTGGACATTCACAAGTGGTGTAACGATAACCCGCCGGGAGTTGAGAGTCAGATGAATTTAAGATTCGCAGTGAATGAACGGAACATTCTGTGGAGGAGATACCAATTATTTCTGAAGGTTGGGTTATGAGGACAGGAAAATGTAGAGCTGAATAGGGTTGGGTGGATAGCAAATTGAACAGCACGGCTGAGTGTGTTAGCAGGCGGCTTAAAACCAGCATTGTCTTCCTTGGACATTTACCAGTGGTGTCACGAAAACCTTCCAGGACTGGAGACTCTGATGAATTCCAGATTCGCGTGATTGAATGGAACATTCTGTAGTGGTGATTGCCAACATTTAGGAATCTGGATAGTCTGGACAGGATATTGAAGAGCTGACCGATATTGAGTGGATAGCCAATGAACAGCACGGTTTCGAGTGTGAACAGACCACTAAGAAGCAGCATTGCATTACTTGGACATTCATCAGTGGTGTAACGAAAGCCTTCCTGGAATGCAGATTCAGAGTATTTCCAGATTCACAGTGAATGAATGGAAATTTCTGTAGCAGAGATTCCAATGATTTCTGAACGCTGGGTTGTGTGGACAGGAAAATGAAGAGCTGACTAGGTTTGACTGGATTGCCAATTGAACAGCAAGGCTGTGAGTGTGAACAGCCGCTGAAAACCAGCATTGGATTACCTGGTCATTCACCAGTGTTGTTAGGAAAATCTGCCTGGTGTGGAGAGTCAGAGGAATTCCAGATTCGCAGGGAACGAATGGAACATTCTGAAGTGGAGATAAGAATGATTTCTGAAGGCTCGGTGTGTGGAAGGAAAATCAAGAGCTAACCAGCGTTCACTGGATAGCCAATTGAACAGCACGGCTGCGAGTGTTAACACGCAGCTGAAACCAGCCTTGGGTTGCTTGGACATTCACCAGTGGTGAAACGAAAACCTGCTGGGAGTGGAGAACAAGATGAATTCAAGATTCGCCTGAATGAATGAAACATTCTGTAGTGTAGATTGCAATGGTTTCTGAGGTTTGTATTGTCTGAACTGGAAAAAGAAGAACTCACCAGTGTTGAGTCGCTAGACCGTGAACAGCACGGGTTCGAGTGTGAATAGACCGCTGAAAACCATCATTGCGTTACTTGAACATTCAGCAGTGGTGCAATGAAAACCTGCCGGGAGTGGAGATTCAGATGAATTCCAGATTCGCAGTGAATGAATGGAACATTCTCTAGTGGTGATTCCAATGATTTCTGAAGGCTGGGTTTTGTGGACACGAAAATGTAGAGCTGAACAGGGTGGAATGGATAGCCAAATGAACAGCACGTCTCGTAGTAAGAACAGGCCACTGAAAACCAGCTTTGGCTTAATTGGACATTCACAAGTGGTGTAACGAAAACCTGACGGGAGTTGAGAATTTGATGAATTTCAGATTTGCCGTCAATGAATGGAACATTCTGTGGAGGAGATACCAATTGTTTCTGAAGTTTGGGTTATGTGGACAGGAAAATGGAGCTGAAGAGGGTTGAGTGGATAGCAAATTGAACAGCACGGCTGAGAGTATGAGCAGGCCACTTAAAACCAGCATTGGCTTACTTGGATATTTACCAGTGGTGTCACGAAAACCTGCCGGGAGTGGAGATTCAGATGAATTCCAGATTCGCTGTGAATGAATGGAACATTCTGTAGTGGAGATAACAATGATTTCTCCAGTCTCTGTGGTGTGGACAGGAAAATGTAGAGCTGGCCAGGGTTGAGTGGATAGCCAATTGAACAGCACCACTGCGCTTGTGAAGAAAACACTTAAAACATTGGGTTACTTGGACATTCAACAGTGGTGTAACGAAAACCTGCCGGGAGTGGAGGTTCAGAGGAATTCCAGATTCGCAGTGAATGAATGGAACATTCTCTAGTGGAGATTCCAACGATTTCTGAAGGCTGGGTCGTGTGGAAGGAAAATCAAGAACTAATCAGGATTTAGTGGAAAGCCAATTGTATAGCATGGCTGCGAGTGTGAACATGCAGCTGAAAACCAGCATTGGGTTACTTGGACATTCATCAGTGGTGTAAGGAAAACCTGCATGGAGTGGAGAGTCAGTTGAATTCCACATTCGCAGTGAATGAATGGAACATTCTGTAGAGGAGATTCCAATGATTTCTGAAGCCTGTGTTGTGTGGACAGGAAAATGAAGAGCTGACCAGGCTTGAATCGATAGCCAAGTAAACAGCAGGGCTGCGGATATGAACAGGCCGCTGAAAACCAGCATTGGGTTACTTGGACATTCAACAGTGGTGTAATGAAAACCTGCGTGGAGTTGAGAGTCAGATGAATTCCAGATTCGCAGTGAATGAATGGAACATTCTGTAGTGGAGATAACAAAGATTTCTGAAGGCTGGTAGTGTGGTGGGACAATGAAGAGCTGAACAGGGTGGAGTGAATTGTCAATTAAACAGCACGGCTGCGAGTATGAACAGGCCTCTGAAAACCAGCATTGGCTTACTTGGACATTCACAAGTGGTGTAATGTTAACCAGGCGGGAGTGGAGAATCAGATAAACTCCAGACTCGCAGTGAATGAATGGAACATTCTGTAGTGGAGATTGCAATGATTTCTGAAATCTGGATTGTGGGGACACGAAAATGAAGAGCTGACCAGTGTTGAGTGGATAGCCTGTAAAAAGCCTCGGCTTCGAATGTGAACAGACCACTGAAAACCAGTATTGCATTACTTCGACTTTCAGCAGTGGTGTAACGAAAGCCTGCGTGGAGTGCAGATTCAGATGAATTCCAGATTCCCAGTGAATGAATGGAACATCCTGTAGTGGAGATTACAATGATTTCTGAAGGCTGGGTTGTGTGCACAGGAAAATGAGGAGCAAAACAGGTTGAGTGGATAGCCAATTGAACAGCACGACTGCGAACATGAACAGGCCTCTGAAAACCAGCATTGTTTTACTTGGACATTCACAAGTGGTGTAAGATAAATCTGCAGGTAGTGGAGATTCAGTTGAATTCCAGATTCGCAGTGAATGAATGGAACATTCTGTACTGGAGATTGCAATGATTTCTCAAGTCTGGATTGTTTGGACATGAAAATGAAGAGCTGACCACAGTTGTGTGGATACCCAGTAAAAAGCAGGGCTTAGAGTGTGAACAGACCGCTGAAAACCAGCATTGTGTTACTTGGACATTCATAAGTGGTGTAATGAAAGCCTACCTGGAGTGCAGATTCAGATGAATTCCAGATTGGCAGTGAATGAATGGAACATTCTGTACTGGCGATTCCAATGATTTCTGAAGTCTGATATTGTGGAAAAGAAAATGAAAGGCTGACCAGGTTTGAGTGGATAGACAATTGAACAGCACACTGCGAGTGTGAAAAGGCGGCTGAAAACCAGCATTGGATTACTTGGTCATTCACCAGTGCTGTAATGAAAACCTGCCTGGAGCGGAGAGTCAGATGAATTGCAGAATCGCAGTGAATGAATGGAACAGTCTGTAGTGGAGAGCCCAATGATTTCTGAAGGCTGGTTTTTGTGGAGAGGAAAATGAAGAGCTGACCAATATTGAGTGGATAGCCCATTGAACAGCACTTCTGCGAGTTGAACATGCCTCTGAAAACCAGTATTGAGTTACTTGGACATTCACCAGTGGCGTAACGAAAACCTGCCAGGAGTGGAGGTTCAGATGAATTCCAGATTCGCAGTGAATGAATGGAACATTCTCTAGTGGTGATTCCAATGATTTCTGAAGGCTGGGTTTTGTGGACACGAGAATGTAGAGCTGAACAGGGTGGAGTGGATAGCCAAATGAACAGCACGTCTCTTAGTATGAACAGGCCACTGAAAACCAGCATTGGCTTACTTGGACATTCACAAGTGGTGTAACGATAACCCGCCGGGAGTTGAGAGTCAGATGAATTTAAGATTCGCAGTGAATGAACGGAACATTCTGTGGAGGAGATACCAATTATTTCTGAAGGTTGGGTTATGAGGACAGGAAAATGTAGAGCTGAATAGGGTTGGGTGGATAGCAAATTGAACAGCACGCCTGAGTGTGTTAGCAGGCGGCTTAAAACCAGCATTGTCTTCCTTGGACATTTACCAGTGGTGTCACGAAAACCTTCCAGGAGTGGAGACTCTGATGAATTCCAGATTCGCGTGATTGAATGGAACATTCTGTAGTGGTGATTGCCAACATTTAGGAATCTGGATAGTCTGGACAGGATATTGAAGAGCTGACCGATATTGAGTGGATAGCCAATGAACAGCACGGTTTCGAGTGTGAACAGACCACTAAGAAGCAGCATTGCATTACTTGGACATTCATCAGTGGTGTAACGAAAGCCTTCCTGGAATGCAGATTCAGAGTATTTCCAGATTCACAGTGAATGAATGGAAATTTCTGTAGTAGAGATTCCAATGATTTCTGAACGCTGGGTTGTGTGGACAGGAAAATGAAGAGCTGACTAGGTTTGACTGGATTGCCAATTGAACAGCAAGGCTGTGAGTGTGAACAGCCGCTGAAAACCAGCATTGGATTACCTGGTCATTCACCAGTGTTGTTAGGAAAATCTGCCTGGTGTGGAGAGTCAGAGGAATTCCAGATTCGCAGGGAACGAATGGAACATTCTGAAGTGGAGATAAGAATGATTTCTGAAGGCTCGGTGTGTGGAAGGAAAATCAAGAGCTAACCAGCGTTCACTGGATAGCCAATTGAACAGCACGGCTGCGAGTGTTAACACGCAGCTGAAACCAGCCTTGGGTTGCTTGGACATTCACCAGTGGTGAAAAGAAAACCTGCTGGGAGTGGAGAACAAGATGAATTCAAGATTCGCCTGAATGAATGAAACATTCTGTAGTGTAGATTGCAATGGTTTCTGAGGTTTGTATTGTCTGAACTGGAAAAAGAAGAACTCACCAGTGTTGAGTCGCTAGACCGTGAACAGCACGGGTTCGAGTGTGAATAGACCGCTGAAAACCATCATTGCGTTACTTGAACATTCAGCAGTGGTGCAATGAAAACCTGCCGGGAGTGGAGATTCAGATGAATTCCAGATTCGCAGTGAATGAATGGAACATTCTCTAGTGGTGATTCCAATGATTTCTGAAGGCTGGGTTTTGTGGACACGAAAATGTAGAGCTGAACAGGGTGGAATGGATAGCCAAATGAACAGCACGTCTCGTAGTAAGAACAGGCCACTGAAAACCAGCTTTGGCTTAATTGGACATTCACAAGTGGTGTAACGAAAACCTGACGGGAGTTGAGAATTTGATGAATTTCAGATTTGCCGTCAATGAATGGAACATTCTGTGGAGGAGATACCAATTGTTTCTGAAGTTTGGGTTATGTGGACAGGAAAATGGAGCTGAAGAGGGTTGAGTGGATAGCAAATTGAACAGCACGGCTGAGAGTATGAGCAGGCCACTTAAAACCAGCATTGGCTTACTTGGATATTTACCAGTGGTGTCACGAAAACCTGCCGGGAGTGGAGATTCAGATGAATTCCAGATTCGCTGTGAATGAATGGAACATTCTGTAGTGGAGATAACAATGATTTCTCCAGTCTCTGTGGTGTGGACAGGAAAATGTAGAGCTGGCCAGGGTTGAGTGGATAGCCAATTGAACAGCACCACTGCGCTTGTGAAGAAAACACTTAAAACATTGGGTTACTTGGACATTCAACAGTGGTGTAACGAAAACCTGCCGGGAGTGGAGGTTCAGAGGAATTCCAGATTCGCAGTGAATGAATGGAACATTCTCTAGTGGAGATTCCAACGATTTCTGAAGGCTGGGTCGTGTGGAAGGAAAATCAAGAACTAATCAGGATTTAGTGGAAAGCCAATTGTATAGCATGGCTGCGAGTGTGAACATGCAGCTGAAAACCAGCATTGGGTTACTTGGACATTCATCAGTGGTGTAAGGAAAACCTGCATGGAGTGGAGAGTCAGTTGAATTCCACATTCGCAGTGAATGAATGGAACATTCTGTAGAGGAGATTCCAATGATTTCTGAAGCCTGTGTTGTGTGGACAGGAAAATGAAGAGCTGACCAGGCTTGAATCGATAGCCAAGTAAACAGCAGGGCTGCGGATATGAACAGGCCGCTGAAAACCAGCATTGGGTTACTTGGACATTCAACAGTGGTGTAATGAAAACCTGCGTGGAGTTGAGAGTCAGATGAATTCCAGATTCGCAGTGAATGAATGGAACATTCTGTAGTGGAGATAACAAAGATTTCTGAAGGCTGGTAGTGTGGTGGGACAATGAAGAGCTGAACAGGGTGGAGTGAATTGTCAATTAAACAGCACGGCTGCGAGTATGAACAGGCCTCTGAAAACCAGCATTGGCTTACTTGGACATTCACAAGTGGTGTAATGTTAACCAGGCGGGAGTGGAGAATCAGATAAACTCCAGACTCGCAGTGAATGAATGGAACATTCTGTAGTGGAGATTGCAATGATTTCTGAAATCTGGATTGTGGGGACACGAAAATGAAGAGCTGACCAGTGTTGAGTGGATAGCCTGTAAAAAGCCTCGGCTTCGAATGTGAACAGACCACTGAAAACCAGTATTGCATTACTTCGACTTTCAGCAGTGGTGTAACGAAAGCCTGCGTGGAGTGCAGATTCAGATGAATTCCAGATTCCCAGTGAATGAATGGAACATCCTGTAGTGGAGATTACAATGATTTCTGAAGGCTGGGTTGTGTGCACAGGAAAATGAGGAGCAAAACAGGTTGAGTGGATAGCCAATTGAACAGCACGACTGCGAACATGAACAGGCCTCTGAAAACCAGCATTGTTTTACTTGGACATTCACAAGTGGTGTAAGATAAATCTGCAGGTAGTGGAGATTCAGTTGAATTCCAGATTCGCAGTGAATGAATGGAACATTCTGTACTGGAGATTGCAATGATTTCTCAAGTCTGGATTGTTTGGACATGAAAATGAAGAGCTGACCACAGTTGTGTGGATACCCAGTAAAAAGCAGGGCTTAGAGTGTGAACAGACCGCTGAAAACCAGCATTGTGTTACTTGGACATTCATAAGTGGTGTAATGAAAGCCTACCTGGAGTGCAGATTCAGATGAATTCCAGATTGGCAGTGAATGAATGGAACATTCTGTACTGGCGATTCCAATGATTTCTGAAGTCTGATATTGTGGAAAAGAAAATGAAAGGCTGACCAGGTTTGAGTGGATAGACAATTGAACAGCACACTGCGAGTGTGAAAAGGCGGCTGAAAACCAGCATTGGATTACTTGGTCATTCACCAGTGCTGTAATGAAAACCTGCCTGGAGCGGAGAGTCAGATGAATTGCAGAATCGCAGTGAATGAATGGAACAGTCTGTAGTGGAGAGCCCAATGATTTCTGAAGGCTGGTTTGTGTGGAGAGGAAAATGAAGAGCTGACCAATATTGAGTGGATAGCCCATTGAACAGCACTTCTGCGAGTTGAACATGCCTCTGAAAACCAGTATTGAGTTACTTGGACATTCACCAGTGGCGTAACGAAAACCTGCCAGGAGTGGAGGTTCAGATGAATTCCAGATTCGCAGTGAATGAATGGAACATTCTCTAGTGGTGATTCCAATGATTTCTGAAGGCTGGGTTTTGTGGACACGAGAATGTAGAGCTGAACAGGGTGGAGTGGATAGCCAAATGAACAGCACGTCTCTTAGTATGAACAGGCCACTGAAAACCAGCATTGGCTTACTTGGACATTCACAAGTGGTGTAACGATAACCCGCCGGGAGTTGAGAGTCAGATGAATTTAAGATTCGCAGTGAATGAACGGAACATTCTGTGGAGGAGATACCAATTATTTCTGAAGGTTGGGTTATGAGGACAGGAAAATGTAGAGCTGAATAGGGTTGGGTGGATAGCAAATTGAACAGCACGCCTGAGTGTGTTAGCAGGCGGCTTAAAACCAGCATTGTCTTCCTTGGACATTTACCAGTGGTGTCACGAAAACCTTCCAGGAGTGGAGACTCTGATGAATTCCAGATTCGCGTGATTGAATGGAACATTCTGTAGTGGTGATTGCCAACATTTAGGAATCTGGATAGTCTGGACAGGATATTGAAGAGCTGACCGATATTGAGTGGATAGCCAATGAACAGCACGGTTTCGAGTGTGAACAGACCACTAAGAAGCAGCATTGCATTACTTGGACATTCATCAGTGGTGTAACGAAAGCCTTCCTGGAATGCAGATTCAGAGTATTTCCAGATTCACAGTGAATGAATGGAAATTTCTGTAGTAGAGATTCCAATGATTTCTGAACGCTGGGTTGTGTGGACAGGAAAATGAAGAGCTGACTAGGTTTGACTGGATTGCCAATTGAACAGCAAGGCTGTGAGTGTGAACAGCCGCTGAAAACCAGCATTGGATTACCTGGTCATTCACCAGTGTTGTTAGGAAAATCTGCCTGGTGTGGAGAGTCAGAGGAATTCCAGATTCGCAGGGAACGAATGGAACATTCTGAAGTGGAGATAAGAATGATTTCTGAAGGCTCGGTGTGTGGAAGGAAAATCAAGAGCTAACCAGCGTTCACTGGATAGCCAATTGAACAGCACGGCTGCGAGTGTTAACACGCAGCTGAAACCAGCCTTGGGTTGCTTGGACATTCACCAGTGGTGAAAAGAAAACCTGCTGGGAGTGGAGAACAAGATGAATTCAAGATTCGCCTGAATGAATGAAACATTCTGTAGTGTAGATTGCAATGGTTTCTGAGGTTTGTATTGTCTGAACTGGAAAAAGAAGAACTCACCAGTGTTGAGTCGCTAGACCGTGAACAGCACGGGTTCGAGTGTGAATAGACCGCTGAAAACCATCATTGCGTTACTTGAACATTCAGCAGTGGTGCAATGAAAACCTGCCGGGAGTGGAGATTCAGATGAATTCCAGATTCGCAGTGAATGAATGGAACATTCTCTAGTGGTGATTCCAATGATTTCTGAAGGCTGGGTTTTGTGGACACGAAAATGTAGAGCTGAACAGGGTGGAATGGATAGCCAAATGAACAGCACGTCTCGTAGTAAGAACAGGCCACTGAAAACCAGCTTTGGCTTAATTGGACATTCACAAGTGGTGTAACGAAAACCTGACGGGAGTTGAGAATTAGATGAATTTCAGATTTGCCGTCAATGAATGGAACATTCTGTGGAGGAGATACCAATTGTTTCTGAAGTTTGGGTTATGTGGACAGGAAAATGGAGCTGAAGAGGGTTGAGTGGATAGCAAATTGAACAGCACGGCTGAGAGTATGAGCAGGCCACTTAAAACCAGCATTGGCTTACTTGGATATTTACCAGTGGTGTCACGAAAACCTGCCGGGAGTGGAGATTCAGATGAATTCCAGATTCGCTGTGAATGAAAGGAACATTCTGTAGTGGAGATAACAATGATTTCTCCAGTCTCTGTGGTGTGGACAGGAAAATGTAGAGCTGGCCAGGGTTGAGTGGATAGCCAATTGAACAGCACCACTGCGCTTGTGAAGAAAACACTTAAAACATTGGGTTACTTGGACATTCAACAGTGGTGTAACGAAAACCTGCCGGGAGTGGAGGTTCAGAGGAATTCCAGATTCGCAGTGAATGAATGGAACATTCTCTAGTGGAGATTCCAACGATTTCTGAAGGCTGGGTCGTGTGGAAGGAAAATCAAGAACTAATCAGGATTTAGTGGAAAGCCAATTGTATAGCATGGCTGCGAGTGTGAACATGCAGCTGAAAACCAGCATTGGGTTACTTGGACATTCATCAGTGGTGTAAGGAAAACCTGCATGGAGTGGAGAGTCAGTTGAATTCCACATTCGCAGTGAATGAATGGAACATTCTGTAGAGGAGATTCCAATGATTTCTGAAGCCTGTGTTGTGTGGACAGGAAAATGAAGAGCTGACCAGGCTTGAATCGATAGCCAAGTAAACAGCAGGGCTGCGAATATGAACAGGCCGCTGAAAACCAGCATTGGGTTACTTGGACATTCAACAGTGGTGTAATGAAAACCTGCGTGGAGTTGAGAGTCAGATGAATTCCAGATTCGCAGTGAATGAATGGAACATTCTGTAGTGGAGATAACAAAGATTTCTGAAGGCTGGTAGTGTGGTGGGACAATGAAGAGCTGAACAGGGTGGAGTGAATTGTCAATTAAACAGCACGGCTGCGAGTATGAACAGGCCTCTGAAAACCAGCATTGGCTTACTTGGACATTCACAAGTGGTGTAATGTTAACCAGGCGGGAGTGGAGAATCAGATAAACTCCAGACTCGCAGTGAATGAATGGAACATTCTGTAGTGGAGATTGCAATGATTTCTGAAATCTGGATTGTGGGGACACGAAAATGAAGAGCTGACCAGTGTTGAGTGGATAGCCTGTAAAAAGCCTCGGCTTCGAATGTGAACAGACCACTGAAAACCAGTATTGCATTACTTCGACTTTCAGCAGTGGTGTAACGAAAGCCTGCGTGGAGTGCAGATTCAGATGAATTCCAGATTCCCAGTGAATGAATGGAACATCCTGTAGTGGAGATTACAATGATTTCTGAAGGCTGGGTTGTGTGCACAGGAAAATGAGGAGCAAAACAGGTTGAGTGGATAGCCAATTGAACAGCACGACTGCGAACATGAACAGGCCTCTGAAAACCAGCATTGTTTTACTTGGACATTCACAAGTGGTGTAAGATAAATCTGCAGGTAGTGGAGATTCAGTTGAATTCCAGATTCGCAGTGAATGAATGGAACATTCTGTACTGGAGATTGCAATGATTTCTCAAGTCTGGATTGTTTGGACATGAAAATGAAGAGCTGACCACAGTTGTGTGGATACCCAGTAAAAAGCAGGGCTTAGAGTGTGAACAGACCGCTGAAAACCAGCATTGTGTTACTTGGACATTCATAAGTGGTGTAATGAAAGCCTACCTGGAGTGCAGATTCAGATGAATTCCAGATTGGCAGTGAATGAATGGAACATTCTGTACTGGCGATTCCAATGATTTCTGAAGTCTGATATTGTGGAAAAGAAAATGAAAGGCTGACCAGGTTTGAGTGGATAGACAATTGAACAGCACACTGCGAGTGTGAAAAGGCGGCTGAAAACCAGCATTGGATTACTTGGTCATTCACCAGTGCTGTAATGAAAACCTGCCTGGAGCGGAGAGTCAGATGAATTGCAGAATCGCAGTGAATGAATGGAACAGTCTGTAGTGGAGAGCCCAATGATTTCTGAAGGCTGGTTTGTGTGGAGAGGAAAATGAAGAGCTGACCAATATTGAGTGGATAGCCCATTGAACAGCACTTCTGCGAGTTGAACATGCCTCTGAAAACCAGTATTGAGTTACTTGGACATTCACCAGTGGCGTAACGAAAACCTGCCAGGAGTGGAGGTTCAGAGGAATTCCAGATTCGCAGTGAATGAATGGAACATTCTCTAGTGGTGATTCCAATGATTTCTGAAGGCTGGGTTTTGTGGACACGAGAATGTAGAGCTGAACAGGGTGGAGTGGATAGCCAAATGAACAGCACGTCTCTTAGTATGAACAGGCCACTGAAAACCAGCATTGGCTTACTTGGACATTCACAAGTGGTGTAACGATAACCCGCCGGGAGTTGAGAGTCAGATGAATTTAAGATTCGCAGTGAATGAACGGAACATTCTGTGGAGGAGATACCAATTATTTCTGAAGGTTGGGTTATGAGGACAGGAAAATGTAGAGCTGAATAGGGTTGGGTGGATAGCAAATTGAACAGCACGGCTGAGTGTGTTAGCAGGCGGCTTAAAACCAGCATTGTCTTCCTTGGACATTTACCAGTGGTGTCACGAAAACCTTCCAGGAGTGGAGACTCTGATGAATTCCAGATTCGCGTGATTGAATGGAACATTCTGTAGTGGTGATTGCCAACATTTAGGAATCTGGATAGTCTGGACAGGATATTGAAGAGCTGACCGATATTGAGTGGATAGCCAATGAACAGCACGGTTTCGAGTGTGAACAGACCACTAAGAAGCAGCATTGCATTACTTGGACATTCATCAGTGGTGTAACGAAAGCCTTCCTGGAATGCAGATTCAGAGTATTTCCAGATTCACAGTGAATGAATGGAAATTTCTGTAGTAGAGATTCCAATGATTTCTGAACGCTGGGTTGTGTGGACAGGAAAATGAAGAGCTGACTAGGTTTGACTGGATTGCCAATTGAACAGCAAGGCTGTGAGTGTGAACAGCCGCTGAAAACCAGCATTGGATTACCTGGTCATTCACCAGTGTTGTTAGGAAAATCTGCCTGGTGTGGAGAGTCAGAGGAATTCCAGATTCGCAGGGAACGAATGGAACATTCTGAAGTGGAGATAAGAATGATTTCTGAAGGCTCGGTGTGTGGAAGGAAAATCAAGAGCTAACCAGCGTTCACTGGATAGCCAATTGAACAGCACGGCTGCGAGTGTTAACACGCAGCTGAAACCAGCCTTGGGTTGCTTGGACATTCACCAGTGGTGAAACGAAAACCTGCTGGGAGTGGAGAACAAGATGAATTCAAGATTCGCCTGAATGAATGAAACATTCTGTAGTGTAGATTGCAATGGTTTCTGAGGTTTGTATTGTCTGAACTGGAAAAAGAAGAACTCACCAGTGTTGAGTCGCTAGACCGTGAACAGCACGGGTTCGAGTGTGAATAGACCGCTGAAAACCATCATTGCGTTACTTGAACATTCAGCAGTGGTGCAATGAAAACCTGCCGGGAGTGGAGATTCAGATGAATTCCAGATTCGCAGTGAATGAATGGAACATTCTCTAGTGGTGATTCCAATGATTTCTGAAGGCTGGGTTTTGTGGACACGAAAATGTAGAGCTGAACAGGGTGGAATGGATAGCCAAATGAACAGCACGTCTCGTAGTAAGAACAGGCCACTGAAAACCAGCTTTGGCTTAATTGGACATTCACAAGTGGTGTAACGAAAACCTGACGGGAGTTGAGAATTAGATGAATTTCAGATTTGCCGTCAATGAATGGAACATTCTGTGGAGGAGATACCAATTGTTTCTGAAGTTTGGGTTATGTGGACAGGAAAATGGAGCTGAAGAGGGTTGAGTGGATAGCAAATTGAACAGCACGGCTGAGAGTATGAGCAGGCCACTTAAAACCAGCATTGGCTTACTTGGATATTTACCAGTGGTGTCACGAAAACCTGCCGGGAGTGGAGATTCAGATGAATTCCAGATTCGCTGTGAATGAATGGAACATTCTGTAGTGGAGATAACAATGATTTCTCCAGTCTCTGTGGTGTGGACAGGAAAATGTAGAGCTGGCCAGGGTTGAGTGGATAGCCAATTGAACAGCACCACTGCGCTTGTGAAGAAAACACTTAAAACATTGGGTTACTTGGACATTCAACAGTGGTGTAACGAAAACCTGCCGGGAGTGGAGGTTCAGAGGAATTCCAGATTCGCAGTGAATGAATGGAACATTCTCTAGTGGAGATTCCAACGATTTCTGAAGGCTGGGTCGTGTGGAAGGAAAATCAAGAACTAATCAGGATTTAGTGGAAAGCCAATTGTATAGCATGGCTGCGAGTGTGAACATGCAGCTGAAAACCAGCATTGGGTTACTTGGACATTCATCAGTGGTGTAAGGAAAACCTGCATGGAGTGGAGAGTCAGTTGAATTCCACATTCGCAGTGAATGAATGGAACATTCTGTAGAGGAGATTCCAATGATTTCTGAAGCCTGTGTTGTGTGGACAGGAAAATGAAGAGCTGACCAGGCTTGAATCGATAGCCAAGTAAACAGCAGGGCTGCGAATATGAACAGGCCGCTGAAAACCAGCATTGGGTTACTTGGACATTCAACAGTGGTGTAATGAAAACCTGCGTGGAGTTGAGAGTCAGATGAATTCCAGATTCGCAGTGAATGAATGGAACATTCTGTAGTGGAGATAACAAAGATTTCTGAAGGCTGGTAGTGTGGTGGGACAATGAAGAGCTGAACAGGGTGGAGTGAATTGTCAATTAAACAGCACGGCTGCGAGTATGAACAGGCCTCTGAAAACCAGCATTGGCTTACTTGGACATTCACAAGTGGTGTAATGTTAACCAGGCGGGAGTGGAGAATCAGATAAACTCCAGACTCGCAGTGAATGAATGGAACATTCTGTAGTGGAGATTGCAATGATTTCTGAAATCTGGATTGTGGGGACACGAAAATGAAGAGCTGACCAGTGTTGAGTGGATAGCCTGTAAAAAGCCTCGGCTTCGAATGTGAACAGACCACTGAAAACCAGTATTGCATTACTTCGACTTTCAGCAGTGGTGTAACGAAAGCCTGCGTGGAGTGCAGATTCAGATGAATTCCAGATTCCCAGTGAATGAATGGAACATCCTGTAGTGGAGATTACAATGATTTCTGAAGGCTGGGTTGTGTGCACAGGAAAATGAGGAGCAAAACAGGTTGAGTGGATAGCCAATTGAACAGCACGACTGCGAACATGAACAGGCCTCTGAAAACCAGCATTGTTTTACTTGGACATTCTCAAGTGGTGTAAGATAAATCTGCAGGTAGTGGAGATTCAGTTGAATTCCAGATTCGCAGTGAATGAATGGAACATTCTGTACTGGAGATTGCAATGATTTCTCAAGTCTGGATTGTTTGGACATGAAAATGAAGAGCTGACCACAGTTGTGTGGATACCCAGTAAAAAGCAGGGCTTAGAGTGTGAACAGACCGCTGAAAACCAGCATTGTGTTACTTGGACATTCATAAGTGGTGTAATGAAAGCCTACCTGGAGTGCAGATTCAGATGAATTCCAGATTGGCAGTGAATGAATGGAACATTCTGTACTGGCGATTCCAATGATTTCTGAAGTCTGATATTGTGGAAAAGAAAATGAAAGGCTGACCAGGTTTGAGTGGATAGACAATTGAACAGCACACTGCGAGTGTGAAAAGGCGGCTGAAAACCAGCATTGGATTACTTGGTCATTCACCAGTGCTGTAATGAAAACCTGCCTGGAGCGGAGAGTCAGATGAATTGCAGAATCGCAGTGAATGAATGGAACAGTCTGTAGTGGAGAGCCCAATGATTTCTGAAGGCTGGTTTGTGTGGAGAGGAAAATGAAGAGCTGACCAATATTGAGTGGATAGCCCATTGAACAGCACTTCTGCGAGTTGAACATGCCTCTGAAAACCAGTATTGAGTTACTTGGACATTCACCAGTGGCGTAACGAAAACCTGCCAGGAGTGGAGGTTCAGATGAATTCCAGATTCGCAGTGAATGAATGGAACATTCTCTAGTGGTGATTCCAATGATTTCTGAAGGCTGGGTTTTGTGGACACGAGAATGTAGAGCTGAACAGGGTGGAGTGGATAGCCAAATGAACAGCACGTCTCTTAGTATGAACAGGCCACTGAAAACCAGCATTGGCTTACTTGGACATTCACAAGTGGTGTAACGATAACCCGCCGGGAGTTGAGAGTCAGATGAATTTAAGATTCGCAGTGAATGAACGGAACATTCTGTGGAGGAGATACCAATTATTTCTGAAGGTTGGGTTATGAGGACAGGAAAATGTAGAGCTGAATAGGGTTGGGTGGATAGCAAATTGAACAGCACGCCTGAGTGTGTTAGCAGGCGGCTTAAAACCAGCATTGTCTTCCTTGGACATTTACCAGTGGTGTCACGAAAACCTTCCAGGAGTGGAGACTCTGATGAATTCCAGATTCGCGTGATTGAATGGAACATTCTGTAGTGGTGATTGCCAACATTTAGGAATCTGGATAGTCTGGACAGGATATTGAAGAGCTGACCGATATTGAGTGGATAGCCAATGAACAGCACGGTTTCGAGTGTGAACAGACCACTAAGAAGCAGCATTGCATTACTTGGACATTCATCAGTGGTGTAACGAAAGCCTTCCTGGAATGCAGATTCAGAGTATTTCCAGATTCACAGTGAATGGATGGAAATTTCTGTAGTAGAGATTCCAATGATTTCTGAACGCTGGGTTGTGTGGACAGGAAAATGAAGAGCTGACTAGGTTTGACTGGATTGCCAATTGAACAGCAAGGCTGTGAGTGTGAACAGCCGCTGAAAACCAGCATTGGATTACCTGGTCATTCACCAGTGTTGTTAGGAAAATCTGCCTGGTGTGGAGAGTCAGAGGAATTCCAGATTCGCAGGGAACGAATGGAACATTCTGAAGTGGAGATAAGAATGATTTCTGAAGGCTCGGTGTGTGGAAGGAAAATCAAGAGCTAACCAGCGTTCACTGGATAGCCAATTGAACAGCACGGCTGCGAGTGTTAACACGCAGCTGAAACCAGCCTTGGGTTGCTTGGACATTCACCAGTGGTGAAAAGAAAACCTGCTGGGAGTGGAGAACAAGATGAATTCAAGATTCGCCTGAATGAATGAAACATTCTGTAGTGTAGATTGCAATGGTTTCTGAGGTTTGTATTGTCTGAACTGGAAAAAGAAGAACTCACCAGTGTTGAGTCGCTAGACCGTGAACAGCACGGGTTCGAGTGTGAATAGACCGCTGAAAACCATCATTGCGTTACTTGAACATTCAGCAGTGGTGCAATGAAAACCTGCCGGGAGTGGAGATTCAGATGAATTCCAGATTCGCAGTGAATGAATGGAACATTCTCTAGTGGTGATTCCAATGATTTCTGAAGGCTGGGTTTTGTGGACACGAAAATGTAGAGCTGAACAGGGTGGAATGGATAGCCAAATGAACAGCACGTCTCGTAGTAAGAACAGGCCACTGAAAACCAGCTTTGGCTTAATTGGACATTCACAAGTGGTGTAACGAAAACCTGACGGGAGTTGAGAATTAGATGAATTTCAGATTTGCCGTCAATGAATGGAACATTCTGTGGAGGAGATACCAATTGTTTCTGAAGTTTGGGTTATGTGGACAGGAAAATGGAGCTGAAGAGGGTTGAGTGGATAGCAAATTGAACAGCACGGCTGAGAGTATGAGCAGGCCACTTAAAACCAGCATTGGCTTACTTGGATATTTACCAGTGGTGTCACGAAAACCTGCCGGGAGTGGAGATTCAGATGAATTCCAGATTCGCTGTGAATGAATGGAACATTCTGTAGTGGAGATAACAATGATTTCTCCAGTCTCTGTGGTGTGGACAGGAAAATGTAGAGCTGGCCAGGGTTGAGTGGATAGCCAATTGAACAGCACCACTGCGCTTGTGAAGAAAACACTTAAAACATTGGGTTACTTGGACATTCAACAGTGGTGTAACGAAAACCTGCCGGGAGTGGAGGTTCAGAGGAATTCCAGATTCGCAGTGAATGAATGGAACATTCTCTAGTGGAGATTCCAACGATTTCTGAAGGCTGGGTCGTGTGGAAGGAAAATCAAGAACTAATCAGGATTTAGTGGAAAGCCAATTGTATAGCATGGCTGCGAGTGTGAACATGCAGCTGAAAACCAGCATTGGGTTACTTGGACATTCATCAGTGGTGTAAGGAAAACCTGCATGGAGTGGAGAGTCAGTTGAATTCCACATTCGCAGTGAATGAATGGAACATTCTGTAGAGGAGATTCCAATGATTTCTGAAGCCTGTGTTGTGTGGACAGGAAAATGAAGAGCTGACCAGGCTTGAATCGATAGCCAAGTAAACAGCAGGGCTGCGAATATGAACAGGCCGCTGAAAACCAGCATTGGGTTACTTGGACATTCAACAGTGGTGTAATGAAAACCTGCGTGGAGTTGAGAGTCAGATGAATTCCAGATTCGCAGTGAATGAATGGAACATTCTGTAGTGGAGATAACAAAGATTTCTGAAGGCTGGTAGTGTGGTGGGACAATGAAGAGCTGAACAGGGTGGAGTGAATTGTCAATTAAACAGCACGGCTGCGAGTATGAACAGGCCTCTGAAAACCAGCATTGGCTTACTTGGACATTCACAAGTGGTGTAATGTTAACCAGGCGGGAGTGGAGAATCAGATAAACTCCAGACTCGCAGTGAATGAATGGAACATTCTGTAGTGGAGATTGCAATGATTTCTGAAATCTGGATTGTGGGGACACGAAAATGAAGAGCTGACCAGTGTTGAGTGGATAGCCTGTAAAAAGCCTCGGCTTCGAATGTGAACAGACCACTGAAAACCAGTATTGCATTACTTCGACTTTCAGCAGTGGTGTAACGAAAGCCTGCGTGGAGTGCAGATTCAGATGAATTCCAGATTCCCAGTGAATGAATGGAACATCCTGTAGTGGAGATTACAATGATTTCTGAAGGCTGGGTTGTGTGCACAGGAAAATGAGGAGCAAAACAGGTTGAGTGGATAGCCAATTGAACAGCACGACTGCGAACATGAACAGGCCTCTGAAAACCAGCATTGTTTTACTTGGACATTCACAAGTGGTGTAAGATAAATCTGCAGGTAGTGGAGATTCAGTTGAATTCCAGATTCGCAGTGAATGAATGGAACATTCTGTACTGGAGATTGCAATGATTTCTCAAGTCTGGATTGTTTGGACATGAAAATGAAGAGCTGACCACAGTTGTGTGGATACCCAGTAAAAAGCAGGGCTTAGAGTGTGAACAGACCGCTGAAAACCAGCATTGTGTTACTTGGACATTCATAAGTGGTGTAATGAAAGCCTACCTGGAGTGCAGATTCAGATGAATTCCAGATTGGCAGTGAATGAATGGAACATTCTGTACTGGCGATTCCAATGATTTCTGAAGTCTGATATTGTGGAAAAGAAAATGAAAGGCTGACCAGGTTTGAGTGGATAGACAATTGAACAGCACACTGCGAGTGTGAAAAGGCGGCTGAAAACCAGCATTGGATTACTTGGTCATTCACCAGTGCTGTAATGAAAACCTGCCTGGAGCGGAGAGTCAGATGAATTGCAGAATCGCAGTGAATGAATGGAACAGTCTGTAGTGGAGAGCCCAATGATTTCTGAAGGCTGGTTTGTGTGGAGAGGAAAATGAAGAGCTGACCAATATTGAGTGGATAGCCCATTGAACAGCACTTCTGCGAGTTGAACATGCCTCTGAAAACCAGTATTGAGTTACTTGGACATTCACCAGTGGGGTAACGAAAACCTGCCAGGAGTGGAGGTTCAGATGAATTCCAGATTCGCAGTGAATGAATGGAACATTCTCTAGTGGTGATTCCAATGATTTCTGAAGGCTGGGTTTTGTGGACACGAGAATGTAGAGCTGAACAGGGTGGAGTGGATAGCCAAATGAACAGCACGTCTCTTAGTATGAACAGGCCACTGAAAACCAGCATTGGCTTACTTGGACATTCACAAGTGGTGTAACGATAACCCGCCGGGAGTTGAGAGTCAGATGAATTTAAGATTCGCAGTGAATGAACGGAACATTCTGTGGAGGAGATACCAATTATTTCTGAAGGTTGGGTTATGAGGACAGGAAAATGTAGAGCTGAATAGGGTTGGGTGGATAGCAAATTGAACAGCACGCCTGAGTGTGTTAGCAGGCGGCTTAAAACCAGCATTGTCTTCCTTGGACATTTACCAGTGGTGTCACGAAAACCTTCCAGGAGTGGAGACTCTGATGAATTCCAGATTCGCGTGATTGAATGGAACATTCTGTAGTGGTGATTGCCAACATTTAGGAATCTGGATAGTCTGGACAGGATATTGAAGAGCTGACCGATATTGAGTGGATAGCCAATGAACAGCACGGTTTCGAGTGTGAACAGACCACTAAGAAGCAGCATTGCATTACTTGGACATTCATCAGTGGTGTAACGAAAGCCTTCCTGGAATGCAGATTCAGAGTATTTCCAGATTCACAGTGAATGAATGGAGATTTCTGTAGTAGAGATTCCAATGATTTCTGAACGCTGGGTTGTGTGGACAGGAAAATGAAGAGCTGACTAGGTTTGACTGGATTGCCAATTGAACAGCAAGGCTGTGAGTGTGAACAGCCGCTGAAAACCAGCATTGGATTACCTGGTCATTCACCAGTGTTGTTAGGAAAATCTGCCTGGTGTGGAGAGTCAGAGGAATTCCAGATTCGCAGGGAACGAATGGAACATTCTGAAGTGGAGATAAGAATGATTTCTGAAGGCTCGGTGTGTGGAAGGAAAATCAAGAGCTAACCAGCGTTCACTGGATAGCCAATTGAACAGCACGGCTGCGAGTGTTAACACGCAGCTGAAACCAGCCTTGGGTTGCTTGGACATTCACCAGTGGTGAAACGAAAACCTGCTGGGAGTGGAGAACAAGATGAATTCAAGATTCGCCTGAATGAATGAAACATTCTGTAGTGTAGATTGCAATGGTTTCTGAGGTTTGTATTGTCTGAACTGGAAAAAGAAGAACTCACCAGTGTTGAGTCGCTAGACCGTGAACAGCACGGGTTCGAGTGTGAATAGACCGCTGAAAACCATCATTGCGTTACTTGAACATTCAGCAGTGGTGCAATGAAAACCTGCCGGGAGTGGAGATTCAGATGAATTCCAGATTCGCAGTGAATGAATGGAACATTCTCTAGTGGTGATTCCAATGATTTCTGAAGGCTGGGTTTTGTGGACACGAAAATGTAGAGCTGAACAGGGTGGAATGGATAGCCAAATGAACAGCACGTCTCGTAGTAAGAACAGGCCACTGAAAACCAGCTTTGGCTTAATTGGACATTCACAAGTGGTGTAACGAAAACCTGACGGGAGTTGAGAATTAGATGAATTTCAGATTTGCCGTCAATGAATGGAACATTCTGTGGAGGAGATACCAATTGTTTCTGAAGTTTGGGTTATGTGGACAGGAAAATGGAGCTGAAGAGGGTTGAGTGGATAGCAAATTGAACAGCACGGCTGAGAGTATGAGCAGGCCACTTAAAACCAGCATTGGCTTACTTGGATATTTACCAGTGGTGTCACGAAAACCTGCCGGGAGTGGAGATTCAGATGAATTCCAGATTCGCTGTGAATGAATGGAACATTCTGTAGTGGAGATAACAATGATTTCTCCAGTCTCTGTGGTGTAGACAGGAAAATGTAGAGCTGGCCAGGGTTGAGTGGATAGCCAATTGAACAGCACCACTGCGCTTGTGAAGAAAACACTTAAAACATTGGGTTACTTGGACATTCAACAGTGGTGTAACGAAATCCTGCCGGGAGTGGAGGTTCAGAGGAATTCCAGATTCGCAGTGAATGAATGGAACATTCTCTAGTGGAGATTCCAACGATTTCTGAAGGCTGGGTCGTGTGGAAGGAAAATCAAGAACTAATCAGGATTTAGTGGAAAGCCAATTGTATAGCATGGCTGCGAGTGTGAACATGCAGCTGAAAACCAGCATTGGGTTACTTGGACATTCATCAGTGGTGTAAGGAAAACCTGCATGGAGTGGAGAGTCAGTTGAATTCCACATTCGCAGTGAATGAATGGAACATTCTGTAGAGGAGATTCCAATGATTTCTGAAGCCTGTGTTGTGTGGACAGGAAAATGAAGAGCTGACCAGGCTTGAATCGATAGCCAAGTAAACAGCAGGGCTGCGAATATGAACAGGCCGCTGAAAACCAGCATTGGGTTACTTGGACATTCAACAGTGGTGTAATGAAAACCTGCGTGGAGTTGAGAGTCAGATGAATTCCAGATTCGCAGTGAATGAATGGAACATTCTGTAGTGGAGATAACAAAGATTTCTGAAGGCTGGTAGTGTGGTGGGACAATGAAGAGCTGAACAGGGTGGAGTGAATTGTCAATTAAACAGCACGGCTGCGAGTATGAACAGGCCTCTGAAAACCAGCATTGGCTTACTTGGACATTCACAAGTGGTGTAATGTTAACCAGGCGGGAGTGGAGAATCAGATAAACTCCAGACTCGCAGTGAATGAATGGAACATTCTGTAGTGGAGATTGCAATGATTTCTGAAATCCGGATTGTGGGGACACGAAAATGAAGAGCTGACCAGTGTTGAGTGGATAGCCTGTAAAAAGCCTCGGCTTCGAATGTGAACAGACCACTGAAAACCAGTATTGCATTACTTCGACTTTCAGCAGTGGTGTAACGAAAGCCTGCGTGGAGTGCAGATTCAGATGAATTCCAGATTCCCAGTGAATGAATGGAACATCCTGTAGTGGAGATTACAATGATTTCTGAAGGCTGGGTTGTGTGCACAGGAAAATGAGGAGCAAAACAGGTTGAGTGGATAGCCAATTGAACAGCACGACTGCGAACATGAACAGGCCTCTGAAAACCAGCATTGTTTTACTTGGACATTCACAAGTGGTGTAAGATAAATCTGCAGGTAGTGGAGATTCAGTTGAATTCCAGATTCGCAGTGAATGAATGGAACATTCTGTACTGGAGATTGCAATGATTTCTCAAGTCTGGATTGTTTGGACATGAAAATGAAGAGCTGACCACAGTTGTGTGGATACCCAGTAAAAAGCAGGGCTTAGAGTGTGAACAGACCGCTGAAAACCAGCATTGTGTTACTTGGACATTCATAAGTGGTGTAATGAAAGCCTACCTGGAGTGCAGATTCAGATGAATTCCAGATTGGCAGTGAATGAATGGAACATTCTGTACTGGCGATTCCAATGATTTCTGAAGTCTGATATTGTGGAAAAGAAAATGAAAGGCTGACCAGGTTTGAGTGGATAGACAATTGAACAGCACACTGCGAGTGTGAAAAGGCGGCTGAAAACCAGCATTGGATTACTTGGTCATTCACCAGTGCTGTAATGAAAACCTGCCTGGAGCGGAGAGTCAGATGAATTGCAGAATCGCAGTGAATGAATGGAACAGTCTGTAGTGGAGAGCCCAATGATTTCTGAAGGCTGGTTTGTGTGGAGAGGAAAATGAAGAGCTGACCAATATTGAGTGGATAGCCCATTGAACAGCACTTCTGCGAGTTGAACATGCCTCTGAAAACCAGTATTGAGTTACTTGGACATTCACCAGTGGCGTAACGAAAACCTGCCAGGAGTGGAGGTTCAGAGGAATTCCAGATTCGCAGTGAATGAATGGAACATTCTCTAGTGGTGATTCCAATGATTTCTGAAGGCTGGGTTTTGTGGACACGAGAATGTAGAGCTGAACAGGGTGGAGTGGATAGCCAAATGAACAGCACGTCTCTTAGTATGAACAGGCCACTGAAAACCAGCATTGGCTTACTTGGACATTCACAAGTGGTGTAACGATAACCCGCCGGGAGTTGAGAGTCAGATGAATTTAAGATTCGCAGTGAATGAACGGAACATTCTGTGGAGGAGATACCAATTATTTCTGAAGGTTGGGTTATGAGGACAGGAAAATGTAGAGCTGAATAGGGTTGGGTGGATAGCAAATTGAACAGCACGGCTGAGTGTGTTAGCAGGCGGCTTAAAACCAGCATTGTCTTCCTTGGACATTTACCAGTGGTGTCACGAAAACCTTCCAGGAGTGGAGACTCTGATGAATTCCAGATTCGCGTGATTGAATGGAACATTCTGTAGTGGTGATTGCCAACATTTAGGAATCTGGATAGTCTGGACAGGATATTGAAGAGCTGACCGATATTGAGTGGATAGCCAATGAACAGCACGGTTTCGAGTGTGAACAGACCACTAAGAAGCAGCATTGCATTACTTGGACATTCATCAGTGGTGTAACGAAAGCCTTCCTGGAATGCAGATTCAGAGTATTTCCAGATTCACAGTGAATGAATGGAAATTTCTGTAGTAGAGATTCCAATGATTTCTGAACGCTGGGTTGTGTGGACAGGAAAATGAAGAGCTGACTAGGTTTGACTGGATTGCCAATTGAACAGCAAGGCTGTGAGTGTGAACAGCCGCTGAAAACCAGCATTGGATTACCTGGTCATTCACCAATGTTGTTAGGAAAATCTGCCTGGTGTGGAGAGTCAGAGGAATTCCAGATTCGCAGGGAACGAATGGAACATTCTGAAGTGGAGATAAGAATGATTTCTGAAGGCTCGGTGTGTGGAAGGAAAATCAAGAGCTAACCAGCGTTCACTGGATAGCCAATTGAACAGCACGGCTGCGAGTGTTAACACGCAGCTGAAACCAGCCTTGGGTTGCTTGGACATTCACCAGTGGTGAAACGAAAACCTGCTGGGAGTGGAGAACAAGATGAATTCAAGATTCGCCTGAATGAATGAAACATTCTGTAGTGTAGATTGCAATGGTTTCTGAGGTTTGTATTGTCTGAACTGGAAAAAGAAGAACTCACCAGTGTTGAGTCGCTAGACCGTGAACAGCACGGGTTCGAGTGTGAATAGACCACTGAAAACCATCATTGCGTTACTTGAACATTCAGCAGTGGTGCAATGAAAACCTGCCGGGAGTGGAGATTCAGATGAATTCCAGATTCGCAGTGAATGAATGGAACATTCTCTAGTGGTGATTCCAATGATTTCTGAAGGCTGGGTTTTGTGGACACGAAAATGTAGAGCTGAACAGGGTGGAATGGATAGCCAAATGAACAGCACGTCTCGTAGTAAGAACAGGCCACTGAAAACCAGCTTTGGCTTAATTGGACATTCACAAGTGGTGTAACGAAAACCTGACGGGAGTTGAGAATTAGATGAATTTCAGATTTGCCGTCAATGAATGGAACATTCTGTGGAGGAGATACCAATTGTTTCTGAAGTTTGGGTTATGTGGACAGGAAAATGGAGCTGAAGAGGGTTGAGTGGATAGCAAATTGAACAGCACGGCTGAGAGTATGTGCAGGCCACTTAAAACCAGCATTGGCTTACTTGGATATTTACCAGTGGTGTCACGAAAACCTGCCGGGAGTGGAGATTCAGATGAATTCCAGATTCGCTGTGAATGAATGGAACATTCTGTAGTGGAGATAACAATGATTTCTCCAGTCTCTGTGGTGTGGACAGGAAAATGTAGAGCTGGCCAGGGTTGAGTGGATAGCCAATTGAACAGCACCACTGCGCTTGTGAAGAAAACACTTAAAACATTGGGTTACTTGGACATTCAACAGTGGTGTAACGAAAACCTGCCGGGAGTGGAGGTTCAGAGGAATTCCAGATTCGCAGTGAATGAATGGAACATTCTCTAGTGGTGATTCCAATGATTTCTGAAGGCTGGGTTTTGTGGACACGAAAATGTAGAGCTGAACAGGGTGGAATGGATAGCCAAATGAACAGCACGTCTCGTAGTAAGAACAGGCCACTGAAAACCAGCTTTGGCTTAATTGGACATTCACAAGTGGTGTAACGAAAACCTGACGGGAGTTGAGAATTAGATGAATTTCAGATTTGCCGTCAATGAATGGAACATTCTGTGGAGGAGATACCAATTGTTTCTGAAGTTTGGGTTATGTGGACAGGAAAATGGAGCTGAAGAGGGTTGAGTGGATAGCAAATTGAACAGCACGGCTGAGAGTATGAGCAGGCCACTTAAAACCAGCATTGGCTTACTTGGATATTTACCAGTGGTGTCACGAAAACCTGCCGGGAGTGGAGATTCAGATGAATTCCAGATTCGCTGTGAATGAATGGAACATTCTGTAGTGGAGATAACAATGATTTCTCCAGTCTCTGTGGTGTAGACAGGAAAATGTAGAGCTGGCCAGGGTTGAGTGGATAGCCAATTGAACAGCACCACTGCGCTTGTGAAGAAAACACTTAAAACATTGGGTTACTTGGACATTCAACAGTGGTGTAACGAAATCCTGCCGGGAGTGGAGGTTCAGAGGAATTCCAGATTCGCAGTGAATGAATGGAACATTCTCTAGTGGAGATTCCAACGATTTCTGAAGGCTGGGTCGTGTGGAAGGAAAATCAAGAACTAATCAGGATTTAGTGGAAAGCCAATTGTATAGCATGGCTGCGAGTGTGAACATGCAGCTGAAAACCAGCATTGGGTTACTTGGACATTCATCAGTGGTGTAAGGAAAACCTGCATGGAGTGGAGAGTCAGTTGAATTCCACATTCGCAGTGAATGAATGGAACATTCTGTAGAGGAGATTCCAATGATTTCTGAAGCCTGTGTTGTGTGGACAGGAAAATGAAGAGCTGACCAGGCTTGAATCGATAGCCAAGTAAACAGCAGGGCTGCGAATATGAACAGGCCGCTGAAAACCAGCATTGGGTTACTTGGACATTCAACAGTGGTGTAATGAAAACCTGCGTGGAGTTGAGAGTCAGATGAATTCCAGATTCGCAGTGAATGAATGGAACATTCTGTAGTGGAGATAACAAAGATTTCTGAAGGCTGGTAGTGTGGTGGGACAATGAAGAGCTGAACAGGGTGGAGTGAATTGTCAATTAAACAGCACGGCTGCGAGTATGAACAGGCCTCTGAAAACCAGCATTGGCTTACTTGGACATTCACAAGTGGTGTACTGTTAACCAGGCGGGAGTGGAGAATCAGATAAACTCCAGACTCGCAGTGAATGAATGGAACATTCTGTAGTGGAGATTGCAATGATTTCTGAAATCTGGATTGTGGGGACACGAAAATGAAGAGCTGACCAGTGTTGAGTGGATAGCCTGTAAAAAGCCTCGGCTTCGAATGTGAACAGACCACTGAAAACCAGTATTGCATTACTTCGACTTTCAGCAGTGGTGTAACGAAAGCCTGCGTGGAGTGCAGATTCAGATGAATTCCAGATTCGCAGTGAATGAATGGAACATTCTGTAGTGGAGATAACAAAGATTTCTGAAGGCTGGTAGTGTGGTGGGACAATGAAGAGCTGAACAGGGTGGAGTGAATTGTCAATTAAACAGCACGGCTGCGAGTATGAACAGGCCTCTGAAAACCAGCATTGGCTTACTTGGACATTCACAAGTGGTGTACTGTTAACCAGGCGGGAGTGGAGAATCAGATAAACTCCAGACTCGCAGTGAATGAATGGAACATTCTGTAGTGGAGATTGCAATGATTTCTGAAATCTGGATTGTGGGGACACGAAAATGAAGAGCTGACCAGTGTTGAGTGGATAGCCTGTAAAAAGCCTCGGCTTCGAATGTGAACAGACCACTGAAAACCAGTATTGCATTACTTCGACTTTCAGCAGTGGTGTAACGAAAGCCTGCGTGGAGTGCAGATTCAGATGAATTCCAGATTCCCAGTGAATGAATGGAACATCCTGTAGTGGAGATTACAATGATTTCTGAAGGCTGGGTTGTGTGCACAGGAAAATGAGGAGCAAAACAGGTTGAGTGGATAGCCAATTGAACAGCACGACTGCGAACATGAACAGGCCTCTGAAAACCAGCATTGTTTTACTTGGACATTCACAAGTGGTGTAAGATAAACCTGCAGGTAGTGGAGATTCAGTTGAATTCCAGATTCGCAGTGAATGAATGGAACATTCTGTACTGGAGATTGCAATGATTTCTCAAGTCTGGATTGTTTGGACATGAAAATGAAGAGCTGACCACAGTTGTGTGGATACCCAGTAAAAAGCAGGGCTTAGAGTGTGAACAGACCGCTGAAAACCAGCATTGTGTTACTTGGACATTCATAAGTGGTGTAATGAAAGCCTACCTGGAGTGCAGATTCAGATGAATTCCAGATTGGCAGGGAATGAATGGAACATTCTGTACTGGCGATTCCAATGATTTCTGAAGTCTGATATTGTGGAAAAGAAAATGAAAGGCTGACCAGGTTTGAGTGGATAGACAATTGAACAGCACACTGCGAGTGTGAAAAGGCGGCTGAAAACCAGCATTGGATTACTTGGTCATTCACCAGTGCTGTAATGAAAACCTGCCTGGAGCGGAGAGTCAGATGAATTGCAGAATCGCAGTGAATGAATGGAACAGTCTGTAGTGGAGAGCCCAATGATTTCTGAAGGCTGGTTTGTGTGGAGAGGAAAATGAAGAGCTGACCAATATTGAGTGGATAGCCCATTGAACAGCACTTCTGCGAGTTGAACATGCCTCTGAAAACCAGTATTGAGTTACTTGGACATTCACCAGTGGCGTAACGAAAACCTGCCAGGAGTGGAGGTTCAGATGAATTCCAGATTCGCAGTGAATGAATGGAACATTCTCTAGTGGTGATTCCAATGATTTCTGAAGGCTGGGTTTTGTGGACACGAAAATGTAGAGCTGAACAGGGTGGAGTGGATAGCCAAATGAACAGCACGTCTCTTAGTATGAACAGGCCACTGAAAACCAGCATTGGCTTACTTGGACATTCACAAGTGTTGTAACGATAACCCGCCGGGAGTTGAGAGTCAGATGAATTTAAGATTCGCAGTGAATGAACGGAACATTCTGTGGAGGAGATACCAATTATTTCTGAAGGTTGGGTTATGAGGACAGGAAAATGTAGAGCTGAATAGGGTTGGGTGGATAGCAAATTGAACAGCACGGCTGAGTGTGTTAGCAGGCGGCTTAAAACCAGCATTGTCTTCCTTGGACATTTACCAGTGGTGTCACGAAAACCTTCCAGGAGTGGAGACTCTGATGAATTCCAGATTCGCGTGATTGAATGGAACATTCTGTAGTGGTGATTGCCAACATTTAGGAATCTGGATAGTCTGGACAGGATATTGAAGAGCTGACCGATATTGAGTGGATAGCCAATGAACAGCACGGTTTCGAGTGTGAACAGACCACTAAGAAGCAGCATTGCATTACTTGGACATTCATCAGTGGTGTAACGAAAGCCTTCCTGGAATGCAGATTCAGAGTATTTCCAGATTCACAGTGAATGAATGGAAATTTCTGTAGTAGAGATTCCAATGATTTCTGAAAGCTGGGTTGTGTGGACAGGAAAATGAAGAGCTGACTAGGTTTGACTGGATTGCCAATTGAACAGCAAGGCTGTGAGTGTGAACAGCCGCTGAAAACCAGCATTGGATTACCTGGTCATTCACCAGTGTTGTTAGGAAAATCTGCCTGGTGTGGAGAGTCAGAGGAATTCCAGATTCGCAGGGAACGAATGGAACATTCTGAAGTGGAGATAAGAATGATTTCTGAAGGCTCGGTGTGTGGAAGGAAAATCAAGAGCTAACCAGCGTTCACTGGATAGCCAATTGAACAGCACGGCTGCGAGTGTTAACACGCAGCTGAAACCAGCCTTGGGTTGCTTGGACATTCACCAGTGGTGAAACGAAAACCTGCTGGGAGTGGAGAACAAGATGAATTCAAGATTCGCCTGAATGAATGAAACATTCTGTAGTGTCGATTGCAATGGTTTCTGAGGTTTGTATTGTCTGAACTGGAAAAAGAAGAACTCACCAGTGTTGAGTCGCTAGACCGTGAACAGCACGGGTTCGAGTGTGAATAGACCGCTGAAAACCATCATTGCGTTACTTGAACATTCAGCAGTGGTGCAATGAAAACCTGCCGGGAGTGGAGATTCAGATGAATTCCAGATTCGCAGTGAATGAATGGAACATTCTCTAGTGGTGATTCCAATGATTTCTGAAGGCTGGGTTTTGTGGACACGAAAATGTAGAGCTGAACAGGGTGGAATGGATAGCCAAATGAACAGCACGTCTCGTAGTAAGAACAGGCCACTGAAAACCAGCTTTGGCTTAATTGGACATTCACAAGTGGTGTAACGAAAACCTGACGGGAGTTGAGAATTAGATGAATTTCAGATTTGCCGTCAATGAATGGAACATTCTGTGGAGGAGATACCAATTGTTTCTGAAGTTTGGGTTATGTGGACAGGAAAATGGAGCTGAAGAGGGTTGAGTGGATAGCAAATTGAACAGCACGGCTGAGAGTATGAGCAGGCCACTTAAAACCAGCATTGGCTTACTTGGATATTTACCAGTGGTGTCACGAAAACCTGCCGGGAGTGGAGATTCAGATGAATTCCAGATTCGCTGTGAATGAATGGAACATTCTGTAGTGGAGATAACAATGATTTCTCCAGTCTCTGTGGTGTGGACAGGAAAATGTAGAGCTGGCCAGGGTTGAGTGGATAGCCAATTGAACAGCACCACTGCGCTTGTGAAGAAAACACTTAAAACATTGGGTTACTTGGACATTCAACAGTGGTGTAACGAAAACCTGCCGGGAGTGGAGGTTCAGAGGAATTCCAGATTCGCAGTGAATGAATGGAACATTCTCTAGTGGAGATTCCAACGATTTCTGAAGGCTGGGTCGTGTGGAAGGAAAATCAAGAACTAATCAGGATTTAGTGGAAAGCCAATTGTATAGCATGGCTGCGAGTGTGAACATGCAGCTGAAAACCAGCATTGGGTTACTTGGACATTCATCAGTGGTGTAAGGAAAACCTGCATGGAGTGGAGAGTCAGTTGAATTCCACATTCGCAGTGAATGAATGGAACATTCTGTAGAGGAGATTCCAATGATTTCTGAAGCCTGTGTTGTGTGGACAGGAAAATGAAGAGCTGACCAGGCTTGAATCGATAGCCAAGTAAACAGCAGGGCTGCGAATATGAACAGGCCGCTGAAAACCAGCATTGGGTTACTTGGACATTCAACAGTGGTGTAATGAAAACCTGCGTGGAGTTGAGAGTCAGATGAATTCCAGATTCGCAGTGAATGAATGGAACATTCTGTAGTGGAGATAACAAAGATTTCTGAAGGCTGGTAGTGTGGTGGGACAATGAAGAGCTGAACAGGGTGGAGTGAATTGTCAATTAAACAGCACGGCTGCGAGTATGAACAGGCCTCTGAAAACCAGCATTGGCTTACTTGGACATTCACAAGTGGTGTAATGTTAACCAGGCGGGAGTGGAGAATCAGATAAACTCCAGACTCGCAGTGAATGAATGGAACATTCTGTAGTGGAGATTGCAATGATTTCTGAAATCTGGATTGTGGGGACACGAAAATGAAGAGCTGACCAGTGTTGAGTGGATAGCCTGTAAAAAGCCTCGGCTTCGAATGTGAACAGACCACTGAAAACCAGTATTGCATTACTTCGACTTTCAGCAGTGGTGTAACGAAAGCCTGCGTGGAGTGCAGATTCAGATGAATTCCAGATTCCCAGTGAATGAATGGAACATCCTGTAGTGGAGATTACAATGATTTCTGAAGGCTGGGTTGTGTGCACAGGAAAATGAGGAGCAAAACAGGTTGAGTGGATAGCCAATTGAACAGCACGACTGCGAACATGAACAGGCCTCTGAAAACCAGCATTGTTTTACTTGGACATTCACAAGTGGTGTAAGATAAATCTGCAGGTAGTGGAGATTCAGTTGAATTCCAGATTCGCAGTGAATGAATGGAACATTCTGTACTGGAGATTGCAATGATTTCTCAAGTCTGGATTGTTTGGACATGAAAATGAAGAGCTGACCACAGTTGTGTGGATACCCAGTAAAAAGCAGGGCTTAGAGTGTGAACAGACCGCTGAAAACCAGCATTGTGTTACTTGGACATTCATAAGTGGTGTAATGAAAGCCTACCTGGAGTGCAGATTCAGATGAATTCCAGATTGGCAGTGAATGAATGGAACATTCTGTACTGGCGATTCCAATGATTTCTGAAGTCTGATATTGTGGAAAAGAAAATGAAAGGCTGACCAGGTTTGAGTGGATAGACAATTGAACAGCACACTGCGAGTGTGAAAAGGCGGCTGAAAACCAGCATTGGATTACTTGGTCATTCACCAGTGCTGTAATGAAAACCTGCCTGGAGCGGAGAGTCAGATGAATTGCAGAATCGCAGTGAATGAATGGAACAGTCTGTAGTGGAGAGCCCAATGATTTCTGAAGGCTGGTTTGTGTGGAGAGGAAAATGAAGAGCTGACCAATATTGAGTGGATAGCCCATTGAACAGCACTTCTGCGAGTTGAACATGCCTCTGAAAACCAGTATTGAGTTACTTGGACATTCACCAGTGGCGTAACGAAAACCTGCCAGGAGTGGAGGTTCAGAGGAATTCCAGATTCGCAGTGAATGAATGGAACATTCTCTAGTGGTGATTCCAATGATTTCTGAAGGCTGGGTTTTGTGGACACGAAAATGTAGAGCTGAACAGGGTGGAGTGGATAGCCAAATGAACAGCACGTCTCTTAGTATGAACAGGCCACTGAAAACCAGCATTGGCTTACTTGGACATTCACAAGTGGTGTAACGATAACCCGCCGGGAGTTGAGAGTCAGATGAATTTAAGATTCGCAGTGAATGAACGGAACATTCTGTGGAGGAGATACCAATTATTTCTGAAGGTTGGGTTATGAGGACAGGAAAATGTAGAGCTGAATAGGGTTGGGTGGATAGCAAATTGAACAGCACGGCTGAGTGTGTTAGCAGGCGGCTTAAAACCAGCATTGTCTTCCTTGGACATTTACCAGTGGTGTCACGAAAACCTTCCAGGAGTGGAGACTCTGATGAATTCCAGATTCGCGTGATTGAATGGAACATTCTGTAGTGGTGATTGCCAACATTTAGGAATCTGGATAGTCTGGACAGGATATTGAAGAGCTGACCGATATTGAGTGGATAGCCAATGAACAGCACGGTTTCGAGTGTGAACAGACCACTAAGAAGCAGCATTGCATTACTTGGACATTCATCAGTGGTGTAACGAAAGCCTTCCTGGAATGCAGATTCAGAGTATTTCCAGATTCACAGTGAATGAATGGAAATTTCTGTAGTAGAGATTCCAATGATTTCTGAACGCTGGGTTGTGTGGACAGGAAAATGAAGAGCTGACTAGGTTTGACTGGATTGCCAATTGAACAGCAAGGCTGTGAGTGTGAACAGCCGCTGAAAACCAGCATTGGATTACCTGGTCATTCACCAGTGTTGTTAGGAAAATCTGCCTGGTGTGGAGAGTCAGAGGAATTCCAGATTCGCAGGGAACGAATGGAACATTCTGAAGTGGAGATAAGAATGATTTCTGAAGGCTCGGTGTGTGGAAGGAAAATCAAGAGCTAACCAGCGTTCACTGGATAGCCAATTGAACAGCACGGCTGCGAGTGTTAACACGCAGCTGAAACCAGCCTTGGGTTGCTTGGACATTCACCAGTGGTGAAACGAAAACCTGCTGGGAGTGGAGAACAAGATGAATTCAAGATTCGCCTGAATGAATGAAACATTCTGTAGTGTAGATTGCAATGGTTTCTGAGGTTTGTATTGTCTGAACTGGAAAAAGAAGAACTCACCAGTGTTGAGTCGCTAGACCGTGAACAGCACGGGTTCGAGTGTGAATAGACCGCTGAAAACCATCATTGCGTTACTTGAACATTCAGCAGTGGTGCAATGAAAACCTGCCGGGAGTGGAGATTCAGATGAATTCCAGATTCGCAGTGAATGAATGGAACATTCTCTAGTGGTGATTCCAATGATTTCTGAAGGCTGGGTTTTGTGGACACGAAAATGTAGAGCTGAACAGGGTGGAATGGATAGCCAAATGAACAGCACGTCTCGTAGTAAGAACAGGCCACTGAAAACCAGCTTTGGCTTAATTGGACATTCACAAGTGGTGTAACGAAAACCTGACGGGAGTTGAGAATTAGATGAATTTCAGATTTGCCGTCAATGAATGGAACATTCTGTGGAGGAGATACCAATTGTTTCTGAAGTTTGGGTTATGTGGACAGGAAAATGGAGCTGAAGAGGGTTGAGTGGATAGCAAATTGAACAGCACGGCTGAGAGTATGAGCAGGCCACTTAAAACCAGCATTGGCTTACTTGGATATTTACCAGTGGTGTCACGAAAACCTGCCGGGAGTGGAGATTCAGATGAATTCCAGATTCGCTGTGAATGAATGGAACATTCTGTAGTGGAGATAACAATGATTTCTCCAGTCTCTGTGGTGTGGACAGGAAAATGTAGAGCTGGCCAGGGTTGAGTGGATAGCCAATTGAACAGCACCACTGCGCTTGTGAAGAAAACACTTAAAACATTGGGTTACTTGGACATTCAACAGTGGTGTAACGAAAACCTGCCGGGAGTGGAGGTTCAGAGGAATTCCAGATTCGCAGTGAATGAATGGAACATTCTCTAGTGGAGATTCCAACGATTTCTGAAGGCTGGGTCGTGTGGAAGGAAAATCAAGAACTAATCAGGATTTAGTGGAAAGCCAATTGTATAGCATGGCTGCGAGTGTGAACATGCAGCTGAAAACCAGCATTGGGTTACTTGGACATTCATCAGTGGTGTAAGGAAAACCTGCATGGAGTGGAGAGTCAGTTGAATTCCACATTCGCAGTGAATGAATGGAACATTCTGTAGAGGAGATTCCAATGATTTCTGAAGCCTGTGTTGTGTGGACAGGAAAATGAAGAGCTGACCAGGCTTGAATCGATAGCCAAGTAAACAGCAGGGCTGCGGATATGAACAGGCCGCTGAAAACCAGCATTGGGTTACTTGGACATTCAACAGTGGTGTAATGAAAACCTGCGTGGAGTTGAGAGTCAGATGAATTCCAGATTCGCAGTGAATGAATGGAACATTCTGTAGTGGAGATAACAAAGATTTCTGAAGGCTGGTAGTGTGGTGGGACAATGAAGAGCTGAACAGGGTGGAGTGAATTGTCAATTAAACAGCACGGCTGCGAGTATGAACAGGCCTCTGAAAACCAGCATTGGCTTACTTGGACATTCACAAGTGGTGTAATGTTAACCAGGCGGGAGTGGAGAATCAGATAAACTCCAGACTCGCAGTGAATGAATGGAACATTCTGTAGTGGAGATTGCAATGATTTCTGAAATCTGGATTGTGGGGACACGAAAATGAAGAGCTGACCAGTGTTGAGTGGATAGCCTGTAAAAAGCCTCGGCTTCGAATGTGAACAGACCACTGAAAACCAGTATTGCATTACTTCGACTTTCAGCAGTGGTGTAACGAAAGCCTGCGTGGAGTGCAGATTCAGATGAATTCCAGATTCCCAGTGAATGAATGGAACATCCTGTAGTGGAGATTACAATGATTTCTGAAGGCTGGGTTGTGTGCACAGGAAAATGAGGAGCAAAACAGGTTGAGTGGATAGCCAATTGAACAGCACGACTGCGAACATGAACAGGCCTCTGAAAACCAGCATTGTTTTACTTGGACATTCACAAGTGGTGTAAGATAAATCTGCAGGTAGTGGAGATTCAGTTGAATTCCAGATTCGCAGTGAATGAATGGAACATTCTGTACTGGAGATTGCAATGATTTCTCAAGTCTGGATTGTTTGGACATGAAAATGAAGAGCTGACCACAGTTGTGTGGATACCCAGTAAAAAGCAGGGCTTAGAGTGTGAACAGACCGCTGAAAACCAGCATTGTGTTACTTGGACATTCATAAGTGGTGTAATGAAAGCCTACCTGGAGTGCAGATTCAGATGAATTCCAGATTGGCAGTGAATGAATGGAACATTCTGTACTGGCGATTCCAATGATTTCTGAAGTCTGATATTGTGGAAAAGAAAATGAAAGGCTGACCAGGTTTGAGTGGATAGACAATTGAACAGCACACTGCGAGTGTGAAAAGGCGGCTGAAAACCAGCATTGGATTACTTGGTCATTCACCAGTGCTGTAATGAAAACCTGCCTGGAGCGGAGAGTCAGATGAATTGCAGAATCGCAGTGAATGAATGGAACAGTCTGTAGTGGAGAGCCCAATGATTTCTGAAGGCTGGTTTGTGTGGAGAGGAAAATGAAGAGCTGACCAATATTGAGTGGATAGCCCATTGAACAGCACTTCTGCGAGTTGAACATGCCTCTGAAAACCAGTATTGAGTTACTTGGACATTCACCAGTGGCGTAACGAAAACCTGCCAGGAGTGGAGGTTCAGAGGAATTCCAGATTCGCAGTGAATGAATGGAACATTCTCTAGTGGTGATTCCAATGATTTCTGAAGGCTGGGTTTTGTGGACACGAGAATGTAGAGCTGAACAGGGTGGAGTGGATAGCCAAATGAACAGCACGTCTCTTAGTATGAACAGGCCACTGAAAACCAGCATTGGCTTACTTGGACATTCACAAGTGGTGTAACGATAACCCGCCGGGAGTTGAGAGTCAGATGAATTTAAGATTCGCAGTGAATGAACGGAACATTCTGTGGAGGAGATACCAATTATTTCTGAAGGTTGGGTTATGAGGACAGGAAAATGTAGAGCTGAATAGGGTTGGGTGGATAGCAAATTGAACAGCACGGCTGAGTGTGTTAGCAGGCGGCTTAAAACCAGCATTGTCTTCCTTGGACATTTACCAGTGGTGTCACGAAAACCTTCCAGGAGTGGAGACTCTGATGAATTCCAGATTCGCGTGATTGAATGGAACATTCTGTAGTGGTGATTGCCAACATTTAGGAATCTGGATAGTCTGGACAGGATATTGAAGAGCTGACCGATATTGAGTGGATAGCCAATGAACAGCACGGTTTCGAGTGTGAACAGACCACTAAGAAGCAGCATTGCATTACTTGGACATTCATCAGTGGTGTAACGAAAGCCTTCCTGGAATGCAGATTCAGAGTATTTCCAGATTCACAGTGAATGAATGGAAATTTCTGTAGTAGAGATTCCAATGATTTCTGAACGCTGGGTTGTGTGGACAGGAAAATGAAGAGCTGACTAGGTTTGACTGGATTGCCAATTGAACAGCAAGGCTGTGAGTGTGAACAGCCGCTGAAAACCAGCATTGGATTACCTGGTCATTCACCAGTGTTGTTAGGAAAATCTGCCTGGTGTGGAGAGTCAGAGGAATTCCAGATTCGCAGGGAACGAATGGAACATTCTGAAGTGGAGATAAGAATGATTTCTGAAGGCTCGGTGTGTGGAAGGAAAATCAAGAGCTAACCAGCGTTCACTGGATAGCCAATTGAACAGCACGGCTGCGAGTGTTAACACGCAGCTGAAACCAGCCTTGGGTTGCTTGGACATTCACCAGTGGTGAAACGAAAACCTGCTGGGAGTGGAGAACAAGATGAATTCAAGATTCGCCTGAATGAATGAAACATTCTGTAGTGTAGATTGCAATGGTTTCTGAGGTTTGTATTGTCTGAACTGGAAAAAGAAGAACTCACCAGTGTTGAGTCGCTAGACCGTGAACAGCACGGGTTCGAGTGTGAATAGACCGCTGAAAACCATCATTGCGTTACTTGAACATTCAGCAGTGGTGCAATGAAAACCTGCCGGGAGTGGAGATTCAGATGAATTCCAGATTCGCAGTGAATGAATGGAACATTCTCTAGTGGTGATTCCAATGATTTCTGAAGGCTGGGTTTTGTGGACACGAAAATGTAGAGCTGAACAGGGTGGAATGGATAGCCAAATGAACAGCACGTCTCGTAGTAAGAACAGGCCACTGAAAACCAGCTTTGGCTTAATTGGACATTCACAAGTGGTGTAACGAAAACCTGACGGGAGTTGAGAATTAGATGAATTTCAGATTTGCCGTCAATGAATGGAACATTCTGTGGAGGAGATACCAATTGTTTCTGAAGTTTGGGTTATGTGGACAGGAAAATGGAGCTGAAGAGGGTTGAGTGGATAGCAAATTGAACAGCACGGCTGAGAGTATGAGCAGGCCACTTAAAACCAGCATTGGCTTACTTGGATATTTACCAGTGGTGTCACGAAAACCTGCCGGGAGTGGAGATTCAGATGAATTCCAGATTCGCTGTGAATGAATGGAACATTCTGTAGTGGAGATAACAATGATTTCTCCAGTCTCTGTGGTGTGGACAGGAAAATGTAGAGCTGGCCAGGGTTGAGTGGATAGCCAATTGAACAGCACCACTGCGCTTGTGAAGAAAACACTTAAAACATTGGGTTACTTGGACATTCAACAGTGGTGTAACGAAAACCTGCCGGGAGTGGAGGTTCAGAGGAATTCCAGATTCGCAGTGAATGAATGGAACATTCTCTAGTGGAGATTCCAACGATTTCTGAAGGCTGGGTCGTGTGGAAGGAAAATCAAGAACTAATCAGGATTTAGTGGAAAGCCAATTGTATAGCATGGCTGCGAGTGTGAACATGCAGCTGAAAACCAGCATTGGGTTACTTGGACATTCATCAGTGGTGTAAGGAAAACCTGCATGGAGTGGAGAGTCAGTTGAATTCCACATTCGCAGTGAATGAATGGAACATTCTGTAGAGGAGATTCCAATGATTTCTGAAGCCTGTGTTGTGTGGACAGGAAAATGAAGAGCTGACCAGGCTTGAATCGATAGCCAAGTAAACAGCAGGGCTGCGAATATGAACAGGCCGCTGAAAACCAGCATTGGGTTACTTGGACATTCAACAGTGGTGTAATGAAAACCTGCGTGGAGTTGAGAGTCAGATGAATTCCAGATTCGCAGTGAATGAATGGAACATTCTGTAGTGGAGATAACAAAGATTTCTGAAGGCTGGTAGTGTGGTGGGACAATGAAGAGCTGAACAGGGTGGAGTGAATTGTCAATTAAACAGCACGGCTGCGAGTATGAACAGGCCTCTGAAAACCAGCATTGGCTTACTTGGACATTCACAAGTGGTGTAATGTTAACCAGGCGGGAGTGGAGAATCAGATAAACTCCAGACTCGCAGTGAATGAATGGAACATTCTGTAGTGGAGATTGCAATGATTTCTGAAATCTGGATTGTGGGGACACGAAAATGAAGAGCTGACCAGTGTTGAGTGGATAGCCTGTAAAAAGCCTCGGCTTCGAATGTGAACAGACCACTGAAAACCAGTATTGCATTACTTCGACTTTCAGCAGTGGTGTAACGAAAGCCTGCGTGGAGTGCAGATTCAGATGAATTCCAGATTCCCAGTGAATGAATGGAACATCCTGTAGTGGAGATTACAATGATTTCTGAAGGCTGGGTTGTGTGCACAGGAAAATGAGGAGCAAAACAGGTTGAGTGGATAGCCAATTGAACAGCACGACTGCGAACATGAACAGGCCTCTGAAAACCAGCATTGTTTTACTTGGACATTCACAAGTGGTGTAAGATAAATCTGCAGGTAGTGGAGATTCAGTTGAATTCCAGATTCGCAGTGAATGAATGGAACATTCTGTACTGGAGATTGCAATGATTTCTCAAGTCTGGATTGTTTGGACATGAAAATGAAGAGCTGACCACAGTTGTGTGGATACCCAGTAAAAAGCAGGGCTTAGAGTGTGAACAGACCGCTGAAAACCAGCATTGTGTTACTTGGACATTCATAAGTGGTGTAATGAAAGCCTACCTGGAGTGCAGATTCAGATGAATTCCAGATTGGCAGTGAATGAATGGAACATTCTGTACTGGCGATTCCAATGATTTCTGAAGTCTGATATTGTGGAAAAGAAAATGAAAGGCTGACCAGGTTTGAGTGGATAGACAATTGAACAGCACACTGCGAGTGTGAAAAGGCGGCTGAAAACCAGCATTGGATTACTTGGTCATTCACCAGTGCTGTAATGAAAACCTGCCTGGAGCGGAGAGTCAGATGAATTGCAGAATCGCAGTGAATGAATGGAACAGTCTGTAGTGGAGAGCCCAATGATTTCTGAAGGCTGGTTTGTGTGGAGAGGAAAATGAAGAGCTGACCAATATTGAGTGGATAGCCCATTGAACAGCACTTCTGCGAGTTGAACATGCCTCTGAAAACCAGTATTGAGTTACTTGGACATTCACCAGTGGCGTAACGAAAACCTGCCAGGAGTGGAGGTTCAGAGGAATTCCAGATTCGCAGTGAATGAATGGAACATTCTCTAGTGGTGATTCCAATGATTTCTGAAGGCTGGGTTTTGTGGACACGAGAATGTAGAGCTGAACAGGGTGGAGTGGATAGCCAAATGAACAGCACGTCTCTTAGTATGAACAGGCCACTGAAAACCAGCATTGGCTTACTTGGACATTCACAAGTGGTGTAACGATAACCCGCCGGGAGTTGAGAGTCAGATGAATTTAAGATTCGCAGTGAATGAACGGAACATTCTGTGGAGGAGATACCAATTATTTCTGAAGGTTGGGTTATGAGGACAGGAAAATGTAGAGCTGAATAGGGTTGGGTGGATAGCAAATTGAACAGCACGGCTGAGTGTGTTAGCAGGCGGCTTAAAACCAGCATTGTCTTCCTTGGACATTTACCAGTGGTGTCACGAAAACCTTCCAGGAGTGGAGACTCTGATGAATTCCAGATTCGCGTGATTGAATGGAACATTCTGTAGTGGTGATTGCCAACATTTAGGAATCTGGATAGTCTGGACAGGATATTGAAGAGCTGACCGATATTGAGTGGATAGCCAATGAACAGCACGGTTTCGAGTGTGAACAGACCACTAAGAAGCAGCATTGCATTACTTGGACATTCATCAGTGGTGTAACGAAAGCCTTCCTGGAATGCAGATTCAGAGTATTTCCAGATTCACAGTGAATGAATGGAAATTTCTGTAGTAGAGATTCCAATGATTTCTGAACGCTGGGTTGTGTGGACAGGAAAATGAAGAGCTGACTAGGTTTGACTGGATTGCCAATTGAACAGCAAGGCTGTGAGTGTGAACAGCCGCTGAAAACCAGCATTGGATTACCTGGTCATTCACCAGTGTTGTTAGGAAAATCTGCCTGGTGTGGAGAGTCAGAGGAATTCCAGATTCGCAGGGAACGAATGGAACATTCTGAAGTGGAGATAAGAATGATTTCTGAAGGCTCGGTGTGTGGAAGGAAAATCAAGAGCTAACCAGCGTTCACTGGATAGCCAATTGAACAGCACGGCTGCGAGTGTTAACACGCAGCTGAAACCAGCCTTGGGTTGCTTGGACATTCACCAGTGGTGAAACGAAAACCTGCTGGGAGTGGAGAACAAGATGAATTCAAGATTCGCCTGAATGAATGAAACATTCTGTAGTGTAGATTGCAATGGTTTCTGAGGTTTGTATTGTCTGAACTGGAAAAAGAAGAACTCACCAGTGTTGAGTCGCTAGACCGTGAACAGCACGGGTTCGAGTGTGAATAGACCGCTGAAAACCATCATTGCGTTACTTGAACATTCAGCAGTGGTGCAATGAAAACCTGCCGGGAGTGGAGATTCAGATGAATTCCAGATTCGCAGTGAATGAATGGAACATTCTCTAGTGGTGATTCCAATGATTTCTGAAGGCTGGGTTTTGTGGACACGAAAATGTAGAGCTGAACAGGGTGGAATGGATAGCCAAATGAACAGCACGTCTCGTAGTAAGAACAGGCCACTGAAAACCAGCTTTGGCTTAATTGGACATTCACAAGTGGTGTAACGAAAACCTGACGGGAGTTGAGAATTAGATGAATTTCAGATTTGCCGTCAATGAATGGAACATTCTGTGGAGGAGATACCAATTGTTTCTGAAGTTTGGGTTATGTGGACAGGAAAATGGAGCTGAAGAGGGTTGAGTGGATAGCAAATTGAACAGCACGGCTGAGAGTATGAGCAGGCCACTTAAAACCAGCATTGGCTTACTTGGATATTTACCAGTGGTGTCACGAAAACCTGCCGGGAGTGGAGATTCAGATGAATTCCAGATTCGCTGTGAATGAATGGAACATTCTGTAGTGGAGATAACAATGATTTCTCCAGTCTCTGTGGTGTGGACAGGAAAATGTAGAGCTGGCCAGGGTTGAGTGGATAGCCAATTGAACAGCACCACTGCGCTTGTGAAGAAAACACTTAAAACATTGGGTTACTTGGACATTCAACAGTGGTGTAACGAAAACCTGCCGGGAGTGGAGGTTCAGAGGAATTCCAGATTCGCAGTGAATGAATGGAACATTCTCTAGTGGAGATTCCAACGATTTCTGAAGGCTGGGTCGTGTGGAAGGAAAATCAAGAACTAATCAGGATTTAGTGGAAAGCCAATTGTATAGCATGGCTGCGAGTGTGAACATGCAGCTGAAAACCAGCATTGGGTTACTTGGACATTCATCAGTGGTGTAAGGAAAACCTGCATGGAGTGGAGAGTCAGTTGAATTCCACATTCGCAGTGAATGAATGGAACATTCTGTAGAGGAGATTCCAATGATTTCTGAAGCCTGTGTTGTGTGGACAGGAAAATGAAGAGCTGACCAGGCTTGAATCGATAGCCAAGTAAACAGCAGGGCTGCGAATATGAACAGGCCGCTGAAAACCAGCATTGGGTTACTTGGACATTCAACAGTGGTGTAATGAAAACCTGCGTGGAGTTGAGAGTCAGATGAATTCCAGATTCGCAGTGAATGAATGGAACATTCTGTAGTGGAGATAACAAAGATTTCTGAAGGCTGGTAGTGTGGTGGGACAATGAAGAGCTGAACAGGGTGGAGTGAATTGTCAATTAAACAGCACGGCTGCGAGTATGAACAGGCCTCTGAAAACCAGCATTGGCTTACTTGGACATTCACAAGTGGTGTAATGTTAACCAGGCGGGAGTGGAGAATCAGATAAACTCCAGACTCGCAGTGAATGAATGGAACATTCTGTAGTGGAGATTGCAATGATTTCTGAAATCTGGATTGTGGGGACACGAAAATGAAGAGCTGACCAGTGTTGAGTGGATAGCCTGTAAAAAGCCTCGGCTTCGAATGTGAACAGACCACTGAAAACCAGTATTGCATTACTTCGACTTTCAGCAGTGGTGTAACGAAAGCCTGCGTGGGAGTGCAGATTCAGATGAATTCCAGATTCCCAGTGAATGAATGGAACATCCTGTAGTGGAGATTACAATGATTTCTGAAGGCTGGGTTGTGTGCACAGGAAAATGAGGAGCAAAACAGGTTGAGTGGATAGCCAATTGAACAGCACGACTGCGAACATGAACAGGCCTCTGAAAACCAGCATTGTTTTACTTGGACATTCACAAGTGGTGTAAGATAAATCTGCAGGTAGTGGAGATTCAGTTGAATTCCAGATTCGCAGTGAATGAATGGAACATTCTGTACTGGAGATTGCAATGATTTCTCAAGTCTGGATTGTTTGGACATGAAAATGAAGAGCTGACCACAGTTGTGTGGATACCCAGTAAAAAGCAGGGCTTAGAGTGTGAACAGACCGCTGAAAACCAGCATTGTGTTACTTGGACATTCATAAGTGGTGTAATGAAAGCCTACCTGGAGTGCAGATTCAGATGAATTCCAGATTGGCAGTGAATGAATGGAACATTCTGTACTGGCGATTCCAATGATTTCTGAAGTCTGATATTGTGGAAAAGAAAATGAAAGGCTGACCAGGTTTGAGTGGATAGACAATTGAACAGCACACTGCGAGTGTGAAAAGGCGGCTGAAAACCAGCATTGGATTACTTGGTCATTCACCAGTGCTGTAATGAAAACCTGCCTGGAGCGGAGAGTCAGATGAATTGCAGAATCGCAGTGAATGAATGGAACAGTCTGTAGTGGAGAGCCCAATGATTTCTGAAGGCTGGTTTGTGTGGAGAGGAAAATGAAGAGCTGACCAATATTGAGTGGATAGCCCATTGAACAGCACTTCTGCGAGTTGAACATGCCTCTGAAAACCAGTATTGAGTTACTTGGACATTCACCAGTGGCGTAACGAAAACCTGCCAGGAGTGGAGGTTCAGAGGAATTCCAGATTCGCAGTGAATGAATGGAACATTCTCTAGTGGTGATTCCAATGATTTCTGAAGGCTGGGTTTTGTGGACACGAGAATGTAGAGCTGAACAGGGTGGAGTGGATAGCCAAATGAACAGCACGTCTCTTAGTATGAACAGGCCACTGAAAACCAGCATTGGCTTACTTGGACATTCACAAGTGGTGTAACGATAACCCGCCGGGAGTTGAGAGTCAGATGAATTTAAGATTCGCAGTGAATGAACGGAACATTCTGTGGAGGAGATACCAATTATTTCTGAAGGTTGGGTTATGAGGACAGGAAAATGTAGAGCTGAATAGGGTTGGGTGGATAGCAAATTGAACAGCACGGCTGAGTGTGTTAGCAGGCGGCTTAAAACCAGCATTGTCTTCCTTGGACATTTACCAGTGGTGTCACGAAAACCTTCCAGGAGTGGAGACTCTGATGAATTCCAGATTCGCGTGATTGAATGGAACATTCTGTAGTGGTGATTGCCAACATTTAGGAATCTGGATAGTCTGGACAGGATATTGAAGAGCTGACCGATATTGAGTGGATAGCCAATGAACAGC